>NC_050202.1:93343411-93706023 GCF_013141755.1 Anopheles stephensi
ACTGATACCAAACAGTGATTACGATGAAACTTCACGGCAAATATCAAAGCATCAAGCAAGAAGGGATCACCAATGGTCAATGCGACCAAATATTTAAATCACAGCAGATGGAGCATTCGGGCTTTTCATCTCATAAAACTTCATACAGCTCCATCTTGATTGATTAAATTAATTATTTTATGACACTCTGAATGGAGTTCATTATTTCGCTTATTTCGTCGCATCCCAAACGAACGGCGAATAAAGGATTTCCTATAAACAATGGAATTGGTTTCAAATAGATGAACAATAGCTGTCACTCACGGTGCGTCCGTAGCGATGTCAAACGAAAAATTGATAAATAACCAGATCTTTTGGTGAACCTTTATCATCAAAAAGGGATATGTAATCCCGCTCTGTTAGGTGGCGTTTACAGGACGTTTAAGGCGGAGTGTGAATGGTATTTCTAATATTTTCTAGCCATTAACCTCAGTATTCATCAAAGAAAGCTGCTGCTCCTCCTGCTTCTCTGAACCTGGGAAGGAGCGCAAAACTTCACAATATCGAACAAGATTATCCTTCGACCATGTTCGATGTTCGGCACGACGGGGGCAGTCCAATGCCGTTGGGAGTGAAACTTTTCCTCATTGCTGGAATACCAAGCCTTCCGAGATAATGCATTGAAGGCAATTAGTAGAACGTTTACGAACAATTCCAGTTAGGCTAATGAAAAACAAAAGCATCAAGCACTTGACCAGAGCCCTTCTCGGGACGTAAACCGATGGTCACCCATTACCCTACGTCTACTACTGATACAGTTCGTATGATTTTCCTACTCAGAGCAGGCGAAACATGATTTCTTACACCATAAACTTTCGTCAAGGTTCCGCACTCTGATAAACTTTCCTCTCCATCACCTTTTGACCAGCCGCCGAGGCGAAGACCAGTTTTGTTGTAAGCTTCGCCACCTTCAGCGCCATTACATGCTTGCTATGTTGGCTAGTTTTGCCAACCTTGTGGAAATATGTTTCAAGCGAAAATTGCTCTGCAAAAAACATCGGTTCGATTAATTTGTTTATTCCATTAGCTTTCGGGCGTCATAGTGGCTGTAATTAGCTTTCGTTGAAATCGACAGAGAGTTTCCCCATTTCATTGATTCATATATTTCATAAACTATTGATGAAATCATCTTAGCGGTGTAACTGGCCACCGTACAAAACAACATGTCAAAGAGGTCATTTAAAAGATAAATAAATCCGCAACACGTAATATTCAAGACCGATATTGTTTATGAACATTTGCAAAAGTTTGAAAAAGGTTTGATTTATCAGCTAAAATCTCAGACCAACGTAAATGGCACAAATATTCCTACTATAATTATCCAATGCAACCCAACACCGAAATATGATTATAATGTACTATTGGCAATACGTTTACCTAACTCATTAACTTATAAAGTGATATGGCTACGCTTATGCTTACTACGCTGATACGCTTACGATTTGTTATGTTCTAACTTGATTAAGCTGTACAACATCGGTTCGCTTATGCGTAACGCATGATGTAATAGCTACAACAAACCATGTGGAGACCAACCTTTACCAGATTCAACAGTAATTGAGGCCATTAGTAATATAACTAAACTGTGTGGCCCCATGCTGCCTGGCTAGCGTTTGCGAATTAGTTAGGGCAGGGCTAGCATATGCTTCTATTTGTCGATACAAGCTGAACACTGATGATGACGGAGCTTCAATCGCACATGCTCTTCATGGCTCTGTTTTATCAAAAATTATGAGCTTTACCTACCTAAACCACCAATGTGGCTAGCTACAGCGTATATCTGTAATTGAACAAACGATTGCCACATTTCCAGGTACTGACAAAGATGACACTAATTAGCGTCCGAGTTAGTAAATTTTCAAATTCCCAAATCGAAATGAGGTTGTGTTGTGTTGGATTAAATAAATTAACGATTACTGGAATCACCAGTTTGCGATGCCAACGATTTTCATCTGTTTAGTTGGGTATCTGAAGTTGAGTTGGACAGCGAATGTTAACTAACAGTTGGCAGTTGCTCAGATAAAGCTGTCAGGTATTTGGTTGGGCTGAGATACGGACCAAAGAACGCTGTAGTCATTAGAGTATGTATTACAAATGTTTTTTTTTAATACTTATAAAACCCAGTTATAAGATTTATGAAAGCACATCAGTGTTCGTGCATGTACATTCGTATCATTTCTACAACAACTTGCACGCTCTTATCATAGTTCCTGTTTTTAATTTGTCCTGCCATTTGTTTCACCCTTCTATTCCGCTTAATAAACTGATCAACTCTTAGTTGATGACCCGTTCATTATGGCAATACAAACAATAGCATGTTTTGCATAGGCACAATCGAAACGCTTCGAAAAGGTTTGGTTGTGGGAAAGGCGGTGTGCAATCATACTTATTAACACAAATAGAATCACCTTGCTGACTCCCGTCAGAACGCAACTGCATGGCCAGTCCGGTGAGTTGTACATCGTAAACTTCATCCATAACCAAGGACACTGTGGATGATGAACACATTATTGAGGGCACCCAAACACCACATTGAACCGATTGGAAAGGACGATAGAACGGAAATCATTTAATTGAATCAAATCAACTATACGTTTCGATCGTCTTCCCAGTCCCAGGGCTTCTGAGCTTCGATCATGGCTGATTACTCCACATCAGCATCAGACATCGAAACTTTTCAGCCGCCCCTATATCAGCACCTGACCCAACAGACTGCTTTGGACATGTGCCAACGAACTGGTGATGGCAACACAATTAGAATACTTGCCAGCATCGCTCTGGTCAACGAATCGAGTCCGGCGAGTTAAACAAACCTTCATCGACATGCTGGGAAGCTAAAGTCGTTATAGAGCAAAATAGGCTAAGCAGTTTAGCAATGTTGCCGTTTTCAATACGATCGAATCGAGTGAGCCGCCCTGCTAGGCGGAAGGATTAATAGGATTTTGCACACTTTCCCACTTCGTTTGGTATGCTAATGCTGCGGAACACTTGCCGTACATCTTACCTTCAAGTTTCATGCGGTGAGCCGAAGCGTGTACAAAATAAACATGACCTACGATTCAAGGATATTTCTTGCAACTTAAGCTTTCTAACTCTCCGGCCGCACTCTCAAGAAATTAGTAAAGTTTCCCAGATCAAAATTACCCCAACCTGAATCTCACAACCTGTTTGAGGCTCATTGACTTGCAAACTGCACGTTCTTTGTACACTGAAAAGCTTTCTTGAAAACAGTTTTCTATCAGTAGGAGAATTTAAGGGGCCAACTCAATAGCCGTACATTTCCCAAATCCCAACGGCCGTTCGGTTCGTTCAATCACACGCATCTAATAAATGAAAAAAGAAAACAGTTTGTTAGCCGGAGGTGCATTAACAGCAACTACCTTGGAACCTCCCCAACCCGAACTCCACGATCGCGTCTCGAAAAACGAGGATTTCGATAGAAGTCAAACTTTGAACCCGTATAAATACCGCATGAAGACACGAGGACAGATAATTTGGGGTTTCATCGTTCTTCGTCAGGAGTTTTTCCTACGTGTTCCTAGGCACGTAGCATCGCCCATGGCTACGTTAAAGCTAAAGCATGTAGATCTACCGACCGTGACGCTCAAAAATAACAGGCAAAGCACAGCAAACATATGATGTTGCAGAAGTTTGAATATTAAGCAGAGAAAAAACATCAAATTAATTCAATTTGGCACGTTGGAAGTTTTCAATTAAATTCATTTACCCGTTGGGGTCCGCAGCACCGCAAACTAGGGGCAAGTTGTGAATGGGCAAAAGGAAGTCGATCGGAAGGAAGATCATGCAACATGTGTTTGCTTTCTGCCTAAGAAGTTTCAAACATTGGATTGTGCTGCCACAGCTTTCGAAGCACATGCAATCTGTTTGTCTTGCTTCGAGCCAGGATAATAAAGCATCCATTTTATTCATCGCAGTTGCAAAATCGCTAGTGCTAGTGCCTCGGTGCCATCTGCTGCATTTTTCATATCCACATCCTCAACAAACACATTCTCTGGAGTGGATGTATTTCACTGGGCAAACAAACCGCCTTGCGTGTGCGTCTTGGTTGGTGGTGACTACCGGACGAAATTTGTATACTGACAGCGGCATTCACTTGAATTCAAATCAAACTCAAACGCAACATTCGTCGATTCAACACCGTTTGTCAATGCATCGGTGGTGGAAGCGCTTTCGCCTGGCTGGCTTGATTTTTCCTCTCCATAAGTGCAAATTCGTTTATTCGCTTGGTTTTCCTCGAGCTGTACGATGCTGCGATGCTCCCTGCACACTGTAACCTATTGTCAAACAATCTTCCAGATATCCGATTTATTTTATAAAATTTTGGCCAGCAGCTTTCTGCGCCGAGTAGTAACATTAAAAAATATAATAGGTTGTGTGTGCTTGTCCAACGCGATTTAACCATAAAATTTCGTTTACTCTACTCTTTTAGAAAAAAAATACATTCATCGCTTTCGAAAGTGGCGAAAAAAAATTTCTTTGCAATTTCTGTTTATTTGAGCAACATGGAAAGCTTTGAAACATGTTTTACATTATTTTTAACTTGCGCAATGTTCATATACTCACAAACTTGCAGGATATCGAACAACGTGCAGAAAATCATAAAAAAGCCGCACCGGCAAAACCTGTCACGTAATATAGAGAAGCGTCAAAGTCGTTTGCTGTAGGAGAACAGCCACACACTGCATTGATCAAAGGTGCATCCCATGAGCCCTCCACATGTGTTTGAACCGTTTGTTCTGATGATTGGAAAAGGTTTTGTTTCAAAAATATTGAACTGTCATCACACCGTCGGAATTATAATTACTCTCCAACTCCGAGTAATGTCGCACTGAAAGCAATCCTAGCGCTGTCCTGTCTTCGCATTGATGCGGTTCACTGTGTGCTCCCAGTGTTCTGGATGAGAAACATTCGCCGAGTTGTTGGTGTGGCATCCATCCCACCGTACCCGTTTGCCGACTGGTACCAAACCACAACACTTGGAAAAGCGTGACTTTTCGAATGAACGTACACAAAAGAACCGCACAAGATTTGCACAATAGAAATTTCATCTTCCCTGCGGTGCTAATGGCGCCGCCCCGTTATTGCAACTCCATCGGACGACAGCAACACGGCAACACTTGGAGCTGTCGTGCGGAGACGTCAAACTTGAAAAGGATTCTGAACATGACTGGGAGCTAAAAAGAAAAGACATGTGTTGCGTTTCGCAAGCTGCACGAATCATTCCTTCCGGCTGTACAGACGTTCTACGCAAGCATCACCAGGATTTGCACTTGCGTGTAGCAGTTGATGAAACTCTGTTGAACAACTGCCAAATATCAGACTTTTCCAATAATGTATTTCTCACATATATTCAAAATGTTTACTTCTCAATTCGTAAAAGGTTTGGTAAAGGTAACCCCTTAAGCGTTTGATGGTGTGTTAATTTTTATTGTAACACGAATTCCAAGTTTATACCGACTTAACTTCTCCATGCCTAGGCCGATGAATTTCCTGCACTTTCAAATTGTAGCAAAATGATGATGTAAGTGGCCGCTGTAGACAGTATCTGCAAAAAAGCACGCGATTGAAAAGCACATTAATGCTCACCTATGATCAACAATTTAAACTTAACATAGATACGAGTTTTATTTGAATGGCAGATTTTGCTGTCCTATTTCATAATCGCTCGTCCTTTAAAACGGCCGTAAAATGTTGTCGACTTTATGCATAAGACATGGTTGGCATACGCTACACCTGCAACTTTTTCGAACGTTTTGCAATTTGTAGGATCAATAGTGAAGCAATGCAGAGAGCAACAAAATCACCGGTCTCATCTCCGTTAGCGCAAACACCATCATTTTTATCGATCGAGTTAGTGCGATAGATAAACGGTTAGCTAGATTGATGAAGAGCCGCTTTCTTGTATCATTTTCAAATGCTGCTGATTGAAGCGTTCAATCGAGTGTTTATGTTTTGACAGCAAATGTCGTATTTCAACGTTTTTTGTCTTTTCAAGCCCGGCGCAACCTACCAGCATTCTATGGTTTCATCAGTTTTGCAGTTTTTACGCTCTTACCGGATGAAATTGAGTTAGTGTGTTTGAGAAGCAATAAGCTGGGCGTCCTGCATGTAGCTTACCGAAAAAATCAGAGTCCAGTCGAATGGAAAAAGTCCGCATGTTATCATCGGTGATCGATGGCCCAACTGCATCAAAAACATTCGCAGCTGCCAGCATGTTTGAAATCGCCACCACCGTCCACCAGATCCAGCCATGGAAAGGAGAGATGATGGAAAATGCATTTGCCAGCTTTTAGCAGCTTCCGGACGCATCCGTCCGTAACTATATAGCAGTCCTAATGCCATGTCCATGCGTCACAATCACACACCAACGGCAACAATCAGCATCAATGAAGCATGAAAAGCACCTAATCTAAGACATACGATATTGGCAAAAAAGTGCACGATTTCTTGTAAGACAAAAAGTGACAGTGCAAACAAAACATTGCAATAGCAAGTTGACAACGTAAACTGAACTACACTGGGTAATAGTAGATGGCGTTGGGTAAGCAATCAAAGGTCTATTTTACTGACATACCATCCAACCGGCCATACGGTTCAGCAGAGCAGATACGTTCCATATCGTCCTTATGCCGTAGCCGAAACGACAGACTCGACCAGGAATCCAAACTATCGTGAGCGTGATCAAGTGTCAGTGTAAAGTGGTCACAACAACCGTGCCGGATACATACACAACATCCAACTCATATGCAGCAACAAAAAATCGCTCCACCCGAGCAGAGCCGAGCTTGTGCAGCTTTATAACATAGAAATTCATTTTACTCGTTAAAAATGGCAAAACAAGAGCAAAAACAGACACGTTTTATTTTTCTCTTCCAAATGAACCGAATGAAAGCAAATCAAACTAACGTTAGTCTATGCTTCATTTTTTTATCATCGACCGTCACTGTGCATATCCCTGGCATGTAACAAACAGATTTTGGATGCGGAAAACACAATCGAGGGAGCGCGACAAAACAAAAGCTCATCTATTGTGCCAGTGCAACACTGCTACAGCAAATGATAGAGGTGCCGGTGATAGACAGGGACATTTATCGGTTACATTACACGACACAAAGCAACGACCCGCATTATAAGCTAGATACCATCTCGATTATTTCTGCATTATTTGTTGAGTTGATAGCCTTGTCGATCAGCTGCGCTGTTATTTTGCCCTGTAAATCAATTGATGAAAACATTGGGGTGGAATCCAGCGTTACTGTTTTGCATGAAATATTCCAATAATTAAATTAACACAGCCATCCGTACTGTCGTTGCATCTTACCTGCTGCTTCAATGCGTTCCCAAAAAATGCGACTATAAAGACACAGTATGCAAACATCAAATAAGATAATATTGGACCAGCATTGAACACGCTCTCAAATGGCAGCACGGACCGGATGACCAGTGTGAAGGCAAAGGTGTAGAACAGTAGGTACACGAAGGAGCCCGCAACGCTAACCATAATCTGTAATGCAAGACATAACGAAATGGCGATGGCTTCTAGTTTTCGGCTCGTGCTGCACGTACCTGTATGCCATAGTAAAAGCTGCCCTTATCCGCCAGGTCACTGATATTATCAAATATTTGCATTATCTGGCGCAGCACCAACGCTTGCTTTGGACCGCAGACAGTCAGCGCTGGTGCATCGGCAATGCTGCCCTCTAGCGAAAACTGCTTCTTGAATACCTTGTTTAGGCGAACGTTGCGCACCCATACCACGTCCATGCACGTTAGACTAACGATGTGGAATGTGGTGAGGCTGAAGTACGAGTATCCCAGGTTCAGCAGCAGCATCCAGGGAATGTTTTCGCTGTACATTACCGCGATCACCAGGAAGCAGGATCCCATCGCAACGCCGTAGTAGAGGACGAAAAGGACAAAGCTGCGAGTGAAGTCGGTTCGCTCACCGAGTGCCTCCAGCATGGCATCCACGGCGTGCGCTTCGTTGTAGAACTTCCAGATCTCGTGCCGATTAATAAAGCAACTGATCAAACCGTAAATGGTTGAGGCGTAACAGGTGAAATTGACCATCTTCAATCCGATGAACATGATGGGTGATTGCAGGTGTCGTTGCGTGATAAACGTCCCGTAAACCATCATGCTCACGGCCAGTATCAGGTTTAGCACAAAAATCCCAACATCCAATAGTGTCGTCATGGTGGACCCATTACGTATACCTGGCCGCGGCGTGATGCATCCCATGCCACTCATCTTCAGTATGAGATAATGCAGTGGCACACAGTCAAACACGTCTCGCTTCGGAAAGCACCACAACGAGCTGAACAGCTCCTGATGTCCAGTCGTCACCTTCATGTTGTTGCTAGTTTAGATGCACCGGAACCTTTCGACGCGGGTCGCGGTTGACGCGGGACTAATGCGCGATTAAGGTGTGCCGTGAGCAATATAGTCGTCACTAATGTTTCACCAGACACGCGGGCAAGAAAATGCAGTGACGGGGAGAAAAATAAGTGCTTTCTAGCACGACATTTTGACCATTTTATCAATTAAAGAACAACAATCAATTTATCTTTCCTCTGCACTTTCGTTGATGGAAATGGTCGAAGACCATATGCAGGATGTCCAGGAATGTTTCATTTATCAAGAACTGCTCCTAAGCTCCTAACGTTCGCTACTGTGTTATTAATACCATTTTTTTATTTAGCACTACAATTGTAAGTTAAATGATTTGGTAAGCAATTTAAATTGCCATATTTACGTATCATGATTAGTTTTCTAATGAGAGCTTCACTTCATACACTAAACAAATGTAAGACAATGAAGAAATGACAGATAAGTTCAAGCAGATTTAAACAACAGCTGTGAAACGAATTATTTCCCAAAAAAGAGTAAATTTCCAACCGGAATTGAATCACTGAATCTAAGAATACCATATAAATCATTTAGTTACTAATTTTAATTATATTTTGCGCTTTTCGTCCTTTTTTGCTTTACTTACTTGTTTTGCTACATTTGAAGTTATTCATGATTGGAGCTTTTTTAAAAAGCTCAGTTCAGTAAAGCTGTTCCATCGTTCTAATTTTCGAAACTGAAACATTTCTGAAATATTTCACGACACGGATAGTGGTTCAGTTTCGGGACAGGTCAAATTAATTTATACTGTTTTCTTGGTATCAGTAGATTTTCGTCTCCGTAATGTATTTCATAGTTAATTTAATAATTTAACAATAATTTAGATTAATAATTTAAATAATTTAACAATGATCATTTTTAAATGTAAACGCGTCGACGTGCTGTTTAACGCTGATTTTTCTACAGCATTTTTTAGCGGGATGCGAAAGACTATCGCCGTTTATGCGTTTATGCGCGGTCTATTCAAATGTTCATCAATTTACGTACTATATGTA
This sequence comes from Anopheles stephensi, assembly GCF_013141755.1. Classification (NCBI taxonomy): domain Eukaryota; kingdom Metazoa; phylum Arthropoda; class Insecta; order Diptera; family Culicidae; genus Anopheles; species Anopheles stephensi. The sequence continues at coordinate 93,352,876 of NC_050202.1, forward strand.
ACGGTTCTTGTGATCAGTGGTAACCAATTTGTTGGAATATTGTAATGGCATCGGATATGTTTTTTTTATCATTCAGTCTTTCATTTATTCGTTCTTACAATTTATTTTTAATCGTTTAGTGGTTTCGTGTGGCGGTCCGGTGGCCGAGGCGACAGCGGCGCCGGTCTTCACACGGCAGGGCCGGGGTTCAAATCCCATCCAGACCGCCTCCCCGTACGAAAGGCTGACTACTTTTCTACGGGTAAAATTAAGTCACAGAAAGCCAGAAATGGCTGGCAGGCCGAGACCTCTCGAGGTTTGTAGTGCCACAGAAGAAGAAGAAGTGGTTTCGTGCCAAGCTTTATAGAATTGATACAAAAGGGGTGTGTTCTCAGCAAAAATATACTCATGTTTTCCTTTCTACAGGTACACTAGATGCCCAACGTGCGGAGCAACATAGCCACCCAGGTATAGCAACAAGTGAGAAATATCTGCTTCCTACTTTTGAATAAAAGTTACATTTCGGCACCGACGGGCAGCACATTTGTACACTTAATTCGCCTCAAGCATAAGGCCACGTGCGTGGGTTAATCATTTAATGGAACACTCCGATGTTTATGTTCAGAAACAGAAGGCCCGATGCTATATTTGAGGGAAGTAAAACCAGAACGAGGAAGAAACAGTCAGGCAGTGGAGTAAAGCCAAGCGCCTGAAAACAAAATGGGGAGAAGGAAAAAAACAAACAACCAAACTGGTCAGCAGCCAACTGTGCGCGATCGATCGACTTGCTCTGATGATGTTGTCTCGCATTGGAATCGAACGTGGGCAATCGCGTCGCGCAGATTAACTTTCGCGAACGCGCACCCAACGCTTCGTTCAACAAACGTACGACACTCCGCAGTTTCGTTGATTTACGTCTCATTAATGCTTAACGGCTGATCGAAGCGGTACAAGCAAGGGGCCAGCAGAAGCCGCGCAGAAGGTAAATCACTATTTTTCATGAATGAAAATTCAGTCAAGACCGGTCAACTCGACAACATGCTGCGTGGTCGTGGAGCGCTTCGGCTTGTACCTCTTCTTCGAGCACGTCCGATACACTGAGCACGTTGGTCGGTTAGCTGGTTCATTCTGTTTCGAGCATGCTTCCTCCCGTATCGGATCGAACAACGTCGTTCTAATGTTTCATTCGAACTTAGCGTTTCCAATCGCTTCTAGAATGGCATATTGGCTCTTCACAATGTACCTCAACACACCACTGTCTTACCCCACCACACCCACCTCTCACCTGTTTCCGTTTGGTCGTCCCAGGCAACGTTTTAACAGAGTATCGCTTTCGTTTTGTGTGCTCTTATCAAACTTTTTTTCCATTTGTCAAAACCCACATACCATCAAGTATATTGTGTGTATATGGATACAGCCCAAGAGTGACCCATTTCTGGAGCGTTTCTTGTTTCTGCCGTTGAATAAGCTTCCTAATGAATCAGAGACAGATAATCAATGGTCAAACCTCACCGTCATCAATGAGTTTTTGCCCCAGAGGCGTATGCCGTCGATCGCGTAGGCTAGCGACAGTGTTTCCTTCCTGCGGCTGAACAGTAAACAAACAAAATCTACTCACATTTTACGCCCGGAACCGTTTTATGGACGCTCGAATTTCTTGAACGTGCGATCGCTGCGCTACACCATTGCTGAACGGAAATACTATGATGTGGATGAAACAAATAAAGACGCCGATAGGGAAACGGGAAGTGAAAGAGACGGTGATGTGGAAAAATTCAAAGGAGGGGTAGGCTGAATCTTGCACGGACCACGCTGGAATCTTCTTTGGGGTTTGAATGCTTCCGGTACTAACGCGGTCAATAGTGTTCGCCGTTGGCGCGTAAGAGAATCCCTAGCGTTTGCACTTCCTTTGGTCGTTTGTTTATGTTGGTATGTTTCGGTGGACTGTGACACAGTGACGGCATAGTCATGCTTGTGAAAAATCCAAACCGATCCTGCACACATCGATTTTACCAAATTTGCCAAGTTTGATGCTTGGCCTTCGGTGGACCTCCAAATGTAAAGCAGTTGTTATTGGTCATCATCAAAGCGTTTTGCAGTCGTGTTCTAGTGAGGTTTATAAAAAAATGCCTTACAACTAAAAACAAATATTACATGCAAATCTCTCATAAAACTGATTCGATGTTTTTTCTCGTACCTAAAACAAATTTTCCATTAACTCGACCAGTGAACACAAATGTTGCTTCCCACTAACCCAGCAAATCATTCAATCAGGGTTGCTAAACTTGCAATACTAAGTTTGCAATGCTCCACCGTGGGATGTTTCTTCAAAGCATGTAATACACGCAGCCAACAGCATAACTCGCCTTGCGCTGAAACAATGCAACGTAAGTCCAAAGCTTATTGGAACAATTGCAGATGGGAAGAAATCATGAAATGGTTGCGCAGCCCTGCAATGGCTTTGGCTTTGCGGTCCGAGCTACAGTTCTCGTTTTATTTCACTCGTGCCTTTCTTCCAAGACGGTCGTTGGTGCGCGTTAGAGTCGATACGTTTCAAGTTGCCGCGGACTCGGGACCGATCATCAGAGGGTTTCTGCAGCGAAACTGTTCATTTCGTCGTGTGGAGTCAGTGGTTCGAGCGTTTGTTGTGCGATGCCAGTTTCAGAAAGATACGAATTGCCCTTCACAGCGCCCAGCGCTAAACAGTTTGCGTATCAGTGATCAATTTGTAAGCAATCGTAAATCAATATCTCGAGTGCTTCAAGTGTTTTCACTTTACTGTGCTATTCGGTGACTAAAGTGCTCGGCCCACCAACCTCTGCCCTTTGCAGCTATTCTAATACCCAACTGTGGTGAACATTTACAACGTACGAGCAAGTGTATGAACGAAATGTATCTGTAATGATCGACGCTCGACATAGCTACGGATTACCGATACATGTGTGTAGAAACAGCCCCGTGGAGAGCATCGTTCAGTCAATTTCTTCAAAGTTCATCGAATGCAACAAACAGAAAGTTTATAACACATGTAAGTTTAACTCTATTCGGCATTGCAAAATGAATTGGGCATGCCGGAATGACGCACCAATCAGTGTTTATCGAGCATTGTGAAAATAAAGGTTGGATAGTGGGCGGATAGTTTGCCTTTGTTTGCTGAATAATACTCTTTATTTGAAGTCATTCAACAACCAAGTTGTTATTAAACGGCAATTCTATGTTTACCACTAACATTATATTGCTGCTCGAGCATGAAAACGTGCAGCAAATGTGCCGGTAGTTTCGGAGCGAACCATTCCGTTGACATTGGAGCCAGAGGTGTCGTATTTTGGTTGATCCATTTCTTTGAAGCCCAATGTGGCACACGTTTCACAACGACAATGTACATCTGTGTGGCATAGCAGACGAAGGATAGATTCAAGGTGCCAACCAGCAAGTTCCATGAACTCTAGAACCTACACCCTGCCAACCGTAATCTCGGGGGCCTCACTGCTGAGCGCCTTGTGGAAACTGGTCTTCCTTTTTCTCCCAATTACAGTTTCTCTACAGCCGAGCTTCTTCCCGTTGCGAAGTTTGTTTTCTACCACTTCTAACACGGCCGTCGCTCGTGCTGCGCAAATGCTTTTCGGTGGTCAAAAGTTGGTGCTAAGGAGCCAACATGGAAGAATATGAGAAACGCAGTGACGCTTAAGCGCTGGTTCAAGAACATACTGCTAGAAAGCGAAGCGACAATAACAATGGAAAAGAGAAAGAAAAGGTACCATTTAGGCGCCAGCAAGGTGTTTACACAATACTTTACCTTGCTGCATAAGCCCTCCAGGAATCGAGCGAAGAGACTCGTTCGGGAAGAAACCGAAAACCGAATCCGAGATCATTATTGTTGATACTTCAAGATCGTAGGCGAGGCGACTCTCAGGGTGGTAAGGGCATGAACGACAGGAGGACAGGTACACAGGACGCATCGCAGGGCTCTGTTCTCCATTTCCTTTCCTTGCAGTCATACGAACAGCATACCGACGCTCGGAGAAATCGTTGCATGCGCCAGGCACACCGAACAGACCTTTTATGGTTTTTGGCTGATCAGACAAACCCAGGGCTGGCGATCGTTGTTTTTTGTATCTGATTTTGACTGCACCGCATGCAATCAATATTGCTCGTTTAGTCACGGGGTCACACCATCATCGAGCCCGCGTTCGGAAGATCGGAGCATTAGCAGCATTCAGCTGAGATGAGAAGGAATTTGTAGCCAGCCAGCGCTTCCAACAGTTTGGTTGGAAATCAACTTGACACATCATTACTTCCTTAAATGCCTTACATTCGGGCTGAAGCGCGTTCTGCTCTGCCGATTGAACATTTCTCAGAAACCTGATGCATGGAGAAAATGATTTCGTAATTTTACGCAAATGATAATCTCCAGCTCAGATTATAAAACCATAAATACAAATATATGTTTATAAATACGATCGGCGCTTCAGTTCCATTTATTAGCAATCAAGTCGCGTTTTAAATTCAACGAATGCGAATGTTAGCATGTGTTGTCCTTCTCCTTTCGCAGCATCGCGGCCGGCACCGCTCAAAGAAGGGGCCCAAGAAAACTAAAACATGGCGCCCCTCGTTTAAATCTGATGGCGTACGAAGCAGAGCGATAGCGAACGAGGGAAAATGGTAACACACACCAAAAATACATGTCAAAAGTTGCCATAAAATTAACAACACCACACGCAGCTACCACCCAACCCCAACCAAACGGAGCCCCAACTCTTATCATTCATCAAACCAATACGATCAAGACGTTCAAGATCGTTTGAATCTCTTATGCGCTCTCGGCTGGATGTTTCCGGATCACTTTTTGGATAGTGTTTACCTGATGCCAAATATGTTAGGAAAAATTAATCGAAGAGCAGGGGAAAGTGATAATCAAACAATCCTGTTTTTTTTTTCTGCAGCAAACACTTCACGTCCACCTAAGGCTTCACAGTCCAAATGGCGGAACAGCACTGTCCTCGATAGTTTCCCACTGCTCTATGCGTGCCGGTTCGAGTAGGACAGATTTGAGTTTGATTTTATGCAAATCGAATACGACCAAGAATTTGCATTTTAGAAGCTCATTAATTAATACCAGCCCGTTTTCGAGCTTTAGTTTGCCAATTCTAGTTTTCGTACGACCTGCCATGTTCAATTACTGACGTAGTACCACGCAGTATCTTACGACTTCACAAAAGATACAAAATGGATGCTTATTCCGTTCTGGTGGAGTGAACAGCATATGAAAAAAGAAAAAAAACGGAATCCTGTTGACTACACTAAATTCAGCGATGTTTTGTACACCTTACGGTACTGCAACACAATAGAAAACGTTATGATTGAACGCGTCGTACGAATGTTGCTGACGGGACTGTAAACTCGGCAAGCTTGTCAGCCCCTGCAAAAGTTTCTGCCACTCAACAACGGTGAACAAATTTATTAGCATCTTTCTCTGGCGTCGTATGTCGTTCCGCTAATTCACCAAATCACTTTGGTGCCATTGCTAGCGTCACCATATACAGACCGCCAATAAACTCCTCATAAGGGAAGCGGTCCTTTGCACACAGCCGGCCTGTGGATTATTTCAATTATGAGAGTATGTTTTGGTGCGTACTCCAATCAACTAATGGCTTTGTTTTGGGTCGCGCGTAGGGGGTTCGGGTCGTATAATGAAGACCGGAAACTAAACCGGGTCTTATCTGTCACAAACGAAACGATTGCACGTTACACACGCTACCTTACGAGCGCTCCGGCTGGAGGATTCATTTTGCGCCGCCCAACGACACTTAGGCACGATCGACAGCTTTTTGGGGAGTGTGTATCTACACACATGGCAGCATATGCGCGTCGCTCACATCTCGAGTGTACCTCAAACATCAACAGTGAAGGTGCTAAGTGGCGCGTGGGAGTTAACTATTTTGTGGACGTAAAATGATTGTGTGTGGTCAAATTCTTGAATCATCTTCATATCCTTATTTGGAGTTTGCGCTCGTATAATTTTTTTAGTTCTGTTTTAAGTACACCTCAAGAGTAAAATTCAAACAGAGTCTGATAATCACACAATGCACAACAAAGATGGACAGAAAGTGAAAAGCATCATGGGGCATTACTTAAATGTTGTCTTTCTCAATCGAAAAGAAGGCTGATTCTGTCAAATCGAGGTCGAGCCTAAGACAAAAGATAGGTTGGCTACAGTGACTGATGTTTGGTATAGTATCTACACAAGCTCATGTGCTACGAATTCTCTTAACTATAATGTGCCGCTCTTTAGTTCTGAAACATTTTAACTAGCTCTACCATATCATTACCAATAAAAAATTGTGGCAGTAGCACTGAGCAGGAGGTCTGCTGCCCAACCTACATGTTAACGCACAAGCACATGCTGCACTGCTCCAAAAATAAACCATATTACGCTATGACGCAGTTTCCGGCTTTAATAATGTAGCAGCGCTAGCCAGAGTTTAATTACCATTCTTTCCGAATCTCGAACGATCGCTACGAGCAATCAACTTATTAAAGAACTGCGCCCGATTTCTTTCTAACGATAAACACGCATCTGTTTGACTCGGAGTATCGATTAACATGGTTTGCATTTCGGGAGAAGCAGAACAATTCACCGAAGAAGCTTAACTATCATTGTCGATGCGTAAAAGTGAAACTTTATAAGTCATCAACGTGTTTACAATACTCAGAATGTATGGTATTCACTTTTCCGTGTTGAAATAAGTTTCGTGTGAGTTTGATGGGATGAATGCGACATTCAGCCTATCTTTAATCTACCACCAAGACGACTCAAAAACAATGCAATCAAACACGACGATACTACGCATTGAAGAAACATCAACCGTCGTTCTAATTATGAAAAGTGATGGCCTATTACCAAGCCATAAAGTTTCTGTGACAACGGCATTAAAATAACATTATGTAGGCAAGAAAATGGTCACAAATGTAGCTTACAGTCTTGCTGACGGCCCATTCGAATCGGCTCAACAGGCGACGAATCGGACAAATCACTTTCAAATCTCCTAAATATACGCGACGCCAAAAAGCCCCTCGTCAAAAATCGCAGCATTAGCTAAAGAAAAGCCGTAAAAAAGACGCGCCACTGAAAATGCCGCCGATATGACTTCGTTGGCGGGACACATCTCGAATATACGGCGGCAACAATTCCGCTTACCACACTCGACCTCCTCCTTCTGCGTACGTCCGTAATAAGGAGCACGATTTACGACCAAAACAAACGGGACATTGAGGATGACACTTTAATTAACAGGTGATAAGCTGCATGCTAATGTCAATCGTTGGTGGACGATTTTTGGTCAACATTTCAACAAAGACTCTTTCATCATTTCAAACGGAGGCCCGGTAGGCAGTCTGGCACAATCGAAAACAGCCATGGCCGCGAGATCTGTATTGATTTATTCATTATTATTTTATGGCATTTTTATGTTCACCCATCCAGCGGAACGTCTAATGTTGAATCGCGCTGTTTGGGATGACTGGCGCTTGGTGATCCAACGCTCAACATTCGCTCCAGTCCAGTTAATCCATCTGCACTGTCGTTCTGCACAAGTCTGTCTCCAACGGGAGCGATATTACAATTATAAATGATAGGCTTATGGCGCAAAGCTAGTTGCCTTTGCCATTTCGGATCGAATGTTCTTTTGTGATTGCGACGAACGATCTGTTGAGCGGTTTATCCACCCACCAACCTACCCACTGAGCCGATACCGTACACCCATTCGGAGTTTGATGAATGAAGTGATGAGCATAGTAATTACGGAAGAAGCTCACCAAAATAGTGCCATGCAGATCGAAAATAATGCGGCCACCGATCGTAAGCTGATTTGTCCATATTATTACGATCGTATTTCCATATGAGCATGTGCAAAACCTGTTACCGACACGACTCACTTCAACCCCTGTGTGTTGTTCTTGTTTACCAGCTCTCTAAAATAACAAGTAAAGTCTCACGGAACCCCTCACAACTTGTTTAGAGATGCGAAAAAAGCCTTCGCTTGAGGCATAATCTTTCCGCAAAGTTGAACCTACATATCATCCTTTGCGCTGTGGAAGTACGGTAATACATTAGGAAGTACGGTTCAGATAAGGAGCTAAGAAAAAACACATTCTGCATCAAGTTTATGAGTTGTTTCTCTCTACGAAAATCTTTTGCCCAGATACGAACGTCATTGACAATCTGCTCATAAAACTCTTAATTAAACTCCACCCATAAATTGTAGCACGTATTCCTGTTATTCAGTCACGGCGCTATCGTCCCGAATAACGATTAACATTTTAATGTCTGGCGCCACCATGGACGCTGTTTTTTGAGGAATTTCATACTGAAAACGGCACAACATCACTTCCATCGGCGGTTTTGTAGCTAAGGCTTGGCTACTGGGTGTATATGGCGAGTTTAGCGAAAAGTGAATCTTTCCAGGAGTTGTAAATGTATGACCCTTTCCTACCGTTAGCAATTTTTACTTCACATGATGGTTTATGATGGAAGTATGTGCAGCACGAGGTAAAGTAACGTTCTACGAGCGACGATTGTACAGTTTTTTTGTTGAAACCCGATTCATTTTCAAGCAACATGCGATGAGCTTTTATGTGTTTTAAATACGCGTTTATGTCTTCTGTTCCGACGTCAAAAGATATAGTTTATTTTATTGCCAAGCACTTATTATAAATGTCAGCTAGTCAAAGTCCGTTGTATGGCAACCGTGTGAACAGTTTAAAAGACAATTTTTCATTCAAATCGATGCTCAACGACTACAGCTATCGAAAAACTGACAGCTCAGCGCCAGCCACTTCAAACCTATTCCCATTTTACTCCCACGTCGTTGGTGAAGGCGATTTAAATCCATTTGAATAAAAATCTGGCGCCTTTTGCTTTTATCCTTTCTCACAGAACATAATCGCCCACAGCCAGACTTTTCCATCCCGTCCCTTGAAATTGCGCGACGACATCAAAAAGCCATTCCGGAAGATGTACGACATTGGCGGCGCAGTATTAAAATTCGATTAGACCTTATCTGATTTCGATTTTACCTGATCATTTGCTGTTCGGCCTGCCTGCGATCGTCGTAGTGAAGTTGTTTTTTTGGTTTTTAATTTTGTTTTGTTTGAATCTCCTTTCAGCCTGCCGGTATGTTCGGATGGTGGGCACGCCGAGGTTGAGAACCGCGCGAACGTTTTAATACGGCCGTGGCGTGGCGTCGGCCCGATCAGAGTGGAGTGTGTGTGTGTGTGGTGTTTGTGGGTTTCTGTTACCCGATGCCCGACAAAAGATAAAAAACGTGTCGATGTCCTACCGCCATCAACCTGCAGCTACTTTCCTTGCGCATCCATACATCCCCGCATTTTCGAGTCCATCGAGAGCGGAAGACATAGTGTAAAATCGTGGAAATCGCCCAAAGCGAAGCAATCTCGCGAGCGACTACAGCTCGTAACGTCGGTCCGGTTCCGGATTCACACGGCGCTCGAAACCGGGCGGCCACAAATCAACCGCAGATCTCACCACAACGGCATCGATTGAAAGTCACCACCTTCCGCCTCGTACATCACGCCGATCCTCAACCATACGTACAAGCATTTGGCGCGTCAAAGAGTGTGACTGCGGTGTCATTTTGTCGTAGCGTTGCGACAGCATCACGACCACCGCTGCTTGAGTTTTTCGCGCACCAAGCAGACCACGATCCCGCCGCCTACCGCAATCGCGATCACTTGCGTACGCACGGTCGAGCCGAGCAGTTGAGCGTAACGTGTGCCACGAGTAGCAGCATCCAATCCATCCGACTCTGCCCGATCCTACCAGCCTTGCCTCATTCTCGTCTCCATTCTGGAGGCAATATTCGCATCAGCCATCGTTCCAACGTCTAGTGAGACCTCACAATGAGCAGATTGATCGATAATGGCTAAGTGTTCTATGTTATGCCAACCCTTTCGCCAGCGATCACAACCTGCTGAAGTGGCGTGAGAAATGTAATAATTCGACACGAGCTGTGTTTTCGCGAATGGACGCATCTTCTACTTGTGCATATTGTAAGGGTTGTGCATCAAAAATATGTTCCTGATGCTTTTGGTGATCGCAAAGCGCGCAAACACAATCAGTACATACCAGTTAGTGGAGTAAATAAATTGTGGCAGCTTGTGAAATTTGGTAGCTGAACAACTATCAGTGACATTAGTGATATCAGTGACAATCTTAAATCGTGTTCCCGTGACAATTGTGAAGTGTTGATGTTGGTAATGATTTTTGTATCCTTACACGTATCTTAAACTACGGCTATCGCAACGGTGGGTAACAGTAAGTTGTAATAGTTGTCATAGACGCAAAGAAGCCCAGCAGCTAAGGCTTGAAGGAAAAGCAAGAGTGAAAGCTCAAATTGTGCCCTGATGGTGTCGTACGCAACTTCTCGATATAGATAAGAACGAGTGAAAAAATGAGTGCTACTAAAGCATTGTATATTTTGCCGGTGATATTGTTTATTGTTCCTTCTGCCTTTGGGTACCAAGGTAAGCTAAATAATCGATTCTATCCTTCTTGACCGCTGTGTAGATCAACTTATTACGTTAATAGACAACTATTTACAATTCAATTCGTGTACGATCTCAGGTCTATACACGCATCATCTGACTGAGGGCGTAAGGTTAATCGTGCCACGAAAAGTTAATCATCTAGGGGAAATTCTTTCGCATGAGTTAACACATCACCACTCAACTGTGCACGACGATGAGGTTCATTCGGAAAACGGAGGACGGTGGCGTAGTCGCCGCAGCACAGTGCACAATTATCCTTCGCAACCCTTACACTACCAAATCGATATTGATGGGGAAACGCATCATCTGGAACTTCAGTAAGTACTTCTTATAAGTACGCAGCATCTTATCAGAACGAAACAATGCGAACATCAATAGTGGTGGATAAGGTTGGAATTGTATCACAGCATCTTCACCGCTCTATTTCGCCGACACCGTGCGGCATTGCATCAGATCCTAGGCTAACGAGGGCGCCGACGCCGCTGCCGACAATCATAAACGGCGAGCCATGGTTGTCCAATCGCGGTACAGCGGCTGTGATTGATATGAAAGCCTTGGCACAAGAATAGCATTAAAGAGTGCACAATATTAACAAATATACTCTCTCTTCCTTTCGTGCGCCGCTTTTCCCGGTAACCAGACCATCGACGGCAACGTTTGTTGCGCCTTTAATGGTGATCGAGCGACATCGACGAGACGTCCGCACGCGAGCTCGGCCGATGAGGCACATCAACTGTCACTACCAAGGCCAGGTCCGAGGTCACGACCAATCGCGAGTGGCGCTATCCGCCTGCAATGGACTGGTAAGTTGTATTGCCGTGGGCGCCATCGTCCAGAATGGTTGTCATTCCGCTTCATTCCAACCATCGTTCCCAATACACTGACGATTTTCCGAGTTTCCGCCAGCGAGAATTCGAAGGGATTTGTCAAGCTTCACTTTTCAACGAGTTCTTTGCCTTGCGCAACCGCCCAGCCGATTGCACGTCGTTCTGCCAGTCGGCTCACACTCACGACGCGGCTCAGCGGCGACTTCCTTCCTGGCGCCAGCCTTACTTCAGCCGATCATTATCGATTCAGTCGTGCTCTAAAGTCTCTCGCTCATCGTCCCTACCCTTGGTGTATCGAACGAAATAATTAATTTTAGAATCATAAGGCTGTTGGGCACCACACATGGCTGTGCTCGAGAAACACATAGCCCTAACCCTTATTTAAGTGTCCACAATCGCCGACCAAGTTGCCAGTGATGGCTATCACGCCCCTTGAAGGATCGCTTCATATTTTGCCTAACGCTGCTAGGGCAAGCGCCATACATACAAATGTAAGTATTTAAAGCAGTGTGTTTCCACTACGCAAATGAAACTTCAGAGATAAAATTTCTAAAGGTATGGTCATTTGTCATTTCATTCACTGGTTAATGAATATGTTCTTGCATTTTCTACACATGCGTTTTCAACACATTCGGTGGCAGTAAATGCCACCCAATCAACGCAATAACATCCTCAACATGCAGTTGGACTCATGTTTGTCTAAAGTTGTTGAAACCATTTGTTTGACCATACCTCTGCTCCGTGCTGGGTTCAGTTCAACGATGCCGCTGGGAACGAAAGACTTCAATTGGCGATAGACGCTGAAATGCTACTAAGCTCTGATAATAACCCATTGTCCGTGGAACACTTTTTCTCTCTTTGCGTAGTTGAAGTATTCAGCATTCGTCAAGACGGTATATGAGTTATGTTTTACACATGAATAATGTGTAAAATAAATTGTAAAGTTATGATTGCGTTCCAACCGTAATGTCACGCCATTGCCCTGTCGCACGCAGCGTCTTATTTTATTCCATAAGAAAATTATATTTATGGGCATGATTCGTGATATCCGGCACTAATTGGCTGTAATCACTTGGTGCATAATATTTTAATTAACCTAATGTCATGCCAAAAGCAAACATCTCCTTCGCGACGGTAGGCCTTCGCACGGCCTATCCCATCACGTGTGACGCTGTTCGAAATGGAACATGTGGAAACCGGTCACCAGCTGCACATACACATGAGCATTATGTTGAGAAAATGGAATCTACCACACGGTTCGACTTGACGCCACCACAATCTGATCGCTAAACGATGCGAAAACGGGATCCTACATTCATCCGCGATCGATGATGACCAGGAATATATATATATATATATATATATATATATATATATATATATATATATATATATATATTATATATATATATATATATATATATATATATATATATATATATATATATATATATATATATATATATATATATATATTTATCGGAATTTGCTGTGCTATAACATTGACAGTGACTTGGTCTGTATTCGTGTTTGATTAACAAACGGAAAAGCCGACGTTGCGTGATCATTCATCGCCTGATTTAGTTGGAGATTATGAAGAAAGGAAACTCCCTAAACTTAAACAATTTCCCACCATTTTATTAAACAACGAATGGTTTACAGCTTAGATCACTTTAGATCAAATTAGACACTTAGATCAATTGTCTTTGCACTTGCGAACCATGATCAACATTGCACATATTAAATTCTATACTGCAGGTCGGTGTATTGAGAACCAACCGGACAGAGTATTGGATTGAACCAGCGAAAAATCTTCCCCAAGGTCCGAATGGCGAGCATCCCCACGTTGTCTTCAAAAGAGCCGATGTTAAAGAGACACCATCAAAGGTATTGTTTTAAGGATAAATGAAACCGATTCAATAATACGGCCAGGCCCTTATTTTATTGTTGAAAAAGTTGAAACCCTTCCACAACTAACGAATCAACGATCCCTCCATGTCCCTAATGCCAATCAGAAAAACATACGCTCTGCCAACAAAAAGAAGAAGCGGAAACGCAAGAAACGTCATCTAAGCAACTGCGGTACCAGAGAGCCTCGCCGATTGACGGAAACGCAACTGGAATGGCAGCACCAGGGCAAGGTAATATCCAACGCCTGTTTCAGCACCACCACGTTGCCACTTCTCGTTCGTGGTATATGCACTCAGAAACGCACGCGTCTGTCGGTTTGTTCGTTGCGAATGTGTAAGAAATTTCCAAAGGCCTCCTTTACAGGTCCTCGTGCAAGGCGGTCGCAAAACGCGCAATCCACATCCCGAGCTGACCGCATCCTTACACTTAGCCACGGGAGCAAGGGAAGAAATTGAAAGAAATGTGATCAAAACTTCCGGGAAGAGTAGGAGAACTCGACGAAGCATCAGCAAGCCCCGCCACGTGGAAGCCCTCGTTGTGGCCGATCATTCAATGGTGCAGTTCCACCAGGACGTCGATTTACAGCAATACCTTCTGATGATCATGAATATGGTATCGTCGCTGTACAAAGATCCAACCATCGGTAACTCCATCCAGGTGACGGTGGTCAAGATCATTATTTTGGAAGAGGAGGACTCGCATGCAGATTTCAATGTGACGCACATGGCTAGCAACACGCTGGAGAACTTTTGCCGGTAATTCCACGATCTCGTCACTATTACAGCTGCTGTCCATGCCGTGTTCCTGTTTTAATACAAGCGATTTGTCTCTTAACAGCTGGCAGCGAAACCTTAACCCCAAACCGGACGAGGATCCGCATCACCATGATGTGGCCATTCTGGTGACAAGAAAGAACATTTGCTCCAACTATGGATGCGCGTAAGCAATCCCCCTTCCGACCCTATTCCCTAACTGCATCTCTTACATTTCATTGCATTTTGCCGACGTTCCTTTATCTGATCTGCTCCGCTTTACTTGTTCCCGGCAGAACCCTCGGCGTGGCCAACGTAGGCGGCATGTGTCGCCCGGACAAATCGTGTAGTGTCAACGAGGACAACGGCATCACCCTGGCGCATACGATATCCCACGAGCTGGGTCACAAGTAAGTGTCGCCCATTTCAACGAGAGAGTGCGCGGATTGAAAGCCAACTGCCTATTTCCTGCCAGCGGATAGTGCGGCAACTGTCAAGCATGACCCGATCGCCGATGGTGGTCCACTTCGCCCACCGGTCACTCGACAACTTTTCACGTTTCACACGGCTGTGCGCTAATCTGCCTTGACAGTAGCTCTCGGCAGGCATCTCAAGCAGCGATGCATTCCGCTGCAGCGTAATCGCGTTTCGCTCGGCCTGGTGGCTGGCTTTAATTGTTGTTCAATATTTGCATATGTTATTATAATCCGTCCACAGTCACTTTCTAGAAGCGGCATCGAAAAAGTGGGCTGGATGACAGTGTTTGATTGATGACTTCCTTAGCGATGGCTTGCTCCTCCGGCATGTGCCGGCAAGATGGGAAATTAAGTGCGCAGATCATATGTCATCAAAAATGTGGTGATCATGCACACACTTCGCGAATCATGTACATGCTATATCAACACTGGGCTTACCTATTCGCCCCAGGTACAGCGGTGTTGCAGTGCTGGTAAAACTTCGTCGTCAAGATTTATGAGCCACAATTGTATCGACACGTTGAATAATTTATTTTTTGGCCATCCACTGGTGGACTGGTCATGACAGAAGGGGAAAAGCGTTTTAATTGATCTGAAATGTGCCTCGGAATTGGAAAAATATTAAGTCCCTCCCTCATTCGTTCCAGTGCACAATTGGATTGGCCGACCCGGTCCATAGTAGGTTGAACAGGGTGTCCACCTTCGCACGTGGTTGTAAGGGACGTAATTCAGAGGATTAAATTGTAGCATTCATCGATAGAGTCCCGGCTCGGTACATCACGAGACAGTAGGAAGCTTGCAGGAACATTTACTAACACGCGATTTCTTCTTTCAATGAGGAGTTTCTAAATCGACTTATTGATTCTATTCGAGCGATCCTACCACTCGATCGCAGCAGTTTAAATTGAGTTGTCAGAAAAAAATAATCACGCCAATCATAATTTATGCTTCTTCTCCTTCTATCTTCCGTTCAGATGGCTCTATTGTAAGCCTGTCTTCTTATTATTGATTTCATTGCATTATTGCTAACTGCGGCTTCGCATTTTACCCGAGTTTGTCCACGAGGAAACGGTCCGTATGGAACTTGGCTCCAGTTCTGCTGAGTGAAGTTCACTAGCTTTGATGATATGCAACCGCCAAATTCTACTCATTTAACTTTTGTGTAAAAATACGACTCATTTAACTTTTGTGTAAAAATACGACTCATTTAACTTTTGTGTAGCTGCCAACTACAGTTTTCACTAGAAGTGATGCAAACCGCGAGGCTGCTACAGGGACCAGCAGGCATCGCTTGTTCGACGGTACATACAAGTGAATGATAAAGATAACAATTAACATAATATGCTAACCAGATGCAAAGTGAACGAACAAGCGTGACAAAAGCTATTTGAACGCATTCACGCTAATGCTACTAAATTCAATCTCAATGGCCCCGTTCCTTCGCACGGGGAACGCTTCCGAATGCGTCGCCCACCATCCAATACCACCTTCAGTGCGTTGCAGGCGGATACCAGAGTGTAGCGGATTAATTATTCTGCAATTATTCAGATTAGAACTAATTTTTCATTTAGAACACTACACCCAGCCCGTGCCCGACCATATCTTCCACACGATCGAGTGCACTGCAAACGATCGTTAGGTCGAGGGAAAAAATATAAAAATAAATATCGCTTCTACTGCTACTCTTTCCTGATCAAAACACCCTTTCAAAGGAGTAACCCTATAGCTTGTGGGAAACCGATGTAGCCTGAAAGTCTCCGTTGCGTTCCTAGCCCTCACAATGTATTCACCGGCTGGTGATCAATCGGAACTTCGTCTAATGGTAACCGGTGCGTTTTATTGAAATTTATGTCAACAGCGACAGGCTTGCTGCATTTAGTAGCGCAGCACCTTATCTGGTGCGCTACACGAAGCTGTCCTTTCGTAATAAATTTTATAACAAACAAACAGTTTGTTCTAGCGGACGGCCCCCACCACATCACTCAGTGACGCTAATGGTTGCGACTAAGCTAAAGGTAAAGCAAGCGGAACGATGTAGAATAATTAGAACAACTTTATTAAGTTCAACGTGTGATAGCAACGCCAGAATGCGTCTGTTCGTCCAAGTCACGATCATAAAAGTCATAAACGCACTTCAAAACGATCTATCAGACTGCGCTTACCCGCGCAGTATCGATCACCGGCTCTTAGTCACACCCGACTCCAACGACGTCGTTCGATATGCTGAACTGTCTAGATTGTCGCGACATGGATAATGATAAGATGATGTCATGCGCTATCGAAAGTAGTCCCATAAATCTGTATTATCATGACGCTGCATCTAACGCGCGGGCAAAGCAACACGATCGCAAATACTTCCACAGAACGGGGACCAAGCTACCGCTGGCGGTAAATTCTGGACCCAGTGCCCAGAACCACTTTCTGCATAGCGCAGACCAGAGAGGGTGCGAACGAGAAAGGGCGAGAAAGAGCTACGGCGCAATATGAGCGCCTGTGGAAACCGCGGATATATGATTCCTTTAAAAAAGGCAAATGGTGTTGATCTGCGTGCAAAGTCATCTTCGTAGCGACTGTAACTGGTTCCTGGCTACTCGTTTGTGTTCATACTGCTCGATTTATTCGACACGAAAATGATTTAATCCGGCACCCCCACAGGATCGGCCGAATAGACGGTAATTTGCCGGGTGCAATTAATTAACTTCACTTAACCGCCTCTACTAAATTTAATCCCGCAGATTGAACACATCAAAGCGGCCGTATAGCTATGGGTGGAACAGTGGCTCGAAATGAACACCATCAGCTTGACCGTAGCGAATGGCTCAGCTCAATCTAAAAGAATTTGCCAAATATTTTGAGCCTACATTTCAGCTTAATTGCACAACAATCACATTAAGAAACGTATTTCGTATGCATCAATAGGCTGCATCGAAGATAAACACATATTCAACAATTTCATGTTATTCTACGAGGCGCCATCTATGGTGCAATAGCCGTACTGTACAGAAACCAATGCACGCACTTTCTGGTGACCATGTCTCGTAAGGCCTAGCACAGTAATTTGCTAATTGTACCGTGGGTTCCACGGTGATTTGTTGCTGGAACCACATAATTTACAAGTGCATGCATTATTTGTCACGATGCTTAGGCCGTGTACACGGCTTGTAAATGGACACGCCGAAATTCAAATGAACTGACAGCTGAACTAAGAAACAACTCAATTCTCAGACAACTTCTACCAGACGGAGCAATGTAATGTTCACCATGTCGAACATGTCCTGGATAGCTTAGCTTGTCTTGTCCGGAGTCTCAATGCTTACACTTGAATGCGAGTCTTAGAGCTCTACCGCTTGCCAGAGTTGATTTATCGTCGCTTGTCACCATAAATCTTTCTTTCGACTCCTATTCACACTTGTGAAACGTGGCGTATATGCGCGATGCAAATGCGTTAGTATTATTTTGTGGATTGTACTTCTTTTTTGGACGTTCCGGCGGCCGAGGCGAAACCGAGCGCCGGTCTTCACACGACAGGACCAGGATTCAAATCCTATCCAGACCGCCTCCCCATACCCAAGACTGACTTCTTTCTTCTTCTTCTTCCCTGTGCACTAACTACAACAACCTCCAGAGGTCTCGCGCGGCCTGCCATTTCTGGCTTTCTGTGACTTGATTTAACCCGTAGCAAAATAGTCAGCCCTGCGTACGGGAGGGAAGCGGCGGTCTGGTTGGGATTTGAACCTGGTCCTGCCGTGTGAAGACCGGCGCCGCTGTCGCCTCAGCCTCAAGTCACAGAATGCCAGAAATCGAAGGCCAAGACCTTTCAAGGTTTTATTAGTGCCAAGGAACCTACTTCTTTTACTATCTTCTTGGACACGTGAAATGAAGTGAAACACGCCAAATCTTATGGCGCTAAACCGCAGTGAGCAAACGAGTTCATTTTGATGAGATGCGAAGGGCATTCGATGGAATTGATTAGACATTTCTTTGTTTAGCATATGATGCAAAACATATGTTTGTCAATACAAGCCAGCCGATGTGAGTTAATGAATTTTCCATATCTTTGCAGTTTTGGAATGTACCACGATACGGCGAAAACCGGTTGCGATCATCGTATAGGACCGATTCTACACATTATGACACCCAGTTTCGAGGCAGACACTATGCAAGTTTCATGGTCAAACTGCAGTCGGCGAGATATTACACATTTTCTAGATCAGGGTCTTGGCCAGTGTCTCGAGGATGCACCCAGCCAAGAGGAGTACGAGTATCCGGAACTGCCACCTGGAGCCATGTACAACGCCGATCTACAATGCCGACTACAGTTTAACTCGACCGACGAGGACATGACCGTATGCTCCAAGCTGGACGAAATCTGCACACAGCTCTGGTGTCTAGTGGGTGAAGTGTGCACCACAATGTTGCGGCCCGCTGCTCCGGGAACCAACTGCGGACGGCGAATGTGGTGCCAAAATCAAAAGTGTGTCGAAGTCGAAGAACTACCTGCCCCGGTCGATGGCGGTTGGGGTGATTGGAGTCCTTGGAGCGAATGTTCCCGATCGTGCGGAGTTGGCATCGCTAAACAAACACGGGAATGTGACCATCCGTCCCCGGCTCACGGTGGAATGTTTTGCATCGGAGAACGGGCACGCTACAAAACGTGCCACGTGAAGGCGTGCCCAATGGGCACACCCAGCTTCCGAGCTGAACAGTGTTCTTCGCACGATAACGATACGATCAAGGGCGAAAAATACAGCTGGCTGCCTTATTTCGATAAAAGTAAGTGTGGGTCAGGGCAGCGAGGTTTTGCGAACACTTACATGACTTTTTGCTCTCTCCCGTCCCGTAGACGAGCCGTGTGAACTGTACTGCAGCAACACAGAAGACACAATGATTGTACCTTTCGGAGATACGGCCGCGGATGGAACGTTCTGCAACCTGGGCACGAACGACATGTGTATAGGCGGCATCTGTCGCACGGTCGGCTGCGATTGGGTTGTCGATTCGAACGCTACCGAGGACAGATGCGGTGTGTGTGGAGGTGTCGGTGACACTTGTTTTGTGAAGAAAGGTGAAATTGTGAAGAAAATCAACACTACCGATGGATTACACAACGTGTTGCTGATCCCGGCTGGCGCTCGAAATGTACTTATAGAAGAGATATCTCCGTCCAAAAACTATATCGGTGTTGGTCGGTCCACAAGCAACGACTGCTACCTTAACTGCAATCAGTACGTACCGTTGGATGCTTGGAAATTGCTTCCGAACCTTCGCTAAATTATGCATATTTTCGTTTCGCTACAGTTTCATTCAGCTTCCCGGAGAGTATGAAGTGGCAAACAGTTTGTGCCTTTACGAGCGGGATAATGACCAGGAGAGACTCAAAATTCCAGGCCCCATTATGGAGGACGTGCATATTTTTGTAAATGATTCAACCGCATTATGAGTGCTAGAAATGCAGTGAATAATCGTACGAAACATTCTGCTCTTCTTTTCCCGCTAGATTGTAATCAAGAAGAAAAACAATCATGTTGGAATTCGTTTCGAGTATACGCTGCCTTCGCACAACAACAAAAATCAATCTACGTACTACTGGAAGCTGACCGACTGGTCCGTCTGCTCGGCAACCTGCGGTGGGGGAAAACAGTTCCGCGAGTCGATCTGTTATCATCTCGGCAAGGGAGTTGCTAAGGAGGAACTTTGCCTACGCCATGCGTTTGGAAAACGCCACGAACCAATCATTCGCGACTGCAATGATGATCCGTGTCCATTCAACTGGTGGGTTGGTCCTTGGCAGTTATGTCCCATGACCTGTCGCAAAGTAGTCGGGCCTGTGCCGATACGCCGGAGATCGATCCTGTGTGTGGATTCCAATTCCAACGCACGACCGGACACACACTGCAGCAATAAACCCCGTCCGCACGACAACGAACCTTGCGGTGCAGATTTACCTCTCTGTCAAGAGAGTCATCGAATCACCAGCCAGGAAACAGAGCGTCCCGATACGATAGTTCCCGTCGACGATAGCAATCTGTTCGATCTTCCGTCACCCTCGACACCAGCGGACTATGAGGTGAACAACAGCATCTGAAACTACGGTTCGGACGGTGCGAGAGTAGCGCTGGAACAACGGTGCCTAATCAATCCATTTGTTCGTGAGCTAGTAGCGAGAAGATATGTTATATTAACATCTATTGTAATGCTCTTTATCGGTATCGTCGATCGCTGACCGCTGGCTCACCAGGCTGTACAGCCCGTTGGTACGTACAAGCAACTACATACTCAGTACAAAACCACATGCCGTTATGAGACGGTTGTACGATCTGCACATCTGCACATGCCCGTTGTGCTGCTGGCTGCGACGCTGGAAGCTTTCTTCTAAACGCTTTTACATACGTTTTTTATGATACGTGTTATGTCGATAGTGTGTTTATATTTAATAAAACTTTATTTAATAGAATAAATAGTATGTTCACTGGTTTGCCATCCTATCTAAAAGCGCGTATTGTCGGGCATTTTAATAAAATACGCCACCTTATTCTGCGGCACATGATAGTTATGAATCCAGCGGCTTCCTTTCCGCAACGATTCATCGATACCGTCTTTCCAAACTCCCTGGGGCAAATAAACTGAAAATCAAAAGGTCGGATTAAAATATATCACCTCAATTGTCAGCCGGAGGTACCAGACATAATCAACACACCTTCACGAACTGTCTCACCACGCTCGAGCACGGGAGCCACTATCATGCCATCTCCGATCGAGAACTCATCATCGATCGAAAAGCAATTAACATCTGTCGAGTCTAGCATCCACAGAGGACGTATGATTGGCAGTCCTTCGTCCATGGCTATGCTCGAAAAGCGTTCGAGCAACGGAAGTACTCTTTGTCGAACGTCAGCCAATTCTTTTGCTATTGCCGTCACCGAGTCGTCCCGATATTCCGAAGGTAGGTGTGTAAAACGCAAAACAGGCAGAAATGTGGCAAGCTGCAGCCAACGAATGTACAGCTCCTTATCGGGCAGCGGTGGCAAGTCGAATGAATAGTATGAATACATTTTCTTCAGCTGTTGAGTAGGCAGCACAAAATCTCCACCCACGGGACCGGGCATTAGAAACGGATAGCCTATTATGCCATATGACAGCATGGTAGGAATGATGCTTTGCAACCCACTCCATGAGCTGTTTACTGGTGGTAGGCTCAAGAAGGATGGAGGTCGCGGCACGGATATGGCACTCGACACACCAAAGATGCTCAACGTGCCTTCGAAGCGTTCCATGAAGTAGTTTTTGTATTCGTCCGGATTGACCAACGTTTGGGAGCACTGATAGTATCGGGGAATGTTGAAGGCCGTTCCAAAATCCACAAAATACGAATCAATCTCCACCGTCTCGGATATTTTTTTCAACTGCTCTGCAAGCCAAGGAATTGAAGCATTGTTGGTCACATCCAACACACCGGCACTGGTAGTGCTTTTGTACCTCGTGAGTGCTGGAATGCTTCTTTCCGATTCTCGTTCGTATATGAGTAACTTTTTGGCCACCGCCTCTCGGAAGTTGCTGCTCTCGGTACTAATGAAGGGTTGAATCATAAACGACACACGGAACCCGCGCCGGTGAAGGATGTTGACTGTTTCATCCAGCGTAGGAAATCGTTCCGCATCCAGACGGAAGTCGCCGATTGTTCGCTGCCAAAACTCGTTCACTAGAACATGCCCCAGTCGAAGGTATCCAAGTGCTATGATGCTTTCCGTGTAGTTGTAAATGGCTATCTCTGTGAGATCTTCTTGTTTCGAGGCCGGTATTTGCCACACTGGTTCGCGCAACAGCGACTTAATCACATCATTATCCCTTTCCGTCAATCCGTCCCACAGGCTCTTCTGCATAAGCCCATTGTGGAGCGTTTTCATATCGGGCCCCGAGCAAACAGTGTACTTTAATTCGGGAAATCGAGTCTGATGGTTTACAAATGCAAATTTATCGTTTCTTCCCTGCAAACACAAGCGGCGTCCGGAGTCGGTGTTGACGCTTATGTATAGAGGAGTCTTCTCGTCCACCTGAATTGCCACACCACGCGAGTTTAGAAAATATCGCTTTAACGCATTGCCCCACTGATGCGTATTGATGTCACCGGTTACGAACGGTCCGGCGGGAATCGATGCTTTACCTAAAATGTATTCAATACCCTTGGTCAATCCGCCACCGTACCAAAAACCACGCTCCTCCGAAACATCGAAGCAATCCGACGGGTAGAGATCGGCAAGTAGAGATTCCCACTGAAACGAGTAGCATTTAATGTCCGGTCCCGGAGCTTTCGCTAGGTTCATGTAAAGACGAGCTTTGGAATTCCACTCGTAGCACACACTGCCATCGTCCTTCAGGTCCTTCGGTAAACAGTTGTACGGTTGTTCAATGCTCAGTGAGGTCCCCAGCACGCCGGTTAACAGCTCCGTCCCCTTACCATCAAGCAGCCGGAAGTTCCGAGTCTTCTTATGAAACTTTATACTCTCGAAGTACGATTTCGCCAACAGCTTCTGATTGTACATGACGTACGCGTAGCCGACCTGCAAGTTTTCCAAGCTAATTAGCACCACAAACACAAACACCATTTCCTTTGTGTGTTTACCAATAACTCACCAAAAACACGATGATAAGAAACAACATACCGACAAACACGCGGAGTTTGTAGTCCTTAGTTTCGCGTTTCTTCTTGCGTATGATACCGGGTACATTCTGTCAATGAAAAGGGCAAACATGAGAACACGAGCGCTAGTCGCTGAAAAAACAACCACCCAGGAGCATCTTTATCATTGGCCAACCAAATTAACTTAGGAGATAGGCGCTGTATGCCCTCCAGATAATTAGCATATCCGATATCTGGTCAAGCGTTTATTATTGTTATATACATTCAATATTGGTAGACAGTGATTGCACCGGCAGTAAGGGACACGTGTTATCGTGAGCGAATACACTGTGCTTCCACGTGTTATCTTAATAATGTGACTTTACACAGTCAAGCTTGTTTGTGACGCACTAGTTAGAATTCCACACGAAATTGGAATACATCCCTACCCGTTTTAACATTAGCCATCCCCCAAGCGATGAAATGCTCGATCGCTTTCCACGATCGACATAACAAACGGAAACCTTTCGCGAGCGACAAGACGCACTTCGATCGTCTGCAAAGGCACTGTCCAACTCTGCCAAACATGATAACGAAACGTTAGAGCTGATTTCGCTGTCCACTGGTTGAGCCGCTTTATCCAGCTCTTCAATAGAGGCTTCGGCCTTTCCCTTTAATCCAATCATCTAACCAACTGATCTACACAGCTCCACATACACGAATAGACGTCCTACACGTCCGTTCCCAAACCTCTTACTACTGTCAGCTACCGAGTCGATGCATATCTTTGACCGAAAAGCTAGTATTATCTATCTGCGTACAATATTGATTTACACTATTATCTTTTTTATCATCCCAATTCTTTGGCGTCACCTTCCACAGCACACGTTTTCGCACATTTTTGGGCAACAGATGTTGTTGTGCTCGCACACAGGTTCGACCGACCTTAACTAAGCAGACCGTTACCATATGTTACGCTGATTCTTCACATCGCAGCAAACAATTCAGAGCAATGGCAAACGGGTGAACAGTCATTCGCTGTAGTTCGCACACAGCAAACGTTCCCTAGGATACGTGCGGTGTTGGTGGTGGTGTTAGCTCTTTTCACCAGGAAACGGTTTGGGATGCCTAGATACCTCAGTAAACACCAGCAACTTTATTTGCATAGTACGGTACATGTTTGCATCGCGAGCGGTACATAATACCGTCGTATTACAAAAAAAAACTCTTTAAATTAGGGTTTATACAGTTTGAAACCACTGTTAATTGGTTCCACCATGCCGATTAAATCGAAATCTGCTAAAAACTTTGTCAAAACTCAAGCCCGAACGAACTACATCAATGATTTGCCCACAAAACAGCATCGTCCGGGAGTTTACAATCGGCACCAGTAAGTCTTCCTCACAGAAAGTGTGCTCTTTTCACGGAGCTAATATTGCCTTCGATTTCCTTCCCAGCCCTCAAGAATGCGACCTGATGCTTCGATGGAGACCCATTCATCTTCAACGCGATGACCCTTATGAAGGCAAAAATGTAGTCCGGATCATGAACAAGGATAATATTCGTAAGCTACTCATTCCTAGCAAGGAATCATCCGTGTATCCGGCATTTTGGTCCAGAGAGGACTACGAAAAGATGCAGGACAAAGCAAAGCTGAAGACCCTTGAAGATCGTTTGGCTCAGTTTAAAGCAAACGAAGTGGAGAAGAAGAATATGCTCGAAGAGTCGGAAAGACGCAAGAAACGCTTGCAAGAAATCGATCGGGAACGGCAACAGAAAGGTGGCAAAGTTGGCAACATCCTTGAGGATGGACATGGTGACCGGGACTCCGATACCAGTCCCAGAAAAATAATCGATCGCGCATTCCTGGCTAAACAAGAGCAAGAGGAGGAAGTCAAGCGAGCTAATCGCATCATTTTAGCTGCCAAATGTCACATTATTAGGGATGCTCAGATAGCGGAAAAGCAGGAAATCGAGCGTGAACTACGCACGGAAGAACTGCGACTAGAGAAAATGATGCTTCAGGAGAATGAAAAAGCACTCAAAGAGGAGGAAAAGAAACGAGAAGTCAACAAAGTGCTAACCACCCAGCATTCGGAGGAGATACGCAATCAATTGCTCGAACGGGAAAAAATGCGTCTCAAGGAAGCGGAACGTATCGAGGAAGAGGCCCGAGTTCTGAAGCAGGCTCAAATGGCAATAGCCGAAGAGGAAAAACGAAAAGAAAAAGAGCGCCACGATCGCATCAACCAGGTACGGGACGGGTTGAAGAAAGCGTATGAGCTATCCGCGCACTACAAGCAGGTCGAGTTTGAGGAACAACGCATTGCCGAGCTCAAAATTCAAGAGTATATGCGCCAGCGGATGGAACGCCAGAAAAAGCTTGAATTTGAGCGCAAAATTGCTGCCGAGGTGCGGGAAAAGGAGCATGACCGAATGCTCAAGATTCAGCAAAAACTACTCGATACCAAAACGGAGAAAAACGATATGGACTTGCGCCGGGGACAAGAACACATAGAACGAGAATTCCGGCGCCGCGAGAAGGAAGCTGCCATCAAAAAGAAGGAACTCGAGCAACAGCTAGCCGTGGCACGAGCCGCCCAATTAGAGGCCGTGGTAAGTAGCAGGACTTGAATCCCACAGTTTATCATCTATCATTGCATCTGTTTGATTGTCCTTACAGAAAACGGAGCGCGCTATGCAGCTGGCGCGCGATGAGCTGGAGCACAAGAAAGCAATTGAAAAGCTTAAAATTGAGGAAGCCAAGGAGATGGAGCAAAAGCGCAAACAGCTCAAGCTACGCGAAAGGTATCGTGAAGAGATTATCCAACAAATGAATCTGAAAGAGCAGGAGCGCCGGGAAAAGGAACGTATTGCTAGAAATGAACAGCAAGCCTTACTGGAGGCAGAGAAGAAACGTGATAAGTATGTGTAGTACGTCCAACATGGCTCCATCGTACTAACCATTCCATGTTTATACTTTTATCTCCTTCAGGAACATCAAATCCATAATTTCTAACAAAATCAAGATGATGAAGGAAAGCCAGGTCCCGGAGCGATTCATCAAGGATGTCGAGCGACAACTTAATCTCGGAAAATGAGCAAACGCTTGATGAAAATACGCTAATAAGTCTTGTGTGTATGTCCTGTCATTGAATTTATACCTCTATACAATAAATTTGTGTGTAATGGCTTTTTCGATAACTGCCAACTAACCTTTATAAATTATTTTAACATTGTTCTCACATCATCGACTCTACAAGACGTAGGTAAATAATTAATAAAAAAATTAAAATAAATTATACCAAACGGTGGATCAGCAATCTAAACTGCTCCTAAGAAACAAGGATCTCAACAACATTAAATTAAAAAAAAAAAATTTTTTTTAAAACCAACCACGATCATGCGATTGAATAAAATTATTCCGTACAGGCACAAGCTTAAAGCACACTTTTAATAGGAAAACACTACAAGACACCTATCAAAGAATTACAAGCATGCTAGTCCAATAAGCTCAGACAAGCAATCCGATGACATAGTGGAAGCTGTTATCCCATTCATACCGCTAGAGCGAAACCAAACCAAGTAAGCTAGTTATACTTTAGTTATAACAGTAAAGTATAATCCTGTATGCATGATAGCCAGACACTCGCCACTAATCTATAGGTAAATCAAACCCCTTTTCAAAAGGCAAGTGTTGTCTGGCAAATAGCTGGCGGGCGATTGAAGTGAAATTTTCCATTTTTCCAAACCAGTGAGAATAAACGATAATAACAATAGCTTTTTCATTGTGTGATCGTGCTGAGTGTCTAGTGAATCTAAACAGGCGAACATTTCACAACATTTGTTATGCTGTTCAATAAAAAAAATACCTTCATTTATTCGACAAACCTTTTCATTATCACAATCCGTTCAATTCCGCGTGCGTGCCCTGCATCACTGCATTCATGTTCTTATCTTTGTATAGCAATATGCTGAACATTAAACTCCCGCGCACATTACACGAAACGCTGTCTCCACGGAACCGACTAGCGAGTATGCCAGACACAGTCGCAATGGTACAGACCTCCGGATACGCTGTTCTCACAATGCCACCGCCGGCAGTCACCGTAATTTTCTAATTTGTTTCACTTAACCTGATTCTCAGTCGCGACGATCATCGTCTTACTTATATTGATTCACACTGTTGCTTTAAGCTGTAGATCACCGAAACGAACTGCACATACCATATACTTTACAGAAACCGGTTGAAACGATAAAACAAAACTTCCCGCGCACAACTTTTACCACCATGCTTGCTGCCGACGCGCATCGGACTTCCCGGGATTCCCAAATCCGAGAAGATGTTGTGGAATCCACCGTAAACGAATCTGTTTTGGTTGTATCTGGTTAACTTACCTGCATTTTTTCCTTCAACAAACTGAGCAAGGAGGAGGCGCTGCTGATCGAAGCCTGGTTGCTCAGCACACTATGCGTGTCGAAGTCGTTCGACATCATTTCCTTGTCGTTCAGCCGCAAGGCTGGCAGCGGTGCAATAGAAGACCGACGTTTGGTACGGAAGAGGTTTCTTTGCAATGTTCGGGCAAAGGATGAAATGAAACAAAAAAATTAAGTCATTTATCACAACAAAGGCTAGGATAATAGTCAAACTTGGAGATAGTTAGGTACCTGTCGGATAAAACGATTCACTAGTATACTCTTAATAGCGGTCCCGGCTCAACGCGTAATAGCCCTTAAAAGTGACCGACGATGCGGACCTTATCGCGTTGAATGCCGCGATTGTGGCGGTAACAAACGCACTGACGCGAACCACGTTCGCCCCACAACAGCTGTTAATTCGTTCGGTGTGGATCGTGTTGTACTGTGAGCTCCGTCGTCGCGTCGAAAACGACGACAACAAACACACCTTGGAACACGATTGCCTTCACAAAATTGTTGTCATTTTTTGAAGAAACTTTATCTTGCAGTAATTTAAAACAGCAATTCCATTTACTGGAAGACGCTCGATGCGATCAACAGGACATATTTTGAACTTATTTTTTTATTTATATTTTAATTATTACGGCTTCACGCCGGTATGTCATATTTTGAAACTATTGCCGAAAAAATATGAAAACTTAACAAACAGCTGGAGGCACAACACTTTTTGTCCCGAGATGCATTTTAATCGTATTCCAAAAATGCTTACTCATGCAAAACTTCCTGTTGTTAAAAACATTCAAATCACTGTAGTGTCATTACACGTTCAGAAGGCTACCTCCTTATACTGGTTGTGTTTGCGTTGATAATATTCTTTCTCGCACGCGAGAGAGAATTGGCCAAGACTGTAGTGACGGCTGATACTGAGAGAAGACGTTGTGTTATTCTACAAAACGGTCGTATGCTTCCTCGCGGCTTCACAGCTGAGAGCCCACCGGAACATAGACGTTAGCACTAGGCCAAGCTCAGCTTTAGGTGACAAAATGCTAACACTGCCTCCAGTGTGTCTCTCCACGGACGTGGGGCTACATGTGTGTATTCGATTCATGGGCCATCCGAATGGCCCTCGAACCAAGGATAGCAGCAGCCGTCAATATGGGTTCAGCACGGAATTAATCGGAGGCGTGGGCAGAGCGCAAACGAATGAATAGTTCGTTACAAGGTGAGGGTGACTTGATAAGCAACCGCAAGTACAGTGGCAAATGCAAGCAGTTAATGCACATGCATCGTCTTTAAAAGTTTGTGTTGGAAACGTTTATCGATGGCGCAGTCACTTTACACATAGCAAATGATTTGCTTTTTTATTAGTGATGTTTTTTAGTTAATTCACTGCTGGCACACATCAAGCTCAACATCAAGCATTAATGGACCTTTCACACTGTGGGCAACTATAGTATGTGCTATTTTCCTTACCCGCCCTGTCCAAAATGGCTGAAGGTAGCATACTTTGGCTCTACTTCTGGAACAAACTCTTCCGCTTCACAAATACACTGCACTGAACACTGATTGGACATTATTAGCGATATTTGTCGAATGCTTCCCTCTACAGCACTGCCACACAGTGGTATAGAAATCAAACTACCAATTCTAAGCTAATACCCACACCTCTGATCACGTCTAATCATTTGACCGTTCGGTTGCAACTGCCCTCTGATGTTTACCTTACAAGGCTTGTACAGAGATGAGATGAGATGTGCGAAAAGGATGGAAATGGTTGATCGATTCCAGCACCAGCCAACTTCTCATGAAGAAACAGCTAGTTCGCTAGTTAGAAGCTGACATATCGAAAATTCCATTACAAACACACGCATAGTGTCATCCGTAGCACCAAATGCCCAGGTGACCTGAAGAGGCTTAGTAATAGCGACTAGCGTACATTACAACCGACAGCCTTGTCACACTGACTGAAATAGCGTAGCTCTGTGGTCATTACATTTTTGCAAAGCAAACACTTTTCCATGGCACATTCCTATGAACTTGATGCGGTTATGGCAACAGGTGCTCGAAAATAAAATTAAAAAAAGAACTATTTTAATCGCACAACCTGTGGCTGCGTGATACATTCCAGGTATCTGGTAAGATAAGCGTTTTGCAGTGATTTATAGGTAATTTGTTGAAATGTGCTCACATTAGACAACGTCAAATCTTATCGCTCATGGGAGAAATCCAGTTTATAACGTTACTTACTTGCTACGCGGTTTATCATCCTCGTCGCTACTGCTATTATCATTAAACTGTAACATAGGTTTAAAGTTCGCCGGTATTGTCGGAGTTTCTGGTGTGACTGTAGTCTCTCCCGACAGAGAATCTGATCCCGAATCGATCACCTATAAAAAAGTGACAATACATTAAGAGAAAGGAACCATTCATATCGATGCAAGTGACTTGTATTAATTTAATTTCTTTTTAGACTTTGCTCCAAAGAATGGGCAATTCATACCGAATGAAGGTACATTGATATTTGTAGCAGAAAAAATAGATGCTTCTGCAGTATTTTTTAAAGAAGACGATTGTGATTCGGATAGCTCAGGCTACAGCGTCTCATGGCAAGAAAGATGGAAATTATCACCACAATATAAGGCACATCCGTAGGAAATTTTTGGGAGTTAGATTCTCCGTCAAAAAATCTCCGTACACCGAAAAACATGCGAGCGATGATAATAGGGGTAATAGCAAGATTTGACTATTATTTAAATATTCATTGTATGTAGTAACTGTTGTTATATCAGGCGATGAATCGCATATATGTAATGGATCTCAAGCTTTAATCAAACCGAAAGCATTTCAAAAATGCACATCTTTTTTTTATTCTCTAGGTCGTTCATTTGTTGAAAATATTTTTAAAACATACCATTTTCGTTCAAATTTAGTAAAATAGATTGTTATGAAACCCAAAGATTTCAACGGAAAATATGAAATCATCGAGGGATGAGCAAAGCATTCCTGCATATGTCACACCGTAATTAGCAACGCAAACATGGAACCGCTGTCCAACATTATCGACTACCCAGCTATACCTATTGTTGTTCGATTAGCATCCGCGAGCTAAGAAGTAATGGCGCAATTTGCTGTCTAGTTGTTGCGGTTGCTCGAATCTCAATGTTTGCCCATAATTCCGAACCCCTTTCAGATGCTAAGATGGTTGCAATTACGCCATTACTGAGCAAAACGGTCAGCAGAACGCTTCACAAAACTTTTCTAGATCGTTAAGCAACAACAAAAACGACAGACGTCACCTTTAATCGCTTAGTTATGCTTAGATAATGGCTTTCCAATCAAGCGAATCAATTTGATTCTTCAATCTTAGTGGTAAATGAGCTTATTTAACGACGATCAACGTAAAATACACTGCACTGCGTCCATACACGAAAGCTCGGGTTTCGAGTTCATTATTTAACATAGTCTATTCGAACTGTTGTTGTTGTTGACGACTTAAATGCACTCCAAGCGACATTTACTCACCGATACTGAACCATCGTGGCCCTGTTGGTCCAATCTTAGTGCTTCCAGCTCATTAACGTTGAGACTCGGTAAAGAAATGGAATTTCTTCGCAAAGCTCGGGCTCGATCGTCAACCATCTTCAATTCTGTAGCTTTGTCCTTCGCCTCTTCGACCAAATCCCTGTAGAGGCAGATGAGTTAAATTTTGCCATATTTAGTTTTTATATCACCTACCCATCATTGAGGCTGTTTTCGATGGAAACTGTTAACTTTTTCTGCATTCTCCGTTCGACAAGACTGGGTTGATGCCGCGAGACGTACGCTCGAGCAAGATTTTCTTGGCTTTCGGTCATAGTGTCGTTCTCTTGGTCAACCGTCGATATACTACTGATCGCTGTCGAACTTGTCGGACTGTTGCTACCAAAGCAATCGTCTGCGTGATCCGAATCAACAAAGGGGATGTTCTCTTTCTCGATTCCACCGCCAGCCCGGTGGCGTTGACCATACCCTTGACGTGCCGTGCTGTCACCATGCTGTCCATCCGGTTGTAGTCGCACCTCTGTGCATGATTGCGATTTGTTAACACTATCAATTCGACTCTACAAGTTGATACGGTGCCTACGTCTTTCGCCCTCTCTTTTACTCTTTGGAAGAAATTGCAAAATAGAAATCGAATCACAGAACTTCATGCATTATCAAGGGTTAAACACTCAATCACAGTTCAGGTAATACAGCACGGTTACGCTTCGTACTGTTACGTTTCGTTTCGCATTCGCGTCATGTCTCTTTGGGACACTTAGAGGTAGTCGAAGTAATGGTCACTAATAATTCGCAACACAGCTACAACACAATATCAAACAACAACGAATGCACAAACATAAGGAGAAATAACCACAACCCATCAATTTAGCGCTCCGGATAGCACAATTATGACATTTCCTACCGAAAGGGGCTTTAATCCTATTACACGGATATTGAGGTACCAAAAGATAAGATAATCCCTCGATATCACATCCACGTTTGATGTCTTAAGTCAGTTTTGCTTATCTAATGGTTAAGGCGCAGAATCGATTTTCTTGGAATCCACTAAAACACGCTAATGCACCGCTCATAACTTATCACAAGACTTATCAAACGCAACTCGTTGGTTTGTAATCTAAAAATGATTCTGAATCGAATTTGCATAACGACCAACGACTTACCACTTTACAGGGGTACTGTTTCAGGAAAACTGAAGCACATACTCAATGATTCTACCTCCAGCAAGTGTCAATTCGTTTTAACACGTTTCCGTTAATCTGTCTGCTCGAACTCTATGCGTAGATTGGCAATATTCACAACACAGTAAGGAAACCACTGAAACAAAGGCAGGACAGCCACGAGAAATCGTCGATTGGCTTTTCCACTTTAACCACAAACCGCGATCGTCTCTTTCAAACTCGTAGAAAAGAAGAAAAATGCTCGCATGTATAAAACTGCTGTCCCTACAGGCAAAGTGACGTCACTACAGTTGCAAAATAAATGCTGGCCAGGGATTGCTTGTGCTCCATTACTTTTCCATTCACTCACCTGCAGTGATTGCAGTACAATTAGTTCTTCGGACTATCGGACGCAAGCAACAGTGTCGTCAGTAGGCACACGAGTGTGCAATCGTTTTGATGATAATGTGAATTGATTGTTTATCATAATCAAACAATTCAAACCTATTACCTTTGCCGATAACGCAAAAAAGATGTGACACACTCAATGTAAAGACTCGAACAGGCGGACAAGCGTCTTGATGCGCGTGTTGGAATTTCGATAATGATTGCTTATAACTTGAATTGTGCTTCTTAAATATTTGAACTCTTTCACTTGCAATGTCCAAGCGCACAGTTTCGGATAACGTTTTTACAGCTAAAAGTACTGGTATTCCAACGATGTTAGTATTATTTCTAACCCTTTTTATAGTTTATCACGGTCGCATATAATAAGAGATTCCGTATTCGTTTATACTTCATTATATATTTGTGGTTTGGGTACCGGGCAAACGTGTTCATGTATCATCGTGTATCAGGTTAGATGGACTTATTTCTTAAGATTACTTTTGTTAAAAATTGTCATTTCTAATTGGTTTATCTAGTGCAGTGCCTGTGAGCTGTTGCTCAGGAGAGTAGTAGTTGGGCTTGGACAGATTTAACAGATAAGAGAAAACTAAAATCGTAGGCAGAACAGTTCTCGAGCACGTTGTAGCATTTAACAATTAGCGCATAATTAACATGATTCAGCATTTGCAGCAAGTGTTACTCTCAATATTGCAATGCAGTACGCCTAATCGAGGTGCAGTGTACTGCAACTGCATTCACGCTTTTCTCTTTAATCTTGCATTTGTTCGACTTTGTCGTTTCTTTCTCTATTTTATATATTTGCAATCGACTATAGTAGCTTAATATAATGAGTTTAATCTCATTTTAATTTAACTTCTTTATCTACACGCTCTATTCATTTCGAATTGAAATCTTTATTCTCTAATTGCTTCCATAATAGTGCACAAGCCTATAATCTTTACATGTGCACAACATGGTCAAAAATGTGGTCAGTAAAATAGGATAGGATGCTTTGTTTTTCCTACGCATTGAGTTCCATTGATCGGTTGGTGGAGTAAGTCTAAAGCGGTGATCGTGTTTCATGATCTATGTTATATACATTCTTTCATGAGCTACTGCACTCATTTATCTTACCATTTGTATAACACTACACTCTATTGTTTGTTTAGTTCTGTCAGCAGTAAAATCTAAGTGCTACATAGTTGTTGATTCTATTTTGTTTTTTTTTTTTACGTCCACGTGCCAATACCTGTGAGTTTTATGCAACACCGATTAACATAATTATGGACAGAGATCTTTGAACTGTTTCCAAATCAAATGGTTTAATCAAACTTCCTTTTTTGTCGTGATATTTGCTTCTGCCTAAGCCCGCGCAGCAACGTTTTCCCTATTCCAGCCATCCTCTTTCTAACTTTAATTCGTACCAACCCCGAATTTGCAGACTAGCGTCATGGTAATGCTGTACAGGCATCATGGCGAATTGGAATGAAGAAACAGAAACAACAACCAGAATAAGCATACATTGGAATGTGGTGCCTCGGTACTGCAAGGGTTTCAAACCACACATACCGTAGTACGTAAGTATACATTGTTTAATTTTCATTTGAAGTGATACTGTTTCACACGGCAGCTAATGTTGTAGCGAACCAGATTTCCACGCTTTTCCAACGTCACGCTACTGGCTGTATCACAGAAAGCAAATGCGAATGAAAAAAGTGGTTTCTAAAGAATTAACACACTAAGACTCTTGTGACGGTTAAATATGGTCTAACAAATTAGGCATGTTACTTGTCAACAAATGATACCTCAATGTTGAAACAAACATAGCCATAAAATTTGAAACTCAGCGTCAGAATGTTGGTACCGTTCGATGATTCTCCGGAAAGATGAATCTTTTACTAATACTTTGGGATTGATTCCCAATGAATAGCCCTATCATAGTGACTCAGGCGGCATAACCAAGAATACAGAATACATAGATAGAGAGAGACTATTCGATGTTCTACTTGGAGATAAATATTTCGCATGTGCCCTGCAATTGCAAGCATTTTGCTTTCCTACTGCACTATTAGTCATATTTTGTTAAATCAGATCATAGCAGAACATGGCAGAATGTACGGTATTGTTACTTGCTCTTTACTGCTTTTCTGTCTTGTCCATATTACATACAAATTAAGCGAATGCAATTCGTGCTAGATTGCAATTTTATGCTAGATCCAACAGAGTGCGTACATGAATGGCATTGTGCCGATCAGCAGCAGAATCATGCCGTTGGATTCATAAATAAATTATTAGCAACAAGATATTTTGCCGATGCGTGATAGCGTCGCCACGCCGTTAACATCGTCTTGGTGTCCATTCATGCAGGTCAAACTACTCAGAATTGGCAAACCTTTTCTGGCGTGGCTGTTACAAATGCAATGTCGCGTCTGAAGCGTCTGCTTACTCTCCCGTGTCATCCCATGCCCGTTCCTCCATTATCCTGTCGAAACAGTCTGCCAAGAATGCATGCTATAATGGAACAACAAGTTAGTTTGAGGAAATGTAATTCAAACACAAACAATGAGCTACGATGAGAAAAACAATCACTTACGTAGGGCGTAAACACTTTTACCCATCGGGGCGGTTTGTCCGAGCGGCTGTACTGAAAGCAAAACGCCATCGATTCCTCGTCGCTTTCCCAGCGAGAAATGGTAGACCACTGAAGCTCGACCGTTTGAGCTTCGAGGGAACCATCTTCCCGGCAAGCGTGCAGACGGAAGCTTTTCATACCGATTGCTGGTACAACATGGCCTTCCTTACGGCTGTCACACGCACAATGGGGAAACACGATATCGCCGTATCCGGGTAGCGTACGAGCCAGTGATAGATATTCGTCAGCCTTTTTTGAATCTTGCAGAGCTTTTAGCTCATACAAACGTCCATCTGCCCGAATATTGCTGCGATTAACCTCGTCGACGGCCTGGAAGGTGGGTCGAAAAGAAGAAGAGAAAACAAACATCGCAATATTAGTCACACATCGACTAATCGCTATTGACCCTCTTGATATTGACGATCGATTCGCAAGTTGGTCTGCACGCGATATACCTGGTAGAAAATAAACTTAGCTGCCTGCTCGCCAACGGGAAGCGAAATTTCTCGCTCGATAGAAAACAGCCAACGCCGCACGCACAGACACGTGCTGGAAGCCGTACTATAGTTTTGCACGTACAGCTGATGAGGGATTTCATGTGGTTGTAGCTTACGCTCGAAGTTGTACTCGACGATTTCGAACAAGTAAAAATATTGCTGTGTGTACGAGGTCAGATTGGCTCGCTGTACTAGCTGTTCCCAAACGAGCTGTGCATTCGCGGACTTGCGCACGGAAACCGTCACAACCGCATGGTCCGGTAGCATGATCTTAATATCGACCGGCGACGCCGCCAGGTCATCCACCGTATCGGTGAGAAACTCCTGCACTGCGTCACTTTCCGCAATCACTCGGACTGCGCACACTTTTTCCAGATATTGCTCCAGCCCGCGTCGACGAGCGTCAAGCTGCTGTTCGTTCAGCTGAAACGGCCATTTTCCGGGCATTTTTGGAAAGCTAAAGCCTGAGAATTCCTTCTTCAACTGTTGGTGCAAGTTAGAGAACTCACGATACCGTCGAGAGCATAACTGTCGACCGGCCATATGGATGTTGAAAACAACGTATCGCTCATTTCCGCGATGGATGATATTGTAATCCGGAATACTGATGGGCAGGCTGCGCTTCTCCGAATAATCGATGTACGAATATCCGCCGGGATCTTCTGTTGGTTCGAGGCGTTCCGCTTCCTAAAAAGAGGTATGGACTTCATTAAATGACCGCTCAAAACACCGCAAACACTTGCCTCCTATTTACCTGCTGCGTGACAGATATGACGGTCAGGGTTAAAGTGTCTCCTCCAGATTTGATGAGATCTACCACTTGCTTATGAGTAGCTCCTTCTACGTTTACATGATTGCTAAAATTGGGAATAATAGTAACACATTGTATGAACTTTGGTGTCATTGCTTTGGCCGACACATCAGCCAACAGAATCAGAATAAGTAGAACACTTGGTAGCATCGCTGACGATTCACTGCTATTCAAACACGGTACCGCGTAAAACGTCACTTACTGCCTCAACCCCTAACACACACATCACTTTTTACTTGGATTGTGTCGTTGCCACATGTGTGCTATTGTGCTAAAATGGTTTCGTGCGCGAACCATCGTACAATACAGTCAATTACACAGCCTGTAATTTGTAGGCACAGGCTAAAACTTCCTTTGCGTATGCCCTGTTTTCCTAACACAACATGCACAAACCTTCTGTCCGCCACTAGACCGCTGATGGTAGGAATGGGATAGACAGAACGCTTTTGGAGACCATCCGCAGGTTTGGTGTCCTCCTCGTCACTGCCACTGTCTTGCAGTAAATCGATAAGATGCTTTGGAATGAAAACATCCTTAGTGTTCTCCGCACAGTAGGATGAAAACATGCTCCGCTGCATTGCCGCAAGTGGATATCTAGCCAAGAAACGCAAACTGATGTCCACCGACCACCGGGACCACCCAGAGACTGATCGTGGCCCGTTGATAAAGTATGCTGTACAGTAGTGCGCTGCTGCTGTGGTTTATCGTATAATCATTATAATCATGTGCCTGCCTGGTGGAAGAATCATGTGCTCCGCTGGCCATTGTTCACATGAGATCGTGACAATCGTCAGGCATTGTAGCGATTTTCCCGCGAAACACAACACCGACTAAACCTCAAAGCGGGATTTACTATCATCATTCATTTACTACCATCCACACACCACAAATTCACCGGTGGCGGGTGGCGTCCTGCTTGCAGTGATAGCTTTTCATTTTCTTACTCATTTTGTGTGGCCGATAGAACATACAGTCAATCCCTCATGACGAGAACAGTCTTTTGTATTTTTTACGTATCGCGCCTATCGAAATCGCAAAGAGACACTCCTTTCAACGAGCAAACGATCAGAGATCTCGTAGTCGAAGGGATCTCTGATAACAAAGAAACCTAGTCGAAAGGGTCTCAAGAAAAAAATTGTCTTGCTTGTCCCCAAAACCATCCAAGAGCCATTCACAGAGTTCAGCCCTTTGGCTCATTAGCGACCCAGTTGAATAGACCAGTTGAAGAGACAAGTTCATCCAACGGGCCTCAGCTGTGCCCCAAAGAAAATATTTGAGTGTACCTAAAATGAAGAATCAGTTCCAATGATTTCGTGGCCAAATCGGAGGGACAGCTGATATTGTCAAGGTCACGAAAGGACTGTAGTGTTTCGAATTGTTCATCGTCTTCCGCACAACTTGTTCGAGCATTTGTAGCGCTGCAGTACATTTTCACGTACGTTTCGTATGAAATGGTATAGGACAGACATTGACGCACTCTTTTGCCGTCGTCCCGATAAGCGAAGGTTCGGAATAACTTTGTCCAACATGAGAGTTATCATGCGACTGAAATGCTAACAGCTATCGGCTAGGAGCGCATTCTTCTGGTTCTGTTCTTTGTTTCTTTGCCTGCAATCACGTTGTTCTGTGCTGACAAATTACTGTTAGTAGCATTGTTGGGTGCCTTAATTACCCTGAGGAGTGCGAAGAACTCCAGAAGCTGTGCCAAGGTGCTTTGACTGTTGAGATCTGTTGAGCTCCTAATCTGATAAAAGCACGCGAATCAGCCAAAACTTTTGAAACCTTCGTGGATAATAAGATAAGAAACACAATTCAGGCAGAAAGCCACAAGCAAATAAGGATAGCGTTGCCTTGTTTGAGCAGAAGATGCAGCAGAAAATGTAGTTCGATGTGTGGACATTGTGTTCAAAGGCGTCAACTTCAGTGAAAAAATGCATAATCAACAGCTGAGGTTTAACGCAATTCATCGAGCATATTCAATGATTAAACCACTTAATTTGGATATCTCGTCATGCAGGATCCATTCACATTGTGAAAAAGGGGAGTATTACATGGCCCAACATATGTTACATATTTTCATTTCATACTGTTTACATCCACTCGAAACGCAGAATTAAGCCGTAGTAAATTCGCCGTATTGGACCACGTTGTTATTTTTCTTCTGGGAAACATTGGTAGCAGACCCGGCTTCGATAGTGTTTTTCCGTATCCATTACATCATTTGATTCCGCCGATCGAGCGGCTATCTGGCTTGTATTAAAACAATAAACAACGAGCAAAAAGTAAATGAAATCGAATGAAACTTCATATACATAGGTTTGCTTTTGGTTTGCCTGTCTTGTCGCTAACATTTCGTTATAAGCTCGACAAAACTTTTGGAAATGGCTGATTTCTACACATTACTCTGGCGATTTCTAGAGAACAAACCGTTTGGTCCGTGCTTTTGCAGCTCAATATCTACAACTGAAACTTACACTTCCAGGATCCGGTCGCCTTTCTTAATGCCCGCCTGTTCCGCGGCCCCGTTATCCAAAACAGCACTGACGTGTTGCAGCGGTGCATAAAGCTCGCCGTTGATTGATCGCAGCTGCCCGCCCTCGCTCACTTGTCCACGAACGTTAAACCCAAAACCGGTTTCTGTCTTGTAGATGGTGACCACCCGGGGACCGTTCGGGTTTTCCTTCACCCCATTCTTCATCGTCGTCGTAACACTGGCTCCTCCACCGCCCGACGACGCGACAGAGATTGCGGTTGCTGGACCGGATTTGCCATTTTTCGCTTCCATTCCCTCGATTCTTTTTCCTTTCTTGCAGAAAGATCGATTCGGTCGTATTCCTGTTCTAGTGTAACAAAGCGAAATAGCACAAACGCACTTCACAAATGCTTTCCAGCACTACTCTTTCCACATTTTCTCATCCGATAAATACACTGCACCGTTGGACACCATTTCCAGCTTGCAAACCCTTCCCCTTTCACACCAAACAAAGCGAACTTAACTATGAGTTTTATTCACCGTGGTACACTAACTCTCTTGCCCCAAAAAATACATTGCTGGCCCAGTAAATATCGACCGTCCCTTTAACTTAAGTACGGGTTTTTTTATTACAACAAATGTACAATTCCGCACAAGTCTCGTAATTTCATGAGCAGGAAAATTATATTTTATTCAAGGGCTTACTCTCTGTCTCTCTCATTTGCTCCGTCTGACATTGACTGTCAGCCGTGATGTCAACACACACTGCCTTGGTTTCGGTCATCTCAAATGACAGCACATGCTCCAACTAAAATTGGTTCTGCGGAACGTTTAATACATGCATGCATCAATAAAAAGAAATACAACTTTAACACAACAAAACTTTGGAGCTGTTTAAATCCTAGGGTTTTACTTTTTTTATGGCTAAAATCAACATGTACAGCAAAAGGGCCAGACCGGCTTTCATCAATTAAAAAAACGAACATGTGGCAACAAGCGGTGTTTCTTTCCGATGGTAATTTAAAAATACATTCATTCATGTAGACTGATTTTTTCTTATATTCTCTTGTCCTTCACATTTGTCTACCACTGGCTTCGAAGATTCAGTACGATTTCTGCAAGACACGTTGTCTAGTAAGAGCAGTTTCCGGCACTTGCTTGTTTCACTTACAGAAAAGAAAACAAGTTAGTGTTAAATCGTATCTTCTAGGGCTACCGAATTGGGAAGTTGGAAAAAACATCGCACATCATCGTACAATTTCGCTATGAGTTCCATGGAGAGAAACGAAAAGGATTGCGATTGAAGAATTATAAGAATATAATATTGGCTCACTTTCTGTGGCAATACAACTTGATTATCTGTTAAATATCACTCGATATTTTTAAAAGATGAACGATGCGCGCTTCCCACGGTACCGGCCATTCGTCGGTGTGCAGTCAAGTTTTCATGATCGATATTTATTTACGGAACGGTTTTTTAGTCTACTTATTGTTTTGTTTGTATTTGATCTCCGTACATATCGCCCTCATATCATTATTTTATTCCTAGTTTTAAATATTACTAAATGTACTTACGAATATCTTCCTTACTAAAATTAAAATAAATAGAAAAAATAAACTTTGATATCTTTTCTCTATTTGCTCGCACATTCTTCTTACAGCACTTGTTCCGCGCTATTTCAATGGATTTTCACAAATCTATAATTCACATTTCACTGGACTGGACATTCTTTTAGTTGTTTATGATGCCTCATCTCTAGTTGTGCCCTGCTAAAATGCCACGATTTTAAAACAATAGTTTTAGGTATCATACAATTGATGGGCTTTTGTTGTTTTCTTGCAAGCGACCC
The DNA here is from genome assembly GCF_013141755.1 of Anopheles stephensi. Taxonomy (NCBI): domain Eukaryota; kingdom Metazoa; phylum Arthropoda; class Insecta; order Diptera; family Culicidae; genus Anopheles; species Anopheles stephensi. The sequence continues at coordinate 93,393,773 of NC_050202.1, forward strand.
TTGCGTTCGACTGCAATAGTAGAAAGAGATTGAAATCTATTTAAATCACGAAGCCATCAAATTCTTCGTGTTGAATTTCCTCGTAGACGCTTTTTACCTTCGTTTCGCCACTTGTATCATTAGGAATACGCACTTATTGGGAGAAAATAATTCTGTCTTACTTTGTTTTTGGTGTTAAATCACACTGCCAAAAGCCGAAAAAGATGCCATTAGCCGAACCACTGCAAAACGTTTCCGTAATTTTCCATATGGTTTCGCTTGTAGTATTATGTCGAATCTAATATCTCCTGGTATTTTGCATGCCGACATTCAGGTCTTTTTTTCGTAGTGTACGATCTGAACCGTGTTATACTACTGCAGTTAAACAATAATTTATGTTATCCAAAACACAAATCAAACTCGCGTACTCTTCGTCAAACGAGTCCGCGTGTATAGTACACGAGCGATACTTACGCTTACACTGTGCGAAGGTGATCGGCATTTATACTAATCACACGAAAAACAATCATCGATTGGGTTAGGTTGAAGGTTGAACAGTGCAAAGAGGCGTTCAGCAAATTAACATTCATGTCGCATTCGGCTCACCTCCCGAATCAGGACAAGTAGTTCACCTTTTCAGCCATTCCCCTCGAATGGGAGCAAATAATGACCTGTACTGTTCATCACTCAGACGTGCGTGAGTTGTGTTTATGTTGTTTGTGTCATTTGCGATTTCTTCCTCTAGTCGGATTCTTCGTCCCGATCATCAAACTCCGAAAGATCTACTGACTGTAACATGGAGCGCGAAAGCGCATATTCGATTAGGGCCAAATGACAAAACACGTACTGATCCGGCATTTGTATTGAATATGCCCGCTGGGAACGTATTTTCTCCACTGTCCCCTTGATGTCGGCCGTACCAACGTCTTCCAGGCGCGATATACAAATGTCCAACGTTATGAATGTACCCGTTCGTCCGATTCCGGCACTGCAATGAACCACTATTGGCGGGCCCCGAGGATGACCGGCCCACAGATCACCCAGCGACCGTACCATCTCGGCTTGCTTTTCGCGGGCACGTTGAAGAAAATTTAGCATAGCTTTGGCCGACGAGGGCACACCGTAATCAGGCCAACTGGTAAACTGCCAATGGGACACGCACCTTACCTCATCAGTCTGCAAGTAAAATGTTAGGGTTCAGTAACCTTTCTTTAGCAAGGATGATAGCTTTCTCCTACCTTAATGTTTCTTATTTCCAATTCCACTACGGTGTAGTCTTCTTTTGTTTCTATCGACATTGTCCGCAATCGAAAGAAACCGTACTCCGCTACACCACCTTCACTTGGTTCCCAATACTGACCGCACTTGGCACGACCCCGTTCCATCACCCTCGTTGTCATAATGATCAACAAACAATGCTGTTCCCAGACCATACGCCAAAAATCATACGATGTCTTTGGTAGTGGTCCCTGTGTGGAAATGTAAGCATTCTTCTGTTTGTAGCCATCGACAAAGTTCGCGTTGATATAGTCCGTTGTCGGATCGTCCTCCTCCTGAGACAGCACTACGCGGCTATGGTCGTAGCACAGCACGTCCGTGTAGCGATTCTTCGCTAAATTATTTCTCAGCCTGTAAAGAGTCCAGGTAAAAAGTTGACCATGCATTAGCCAGCGTTATCGAACGTATTCTTCTACATCAAGCAACATCATACGTACTTTGCATGCGTGAAGGTACCATCTGGAGCGCGGGCTTTTATTTCGGTGTATTCACGAATCAATCCCATTTTACCCCTTTCGCGGACCATCTGCACAATCTGTTCGATCGTTTTGGGATCTCCTTCTGCGCCGGCCAAACTATCATCGTCGCTAAAGCCTGACGATGCGCTGCTCGGAGGGTTCTCTGTCCACAATTCATTGCTGGTGTGGTGATTGTGATGTCCAACACCGCCGCTTGCATGGTTCGCGGGAAGATGTTGATTGGCACTCACTGCTGCTAAGTCGCTAATATCATCCACGTTTAAGTGATCCTCTACCAGCGTGCCATTGCTAGGCGATACTGTTCGGTGGTTATGCGCGGCGACGAAAGCAACATCCACTAGTTCCGAGCCAACACCAACACCGCTAAGCAAGTGGTGCGTATCCAGCGTGCCTGTTGCCGCAGGTATTGCCGCGATTCCTGCACTTCCCATGCCAGCATTTCCAGCATTCGCCCCGGCCACAATTGCAGAACTGTTTTGAGAATTCTGTGGCTGCTGCTGTTGTTGCTGACCCGCTGTCGCAATAATTTCGTCTTCACGATTCGTCATCGATTTGTAACAATGTAATAACCTGCAATGATACCACAGAATTAATGGTTTTATTTATTCTGCTGTATTTGGTATGTGTGTGTGAAATAAAAACACGAAGATACACCGCGTTGAAGTCTATCTTTTACACTGAGGTAAATGTAATCGTGAAATGTGTAAAGTGGAGGTATCGAAATAAAATAAATTCTGTGAGAGCATGAAAAATCCATGAAATGATTGGAAGGAAAATCAAACCAAAATCAATGCCTTCATCAACCACGTGTCCAAGCTGTACTTATGGATGGTAAAATAACACAAATTTACAAAACACAACAATGTCCAAATAATATATCCATCTTCTTAGCACCATAACTATATACCTACGGAATAACAAATAGATTATTTACAGCAAATAGTACTGCTCGATGTAGCACAAGTAATAGTTTAGAATCAAGCTATGTTTAGTTTAAACATATGCCCCTTTGACTCGATAGCACTTTATACAGTTAGATATTTTTTTATTTGATAAATAAGTATTCGATGAATTGCATTATATATTCCCAAACAACATAATGCGGTCAGGCCGTTCCAATTGAATAAAGGAGAAAGTTTCACAAACTTTACCGCACCAACGGTTTTGGTTGCACACGCTTCCCACCTCAAAACGATAATGATGCCAATAAAAAATAAAATTGTACCCATAAAATAGATATTGTTTTTTAAACGTGAAAAAAATGTTGTACGTGAGCGAATATGAGTCAGTGAAATTCTAATGCTCGATAGAAGGATGCATTTTAATGAAGAACAGGTTATTTTCATTTTACCTTAAACTTGGCATGCACAATAAATGACGCAGTCCAACACCCAGAAATTGTATGATTTGTGCGTCCTGCGAAAGGAGATGCTGATTTTTATAGGGAAAACAAATCCAAATTTTGATACCCCAGTACATTACCAAAACTTTAACTAAATTACTCAATCTCTCCTAAACACGAGTAAACTACTCCATAAACAACAACAATCAAGTTGTTGTTCAATGCTCTCTTTGCTATCGTAACGAATTACGAAAATACCACAGAACGAAATAATAATAAGTCAACCTTATAAGGAGCAGTAAGAGAAAAAAGCCACCACATTAAAGTCCTCGGAACAGGAACGTTGCATACGAAATTTGTCAAGGCTAAATTCCAACACATTATTGAAATACTATTTGGTCAAGTGTTTTTAAGCGCAGACCACCTCTTTGTTATACTTACCATGAGGAATGATCAACTTCTAAGGTACCACCTAATCGAATCGGCAGAGATTCCCGAGGAACATGTAAACTCAGCTGTGGTATTGATACGGTGAAAACGCGTTCACGCAATTTCTCACGCACGAACAGCCGCAGGATTTTGAATGGTGCTTTGAACCAGAGTGGAGCCGTTACAATAAGAACCTTTTTCAGCCGAGCAGGATATCCACCCTGTAATGCAAGAAAAATAAAAGCATGAGTAAAGTGTGTTTAACTATTGACAACGGATACAATGCAAATGGCAGCATTTTGCGCGGAAAAGCTATATTATTTAAGCTGCAGCTGCATACAGTGTTAACATAACTGCATTACAAATTGTATCTAATGAAAACTTAAGCAACCTGTTAAACTATGTCAGACGAATCACGCACGAAAACAAAACATCTTATATGCAATTAAATATAAACGCACGTTTTGTGCATCACACAGAATGGGGCACTGTTAGCGGAAAAGTTTGATACCGACACAGTTTTTCATACGGTGTAGCACACAACTCATAAGTCTCAGCTTCTTTCTCTTTATATTAGTGGGTCCCTTTGTTGGTTTTATTTTTCACGACACTATTGTATTACTATCACATGCAGATTGAATTAGTTAAAATTGGTTTGATCGCACAACAGAAAACAATGATTGTAATTAAATGTACCTTCATTGTATCTAAATGTATGTACAAAGATCTAAAGATACACAAACATTATAAAACTTGGGTCTGTGGCAGTAAGTTTTTAAATATACTAATTGATGTGAACCAATAGATGTAGATATGTGCATAAGCTGCTATTGGCATTCGAATGAATTATTAACGAACACTTTTTACGAACGAATTTTTTTTATTAAATTTCTGTTTAAATTTGTTTTATAACCTACTTTTCCTCTTGTTTGATTGTTCAAAACTTCACTAGGTTTGGACGTGCCATTCTTGACTTTTTCCTTGATTTCATGTATCCTTGACCTGCGGGCGGATGCGTGTTGATATCGGGACCGGTAATAATTTAAAAAAAGTAAACAGTACGAGCAACCTGACAAGGAAAGGCTATTATGGGGTCCCTTTTGCCTTTTGGCTTTACGACCTAGTAGATCATGTCAGCCATATAATGACTTGCTAGACTGATCGGTGCCATGCTGCCAGATCGGTTATTGCTACGACCGAACTCCAATCTACGAGTAAAGCTAGGCGCAACAATAACCGTCTTAATGTTACGCAAAAATGCCAGAAACGAAGCATTATATTTATAGCCCTTCGCAGGAAAATCTAGAATGTTTGAATCTAAACCCACATCATCACGCCCTTGAACAAGGACAACGTTTTGATCTTATTTCCATCGACCGAATGAACGGGCCTGTTCTTGTGTGTTTCCACTGTACAAACATGAATTGCTTTTTCACGATCACTTCTCACCGCGCTTATTCTGCTGGAAGACAACGCGTTACTGCATTTTCTCTCGTTCTACTTCGCTCTCTTTCTCTCTGCATTTAACGAGGAAACCTTGCATACATTATGGCATTTAGATCTTACTATCTTACTACTTGTTTTCCCTCCGTCATATCATATGAAATAATTTCAGATGTTGTATTTCATTAGGAAATCGCTCGCATGGAGGTGAGTAGACCTCCATCCGAAGTATGATTGACTCTCAAGTTATGTACACACGAACCGAACTTGCACGCACGTCGATCAAACCTGTACAAAACCATTCAACTCAAGACCGATGTTCTCGACATTCAGCACTGCATTATCACTTGCACTTCACTAGTGTTGGGTTGCCTGGCAAACCCTTGCCCCTAACAAACGTGGCGAAACCTTCATACTAACCTTCAATGTTCGGCTTTCTTCTGCCTGTCTTTCGTAGGTATCTTTGATATTGCACGAAGGGACGACTGTCTTGCTGACTGCTGACTGCCTTTTTTTTTTTGTTAGTTGGGACACAGCAGCAATAATACCTTGCGTTGGCAATTTTCCACAAAATATTTTTCTTCAATTGTGGCAACTGCTTCGAACAGAACAAAGGAAATATTTATAACTTTTTCCTACCATACGAACACTCTTGCAAAGGATGGACGGAAATGAAATTTTCCACAAAATCGATAATACACTTGCCGCGGGAGCAGCAGCAGCAGCAGGCAGGGTTGGCTACTCGCTCCCTGCTTTCGTGATAGGGATTTTTGTTTTTACCGTCACCACACTTTTATGATCCACATATACTACGCAACGGTGCACGCACGATAGATTCAAACTTCACAGATTTGGCAAAAGGGAAAATCCCTGAGTTGAAGGATATACGCAGGAACATGGATTATTTTCGCGTTTTAAAAACAAACACTACCTAACACGAACAGAGTGACACACACAAGCGACAATGCATGCGAAAGGGTGGATATAGCGACGGAAAACCATGCTTGGAAGCTTCCGGAACTAGTAATTACAAAACATATTTAAGCGTGGCCCGTGCGCACCAAAACGTGGGACCGTGTAGGAAATAGTTATTCTACTGACGGCGCAATACTTTAAGGGTTGTTTTTGGCACCGTGAAATCCACGCCGTATACGCGCACCAAGAGTTGATGCATACTGATTAGTGGTCACTTCGTAATATGGTTTGTGTGATTCGCTGATTTTGTGTGTGGTGTAGTTGTATGTCGTTTGCTGAACGTTTTGTGCCATCAAAAATCGGGGGGAAAGACCGAATGCGCTTGCGTTTCCGCGAGCACACGCACACACACATACACATACTACCTTGCGTTGCACAAAATAACAACTGTAATCTCTTACATCGTGTTCGCTTCGTGAAACGCGTGCGCCTTAGAACACCGCACGCACACGCATTTTATCGGTACACATAAACACATCGACGCTCGCACACAAGCAACCACTCCTAATGGGACGCTACGTATGTACACGCACACAAACACACGGATGGCAACATTGCTCTCGGTTGTCAGGATAACGTTCAATCGTCCTTGCCAGGTGAGAAACGAAGGGAAAATAGGTTACACTGACTGCGTTTGTTATGAAAATACAAGCAGGACAGTGAACCGGTCTAGCAATACCACATCAAAATATTTAAAAGAAAGGTTAAACGAACAATGATACTGAAGGGATACAAAGCTGGAAGATAGAATGAAAACAACACGAAAGATTGGTTTACTCTGGTAGAAATGTCTAAAACAGATTAAGGAACTGAATCTCCAACATGTCAGTTCAATGAACTCAATTGCATCTCACAAACATTAGAATGCATTCATCGTTGCAAAATAGTAAGACCCATGTTATCGGAACGCATATGTTACTTTCTTTTCATTCATAAACCATGGTGTTGCCAGATCGCCTAAATTTTCTTGTCTACGTTGATCAATAGGAAATTAGAAGAAACACCAAACATGTACTAACACATTCAAGCATGACAGATGCACCTGATTCAACCTTCACATGCATAACTTACAATAGAACCGAAATTGTTGTCACTCTAGAGCCAGGGTTAGGCAACTCCGGCCTAGGTTTAAGAACATATTTGATTCCGCTAGCAAAGTACATCTTAGTTTGATTAGGAAGCGCGCTCTGTGCTACCTTATGCTGGGCTTCCAAGTGTTTGGAATTAGTCAAGCAGTAACTACAAACTTGCAAAATCAAACGAATCACTGGGATTCTTTGCCTTCAATTGAACATTGCATTAAACCAGCACATGTATTAATTACCGCTTTGTCTCACCGCTTGATCTTTGCTACAAAGCAAGATGAATACTCACTCCGCACAGTACTAGTAGCAACAAGATCAGCTTTAATATTAGCTACCACCGGTTCTACAGTTGCGCTGACACTGAGGAGATCGGTGAGTAAAAAAAACGCACACATAGCTCACGTCTTGAAAGCATACGCATGCGTTGACGCCACACGAATGATGTTCAAGAAACCAATGGGTTTCACTAACGATGACTCAACGAATGACACGCTTAACACTAAACAAACCCGATCGTGGCGTCTACACGGAGTGATGCGCGTAAGGTAAGTAAATAAATCCATCAATATTAAGCAAGCAAGTTCAAGCCGTTCTCTTTTAATTTCACTACTCCTGGTTGACTGATCTACCTCGCACTTTGAATGGAATTCGATGAGGCCAAAAGCAGCGGAACAACAGGTGATATCGCTCCCAAAAATGGTCTTGGCTCAACGACTTACGTAGGCATCCAGGCGTGTATTTCGACTTCCAGGAAATCCGTAGCGCGCGCCGTTTGCTTAGCATACAGCTCTGTCCACTTACTGTCGTTTACTCGTTTGTCGTCGTTTTGCACCGCTTACAAATTGCTTCTTCTCTACAGGCGACAGCGTAGAAGTGGACTTCCGCTGCGTACGCGTACGCGAAGGTACGCGTACGATCACACTGAGCTTCCCAACGTGCACAGCAGACATTAGGAGCAACATATGCGCCATAGAACGACCGCGTGGCTGCGTCTCAATTGAAACAATTTGGATATTGTCAACGCGTGTACGAGCGTCCAGGGAACGAACTTCTCACACACACGGGCACACGCGCGCCACCAAAACACATAACTGGGGACATCGATATACTGACTTAATTATTACGTATCATATATAATCCTCTAAACGCAAAACAGCATTGCTGAATGTGCGGTCTCCTTATTTGGAATCTGCTGATCGCGCCGCTAAAAGGTCGTGGGCGGGAAAGGTGTCTGTAACCTTCGGCATATTTGCCCGTACAATTCAAAATCAGAGATTTAAAAAAATACCCTGCGATCGTTTCTCTCTCTCTGCGCCTGTATTTTAGGCTCTTCCCTCTTTTCGACGAAAGAATTCAGCATCGGTAATAGATCTATGTACGCAGGGCTGACATCTTTGCTACGGGTAAAATCAAGTCACCGAAAGCCAGCAATGGCAGGCCGAGACCTCCCGATGTTGTAGTGCCAAGGAAGAAGAACAATAGATCTATGTCCGATTAACAACACATCTATACACTAAGTCATATTTAAGTATTCTTAAATATTTAATTAAATCTTTGCTACGCGTCCATCGATATTTGGCGTTTCAACAGAATTGCAATGCTTTGGTTATGTTCGGCCAATTTCTCTTGTCGTGCTAGAAGAGCTAGACAAAATGATCATATGATTCAGCGTGAAAATGTTCTATGGTGAAACGATGAAATATACCAAAAAAGCCACTTAAATCGAAAGAGTTTGTCATCTTACCTTCAGCAATGTGAGGATCTTTTGAGATAAATCGTAATCAAAGTTGGAATACTTTGAAGTGCTCATATCGTAGATAAAAACTAATCCAGCCTTCTGCGTTTCAGTGCTCTGTAACGCTACATCTAGCTGATAAACAACGCCTTGTAGAGTTGTTTTATGCGTTACAGTCATCGGATAGTGTAAATTTGCAGTAAACAAAGCGATCGCTGCACCACTAGCATCTCGTCCAGGCTGTAAGAAGGAAAGTAAAGAAGAAATTAATAAGTATTCCATTCCTATTGGGTTTAACAGAACCTACAACCATTTTGAACAAGTGGTAGACTTCAAGTGACTTAAATTATTAGTCGTCCTACAATACGTGTGAGATGCCATCGGGCCCAGTCAAAATCGAGCTTAGCTCCGGCACGATAATTAGTCCTGATTGAGAAATATTGTATTGCATTCGATTGTAGACATTAAACCTTTTAAAATTTATATTTTTTAAACCCCTTTTAAAATTTCAAAGGAAACCGAACGTTTGATATTTTTCCTGCGAAATACTGGTAGCGACGCCGGTTTTTGGCAAAACAGGACCGACATCACATCCCAAGAATGGACTATCTGACCACGTGATTTAAAATAATTCTAGTAAACCATAGCATGATCGAAATTAAGCCACGAGGTTTGACAATTCTCACACTTATTTCAAGGGTCAATTCAGATAATGATATTTGGCCACTACCCTACTTATAACACATATTAGTGTGTGTAAAATTAAACGCAAGATAAGTTTGCTTCGCGACCAACACATTTTCATTCCTTTCATAATCGAAGATTTTCCTTATTTTTCAACCAAGATTTCGAAATAATTTCTTATTACCAGACGAATCAATCTTTATTTTCTTCCTTGGTACTACTACAACCTTTAAAGGTCTCGGCCTGCCATTTCTGGCTTTCTATGACTTAATTTTACCCGAAGCAAAGAAGTCAGCCCTGCGTACGGGGGTCGGTCTGAATGGAATCTGAACCCCGGCCCTGCCGTGTGAAGACCGGCGCCGCTATCGCCTCGGCCACCAGAACGCCCGGAATATTAATCAAAAATAACTTACCAAGATCGTAAACTTTCCGGTTTCCAGCTCTGCACGCAGTGGTTCGTTAAGTGGATCGAATCCGTACAGCCCTTCTCGTTGTCGGATCAGTTCATGCTGCTCGTAAAGCGCCATCGCACGAGTGATGTCATATTTACGTGCCAACAGGAAACGGGCGGCAATGGCCGGAGTTATTGCCTTTCGGTTTGGGTCGTTGTTGGTGCTATTGATCCGATCGATGAATTGTTTGACGGCCTGTCACAAGAAAGAACAATAATTAGACGAAAAAAAAAATCATCTATTTTAAGAATACATATGGACTACAATGTTTCAGTTCCACATCTCGAGTAATTTTAACTATCTCAACTGTTCAACGCAACTTTCAAGGTAGTTGCAACAGATACATGTTATTAAACACTACAAAAAGTTCCAATCCTTAGGATTCTTGGCGTTTATTGAACATTTGCATGACCATTTCAGAGCATAACGTGGTGAGAAAAATTGGAACAAAAGGAACACGTACATTCTCCCTCCATTGCACACACGCATCTATTTTTCAAAATGACTCTATTACATTATACCTTGCAAACCTGTTTTCATATATTATAATATTTCTGCTTTACGAAATTTTATTAAGGAGCCGTAAGCAAATATGTTGTTTCTTTTTTTTTCCTCTAGATAAATTACTGACGGAGGGTTGTTCAGGTTCCCAACGACCCCAAATTAACTGAGATTACGATATAGGAACTAGATAAAAAGAAATTGACGGGAACAATTGAAAACGGCGAATAAGGCAAAAGAAAAAGATATGAATTGAAGAATATAGCGAAAACGCTGTTCGACGATGAAACCACGAACACTACCAACATGATCGCGAGCAGCATAACGGGGTTCGAATTCGGAACAGCGGCGCAAGGCGAAAGTCTTCGGGAAACGGCGAACCAAATGCTCATCTGTTGGGTCAGCTCAAGCAGAAGGTTTACACCGGATTCGAGAGCTTTTATCGGATTTGGCTACAACTGATGATCGTTGTAGGAAAAGAAAGTTTGCTGGTGATTTGAATGCGCGAGGGAAATCCACAAGCACTTGGCTATATTTCGTTTTTCTTCATATATTGAGCGAATGGGAAAACATCATCTTCCTTCAATAAAATTGATTTCAATAAACAATATACATTGTAATGCAAACAAGTCGATACAAATTTGCAGGTAAAGTTATAGGTACAGCAACCATTTTTGGTCGTGGATAAGGCAAACAACAGGGAGGAAATGCCTTGTTATTTTTGGTGAATCTGAATCGTTAGCACATGCGGTGTGCACAATAGGGCGTTAAGTCGTAACACTGAAGTTATAAATAAAAAAATAGTATTCTATACACCTTCATAATTGCAATTGAACTGTCATCGATAAAAGTATTGTTTGGGAGTGCATTTCGTGTGAAACAATTCTTGAAAAATGTGTGCAATCATTGTCTAAATATACTGAAATACCAACAGCATATTCGAAATTCAATGAAATTATTATTACAAATTTGAAATTGCATATTATTCGAATCCCGCCGACTTTATCTGTCAAGTAATATGTTGATTTACACAACTGCGGGCAGAAGATTCATTCTAAATTACGTTAGCATTAATGTTTCCAGATCAAGCCAATGATTTGAGTCAATGAAATACAATTATTACAATAATTGATACATCCAGCAACAATAAATACAACCAGCTTCCGTGGAATACCTGTTGTTGTACGATTTCCCCCCTTTTACCCCAAATATTAGATTGAATCAAAAGAATAATCTTTACTACGAATGTTATCCGACGTTAAACTAATCAAAGAGAAAGATAATCGCCGGCTGGTAGGTTTGGAGAGTCAGCTTGTTAGCCAACTACGAAGGATACAGCGCAACATTTCCGTACAAAATATTGAATCGACTAGCAGCAGGTTTTTAAACATTACCTAGGTTATATAGAGTGCAAACGAACGAGAAAAGCAGGTTCTACGAAGCAGTGTTAACGTCAAAACCGCAACTACCCCTGCCGACCAATGCCTAGATATTCACCATAGGGAACAGAGTCAGTTAGGTGTATCCGTTTCAAGGCTCGAGGCAGGCCGATCAAAAACCGTACGTTTACAAATGCAACCCAAACCGACACTACTGACTCAGGGTGGTGAGATGCGATCTTCACTATACACGTGTGTGCGAAAGGGAGCTAATTTCACTCTATTGCATCCGTTGTTCCTGCGTTTTCACAGGCTTGGGCACGTATGCGATTTCCGCCTCATTTCAATATATGACCGGAAAGAAATAGGTCAAATTGGTTAAATGGTTAGATATGTTTATCGACGCTGCATTCATCTGCTCTTCCTTTTCAGGTTTCTTGCATTCCATAGCTGTTTGGGATTACGAATATGCTCTTATAAACACCGTCAGTAGAATTGACCTAACATAAACGCTTTTTTCATTGCTCTTATACCAGGACGAGACATAGCCCGGCTTTTGCCTTAAGCCTGTAGTGGTCATACAAGAGCCGCACAGTACTTCTTTTTAAAGCAATAACCACTTTCGAAAAGGGCCTAGTTGTAAATTGTTGTAGTTTAGTGGTAGCACCGGACCGGCATTTCCATCCGATTCGGACCGGCTCTCCATCAGTCTACATAACAAAAGACAGAAGCAATGTTTCAAATAGATTTAATGGTATAAACTTTAATTATATGTGAATAACTTCTACATCACTGCAGGATACTTTTTCCAAATTGACCGTTTCATCCGTTTCGCTCTGTATACTTTCACACACATGAGTTAAGCTGTTGCCAATTCTCAAATAAAAACAATTTCGTTGAGACCCTAAAACTGTGCCGTTCTTATTTATTGCACCCATTGAATTGCATTGATTTTCTCATTCCATCTTACCATCAAAACAAGGTTTACAACACTTTTTAAACTCGCTTGTTGATGGAAAGTTTAGATGTACTTATTTTATAATCTTAAATAAAAATGAAAATAGTCTTCCAAACTAAAAAGGTAGAGCTGAAAAGATAGTGCTTAACGAACTTTACCTTTAGGGCCCAAAGCAGGACGAGATCCATGATGGTGATCTTATTTTTCTTTTTCATTATCAAAGCGCACTTACAACTCAATGTCAGTTTTTGGTCATAACAAAATACATTAAAGCACACGTATGACTAACTTTGGAAAGCTAATTATTCCTTAAGATTTCAGCAAAGCTTGTAAAATAAATAAACTTGACATTTTTCCTCGACAATATCATTTTTTTTAATATTTAGCCAAAAATATGAAAAAGCGAACGAGTATCGTACAATACTATACTGGTAAAACTGTCGATTCACTTTCACATTTCACTACGTTTCTCCGCAGGGCATCTTTTACTTTCCGACATCCGAGCAAATTGCACCGACGAGGTCAGCGCTTGCTAGCTGCCCTGCCGATTTAATAACGACACTATAACGGAACACCACCACCGTCAAGCAATTTGCGCAGCATGTACCGCGACACGAACACTCTCACGCACGCAGCATCTGGAGGATTTTTTTTCCTTATGAAACTTTGCGCATCAAAACCTTGCGTACGAACAAACGTAATGTAACGAAGTAGTAACTAACTAATCCACAATTCACGCTGTTGAAGTACACTAGTTTCGAATATTTTCTGAGTAATCCACAGCTCCAGCCGACTATTATTTACACCAACATTGCAGTACCGGAAACGGAGCTGTGATGTGGAGATTTAGTTCATCGTTGCCTGGAGTCGGACACGTTCGCAACTTGTCGAGCGCGCGACGCGAGCACCACTGAACTTACACTGAGAAGAAATGGGTTTTCTTTCTTTCTTTCACCGGGATGGATAGCTTCTGCAGCTAACTCGCCCGATGGCTCTCATTGCATTGCATTTGCAGAACCACTACATCAATCAATATCGCTCGAAACATGCAACGTAGAGGCTGGAGCAACGGTTCACGATCGCTGGAAATTTCCAGCCTTACAGCACGGAGAACCACACGAGCGATCGCGTACACGCGAGCGATCAAGTGGACGCGATGTTCAAAGACAGAGCTGCATGCAGTGTATCTTTGAAGAGAGCGGCTCTTACATGCTTCTCCGGGAGAGATTGAGGTAGTACGTGAGAGCTGCCGAGCTCACATATATATATATATATATATATATATATATATATATATATATATATATATATATATATATATATATATATATGTATAAATACACATATTAGCTACATACTTATGCTCTATCAGACACGAATTCGAACGATGCTGGAGAGGCTATCTTTCTTCAAATCTTTCGACCTGTTTTGTAGTGAAAAAGCAAGAGAATTTGGGTTAATTTACAACAAACTAAACCTGAATCGTCTTAGTGGGTCATCATGATTCGTTTAACAGGATGTCTTACTAGCGACAAAAACCAGACAAACTATTATGCTGTTATTCTGTGTGATAAAGCCAAGCGCATGGTTCAATGATAAAACAATTCAATAAACATAACACAGTCAGGTTAAAACCGTGTTTTTTTTCATCCAGTTTCATTTTAAAAAATGTGGGTAAACAATTTGCACTATCGTAAGTTGTTGTATCAAAACGCGATTGGTCTAAACTAAATCAGTAGCAGGATCTAACTGATCTCAAAATCCAAAGAACCGAAAGACTTTTTTATTCATTATTTAGTGAAATGTTTTCTTGATTTTGTTTACTCTCAGCTAGAGAATCATAATCTTACATATAAGTGAAAGAATAACAAGGGATTTTTATACAACAAGGGCGTTGTATCACACAGTCACCCCAACGTCCCAAAACAATCAAGATGTATTATAGACAACATGATACATCGTTTAGGAACAAAACAAAATATTAACACGAACACAAAGATAAAGAAGAATGTATGTAATGAGCTTAATCTCGACGATCAAAGTGAGTAAAATGGAACGAAGATTGATTGATTCATTGACTGATTACGCGTTATTCTATTCATAAAACAATTTAACAAGTATAAACGACTTAACTGCTAGATTACGTTTGCACGTTAAAACCAACAGAAATTAGGAACATAATCTAAGACGAAAGATTTAGTATTTTCGTCTCCATTTTAGCCTAAAACACGGAAAGGTAATCCATCATCCAATCTTCCAAGGTGTTAGGTTTTCCTGTAAACTATCTCAAGTGTAGCATCTCAGCTCTTAGACCATAGTCCGTCTGTATTCGTCTGATTTGTGGCTAGCTGATAGTTGATAACCAAAGTGCTTCGTCACTTCCCTAGCGCATAAAATAAATTCCCAGACACCCCATTTGTTAGTCAACAGAAACATAGATCCGAACAAAGATCGATAGGTAATTATTTTACGATAAAAGTATCAGTTAATCAGTTCGCGAAATCGTTCCTAATTGAACACTGGGTGAAGTGTAATAATCACCGATTTTTTTTAAACTCCATATAAAACCAGCAGCGTTTATAGCTTTACCAACGCATTTTGCAGCAATTGTCAGCAAGTTAACCAGTTCCAACACCAAGCGTGCAGTGGCAGCAAACGAACATACGATGAAACAAGTCATCCTCTACGTCGCGGTTTTAGTGGCTACAGTGCTGGGAGAACGAGGCGATCCGATTCCATCCGCGGCAATTGACCAGCAGAGCGATGAGTGCAATTCTTGCCCTCTGAACTGTATTGCAAACGCCGAGTGTCCAGCAATCAATCCTGACAAACCAGTGTTCTTGCCCCACAGCGATTGCACCCGTTATTACGTGTGTGAAACTGGTCGTGCGTGCGAAATGAACTGTCCTCCAGGATTACATTTTAATGTCCGTGAATGGGTCTGCGACTATCCCTATCGCGCTTGCTGTGACCCGATGATCGAGTGTGTTCCCAACGACCCATGTGTGCCCGGAGTTACGTGCCCTCCTGCAAAATAATGATCGCGATATGTTCCAAAAATATTTTATGTACTGGTCAATAAAACGTATTAGATAGAACGCATTTCCGTGGCCATTTTTGACTCCCAGGACTTGATTATACCCGCAGCTTGATAGTCATGTCCTGCATACAGTTCTGAAACTAAGTTACTACAGCAACAGTAAGTATTGTTGCAGCAACAGCAACAGTAAGTAAGGGAAATTGTCAATTGTATGGGTAGCTATCGAAATGTGGCTAACGTTATGCACATTCTCAAATGCCTTTTTTTGTTCCTCGTGTCGGTGGTTTCAATTGTGTATGCCCGAATTTCGCGGCGTATCGTTGCAACTTTCAAATTCTGGCCATCAAAGCAATCTTGCTGTTTGTTATTAATCGTATATTTCGGTTGCTATGGTATTATTCATCGAACAACACGGCTATACGACTAAGGTAACTGCAGATGTTCTCCTCTGAGTTCGTAATTGTGTTAGGACGAAGGCATTAAGTCCTTAAGGCCAATTTTTAGCAACTATAATGGCAGATTGATTACATTTGCACATAAGCAATTCCCAGAATGATGCTGTAGCTAACCTAAACGTAAGTTCCCTGCAATCTAATGCTCTGCTTATATGTTTTTAGAATGTTCTTGAGTTTATCACTGGCGTTAGTGAAAACGGAATGCAGCTCGAACTGTACAGTGATGACAAATTCTTAATGAAGATTTTTGAATAAGGTGAGCATAAACCGCTTGGCGATTTTGCCATCCAGAATGGAATGCGGCTTCACGTTAATGGCCACTGTACGTGGTTGGAAGATGGAGGTGCCGAAAAATTCAAACCTTCCCCACAAGAATACGATAAGCGGCAGGACAGTTTGCGTAACTACATGCGCCAAAACGAGCTGGGTCAAGTTGGAGTCAAGTTTGATGAACCAGCAGGTGTGAACGATGGAACCTTTGCAGGTTAACGCTATTTCGAATGCGCTCCGAACAATGGAAGCTTCGTAACTATCGACGCTATCGAAATAGTTGACTTTCCTCCGGAAGAGTGCCTCTTTGAAGATTAATTGTGAGAAGTTGTGGTTTCCGGTTATGGTGCACTTGACGTAATTAATAAATAATCAAAAACGCATAACTTCCCCCGTAATGGGACGTGGGGTCCGTAAAGCAAGCGTAGGCTTGATTGTATGTGTTATTGCTTACCGATTCTTGTGCCATTTTTGCAAGCTTCAGTTTCTGCCTGGATGCCAGGGTTTACGCTGCTCGTTGTGACGTTGTGGTCCTGCGTTGTGTAGCACTTTTAAATCAAACTATCAGCCTGTGCCCTTGGATTAAGGAATGTTTTGCGGCAATCCGTCTCGCTCAGGAATTGTTTCACAACAAACAACACAGCACAACAAACAACACAGCACAACAAATGGCAAATTGCGTCCAATCGGTCGCACTAGCGAAATCGTACACAATTGAATAAAATAAACCACAAACACTTGTTAACAACAAATATGCACACTAAACGAACTCGTTGAAAGCCGCCGCCTAGTCACACACCTCTTCTCATCCTCAGTCCACTGATAGCGTAAGAAAACTGATAGCTTATCTTTAGACAAAATCTACACACGCATCACGGGAAGTGATGAATATGCTGCTCGAGGGCCTGATCCATAACTTGTCCCGCATTTACACGATATTTGTCGTTTTCGTTTTAAGTCCGTTCACCAATTTGCCACCTAACTTGTATGACTCTGCAACAACAATCTGTCACGCAAACTTTTGCTGTAAACAAGATGAGGGCTCCGATGACCTTTCTTGACACCAATCTACAATCACTTGTATAGAGAACCAATCATTTGGGGGGGGGGGGGGGGGGGGGGGGAATTAACGCTAGTTTTGCGCAGATTGCCACATTTCCTTGCTATGATTGGGGCTAAACACTCTGCCTTAGAGCAACGAAATGTGATGCCGCGATGAAATACCTTCGCCGCGAGTGTTGCTTCTGTACTGGAAATGGTTTACCACAGACGGAGCAGGAAATTCCGTCATCCAAACACAGAACTTTAGCAGTTGTTTTACGCGAATCGCTATTACACTAGTCTGATATGATATTAGCAATGGACACTTTGCACGCAGCCTTTGCTACGATTTAAAATCATTGATTGGAACTAGAGAACGAAGAATATTATGTTATTCTTTTCTTTAATTTGGATGCCACCTAACCACGACGAAGGCCTTTTGTTTGATTTAACACACGCTAAAACGGTTGCTTCATGCGGATTTTGCTTTGACAGTTCAACATTTGACATTAGAGCTCGAATGGTCTGATGAAACGAGATGCAACCACAAAACACTAAAACCCTGTTCGATGTGTTTTGTCTTCCACTAGTAATGTGTTCCATTTAGGATGAATTTAAAATTCAGACAACTCAACGTTACATAGTGAACCATTAAAACTATTCCAAATTAAAAAAAAAAACACTTCATTGCAGGGTAGCGTACGTCAAATGTGGATTTCCTTCTTGTTTAGTCCACACCGTCTCGTTTATACTGTCCAGCATCATGTGTCAAAGCACATGCTTAAGTCAAGAACCAAAACATTAAAAATGGTTTCAAGAAACCTGTACGAGTTTTTCCGCTTGCGACAAATTTGCCAGTACCAAACAATTTCAGCATCAGCCCTCTACCGTCCGAACCGTGGACAGTACTATAATTCCTGCCAGCGGCTAATCAAAGTTTGGGAGGACCCCTCGAAGTGGGGCCGGTCGTACTGCTCCTCCACAAAATTCCTTCAATGCCGGCAAGTTAAGTTCTTCTCTACTGTTGGTATGTATCGACTTCGCGTGCTTTACAACCTCTACCGGGGCAGTTGTGTAACAGCTTCGTTATTGTTTCCCACAGCAGGGAAAGGCCCTGGCGAACAACAGCAAAGCACGGCAACGCCGCAATTGCTATCGAAACTATTTCCCCAGACTGCAGTCGAAGGGACCGAGAATGAGAAGCAGCAGGAAAAGCAACGCAAAGAGGAGGAGGAAGAGAAAGAATCATCTTGGAAGCGGATGAAGTTTGGTTTCGTTTTCTTTGGCTTTTCTGTTTCCGCGTTCTGTGTGTACATGGTGTGGGTGTTTGGGGCACCGGACCGCGATGCGGAAGGAAACATAATTATGGACGAGTTCATGGAACTGCCCACGTTCCAGCAATACTTCCGCCGGTTGTGGAAATCGATGACCTACTACCAAAAAATGATCCAAGAACCTTCGCGCGAAAAGCTGTTGCCGGATCCGCTAAAGTATCCGTACGTGCAGCCACCATACACGTTGGTGCTCGAGATGAAAGATGTGCTGGTGCATCCCGACTGGACATACCAAACTGGGTGGCGTTTTAAGAAGCGCCCCGGGGTCGATAAGTTCTTGGAGACTTTGGCCGCCAATTACGAGATTGTAGTATTCACTGCCGATCAGGGGATGACCGTATTCCCCATATTAGATGCGCTAGATCCACGGGGTTTCATTATGTACCGTTTGGTGCGTGATGCGACACACTTTGTCGATGGCCATCATGTGAAAAATTTGGACAACCTTAACCGGGATCTAAGCAAGGTGATTGTCGTCGATTGGGATCCAAACTCGACAAAGCTGCACCCGGAAAATACGCTCAACATACCACGCTGGACTGGCAACGACGATGATGCCGGTTTGTTCGATCTGATGGCAATGCTCGTTACGATCGCCACCAGTGAAGTCGAAGACGTGCGCGAGGTGATGACATATTATAAATCTTTTGAAAATCCGCTTGTAAAATTCCGTGAAAATCAGCGTTTACTAGCGGAGCAGATGGCCGAACGAGAGCACGAGGAAAAGCAACGAAATCTGCCGGCAGTGCAGCGATGGAGACCCAGCTTTCTCGGCGGTGGACGCTAAACACGGCGCGTACTGCGAATAAATGTCATATTGCCATAGCATGTCACATTTCCCGTTGCAAAAAGACTCGAACGAGTGATTGCTTTTATTAAAGTTCAACATAAACACTCACATAGAGACGTTTACTAATCTCATATATCACATATTTTATTTTAGTTGCTGCTATTAAAACATGTATCATCAAAAAGCCGTATATCAAACCTGTAGTATCTACCGTGCTGTTAAGGGTTTCGCGAACTAAACAAAAATAACGCTTTTAGGTGGATACTGTATTAAAAGAAGAAATGCGAAATTTGATTCAACAAAACATAAAGTTGAGCATCGAAAGCAGTTGTTACTATTAGGTAGGAAAGTTCAATTCACCGGGTCGGACCGTTCGGTTGCTGGAAAATTCGCTCCTCCTCGCGTCGATTTCCTCTCTCTAGGTACCAGTTGTTTTCAACTTCCATCTGCTTTCTATGCTCATCCCTAGCCTCCTGTCGACCATGCTTCATACGATCGTGCCAATGTTTCTCTCCATGTTTACCACCATTCTGGCGGTATTCATCTCGACCCTTGTACCTCTTTTCGCTCCAATCTCCACTGGATTGTTCCCGCTGCTGGTCATTGTTGTGGTCATGTTTGTTGTTGCGATGATGCTCATGACTCTGTTTCCATTCCGTTTTTTTATACTCGTCCAAGTAAGATCCTTCGCCAGTACCGTCAACATGCTTAGGCCGCTCGCCACTTCCCCGATTCTGCTCGCCAAGATTGGCATGATGCTGCTGGGGCTTGTAGTCACGCGCTTTGTACTCCTCGCGCTGCTTATACTTTTGGTGGTAATGGTCATCCTCATCACTGTCACGTTTGCGATAATGTTCGTCCGAGTGGCGATCATCTTTTCGTTTCTGATAATGCTTGCTTTTGTCATGATGATGATGCTCTCCCTTACTTTTAACACTGAATTCATGTTTATAGTTGTCCTCAAACCTTTTCTGTTGGCGATTGTCCTTTTCTTGGTATCCAATATTGCTTTCTTTACTGTCATAGTGACTATTGTCGTCACGACTTCTTTTAGGTTTACCGGCTTTGTGTTTGCTATACTCTTTTTCTTCTCTTTTCTTTGGTTTGTCCTCTTTGCGGTGATGCTCATTTTCATTCGGTCGTTGCTTTCTCTGTTTTGGATCATCGTTCATCTTTGTTTTAGCTTCTTGTTTGCAATCACTTTCGTAACATTGTGATTTAATCTCTTCGGTGTCCGTTGAAAGAGGGGCAACTATTGGTGCGGAAATTTTAATGTCTGGGGACACACTTTCGCTATCTTCTGGCTTCGCGTACACTTTCATTGCTTCCTCTGGTTCGGGAGAGAGATCCAGAATGCTACCCAACGCTTCTACGATAACACTGCCCTCCGCTTTAATGGCATCGAACGCTTTCTGGTAGTCAATGTTAAAAGGCGATGCTGGCTTACCAGGATCGATGCGCTTCTCTCGCTCGGCTTGCTCGGACGCTTTCGGATGGATGAATTTGTTATAATTTTCCGGCTTCGCGTGTTTTTTCCGCTGCATAAATTCCGCCTTTTTCTGTTTTGCTTCGATCTTTCGCTGCTTGATGTCACAATACTTTGCACTATACTCGGAAAACAGATCATCCTGCACCGCCTGATCTCGGCTGTAGCAGAAAGCAGGCAGTACGTAATCCTTGTCCACGATCAGCATCGGTTCCTCTTCATCCCCCGACCAAACGACCTTTCTTTTCACACCGCCATCTTGGGGTGGCACTATTCTTATCGGTGGTGGAGCGACCGTACTTTCCGTTGCTGCTTCTACTTCTTCCGGAATCTTTTCCGCAGTTCCTTCAAATGCATTTGCCATTGCCTCCTGTCGCAAGATATCCATCCACTCAAATTCAGCCCGCTGAACTTGTTCCTCTAGCTCGGAGCGCGTGTAAAGATGTCGCAGCTTGTTCATTTCGTTCTTCAAAATGTTATTTTCCAACTCCAGCTCTGAGATGCGCTTCTCGTGCTCGAAGTTAATTTCGTCTACCCGATTCTGGAGTCGCATTGAGTTCCCGAATATGACGGCCACCATGCCTACGGCCAGCAGATTAAATATGATCCACTTGGTCCAGATCACAGGTGTAGGATGACTTTGTTCCACCACCGAGCTTATTGTTTCTATCGATTGCTCATCCGTTTGTTTTAGCTGTGGATCTGCTTTGATTTCAATTTGTGCCTGTGCATTTGTTGTTTTCACCTCATCTGGAGTGTATGGTGGCGTAATCGGTTCATAAACGGGTAACTTTAGGTTAATATTTCGTGTGAAATAAACCGTGGACTGGTTGTAATTCGATTCATCCTCTACCAGCATTTTGTCGGAGCTAGTCGCGTCACTCTCACTGATAATGCTGATGCCATCGGACGATTCGTCTAGCTGGGAGCTGGAAAAGAAACGAAACAAGGCAGTATAAGACTATGTGAACGTACCAAGTGAGGATCACGATCGTACAATTAAAAACGAACAAAACAAATATATCAAATTGCTTCTGAACCGTTAACATTAAATCGAGCAAATTAGTACAAGTTTAAACTTACTCAGTGCTTCGGTGACTATCATGACGCTGTTTCTCGCTGAACTGGGCGCTGGCTTCTTCCTTCTCCGCTGCAACATCTTCTTTCTCGATCTCCTGCACTCCGCTCGAGACTTTGTGCAGCTGATCGTTGTCTTTTCCAAGCAGAGTCCAGCTGTCTTCCGAGCTGAGAGAGGCAGTCATTGTGTCTGGGCCCCGTGAGGCACCATCGATATTTGCAGGAGCACGATCTGGTTCTTCCATGTTTGCCGTCCTTCACAACACTGTTCGCAAAATGAAAGTATGTTTTTATTAGACCTCCTTGTACGCTCCCTACTATTGATGGGTGTGCGTGCTGCTATGCGCAGGACCCGTCGGCAGCTGAGAGAGATATTTATAACTATGTACCTTTTTTAAATAAAACATCCAAGCAGAGGGAATCGGCTCAAAGAATTTTGAACCATTATACGTATGGAAATAACGAAAGGCACGTGCCCTAGCTTTTGCTGTCCTGCTACCCGTTAGACGGAAAGAAGCAAAAGCGAAATATGTGGTATCGACAGGAGAAAAATGGAAGGCGTAAAGTTCTAACCAATAGTCATTAAAAACCCGGTCTCTTTTTGGTTTACAATTTCTTGGGGAAAGTTAGTTTAAAACCTACCTGAAAATCGAAGTGTAACAACGTTTTCTTTTCGCTAGACGCTAGACGAGAGTGCCTCTTCCCGTATGGCTCTGCTGATTAAATGCAAATATTTACCTACCAATTTTTAAATACCTGCGCCTGATCACCAGGTTGCAAACAACAAGCGCAAATTTTGGGTTAAGAAAAGGTGTAGGCGGTAACAGTTTACACAGAAATACTTGACCGTTTGATTTCACTAGAGCAAAACTGAGAGCCACAACTAGAACTGTGCAGTCTGCTGACTAGAAAACCTTTCGTACTAGCGCATGTTGAATAGATAGTAATTGCGCTGTTAAATCTCGCGTTGGCTCTCGAAGCATTTACGTGTCGGATTGTTATTGTTGTTTGTTATTGTTCACCCAGGCCCTTCGGGGTAATCTGACAGCTTTGCGTAGGGACATTGAAGAGGTTGTACATCGATGCTGATTTATCTTTTTAAAATAAGAAAGATTCAAAAATGTTAAAAATGTATCAACTTTTGTAACATGAGACGTTTGCAGTGAAATCAAACCAAGGAGGACTTGTTTTAATTGTTTTGAGGATTTGTTTGGAATTGGCAATACATACAAAAACTTAACGAAGGAAACTCAACGAACGATGCTACCCATCGAGCAAAAACTATTGTAATGCTTGCAAGAAGAAACTGCGAATTTTCGAGCAGTTGAGCATCATGATTGCAATAATAATTTGAGAATTATAATTAGTAATATTTATCTATTAAGAGCTATGTACTGTAGGTAACGTTTTGATAAGCCATATCAATTTACTTCCGGATGTTTTAATAATGGAGCTTTCAAAAGGAAAAGAATGGCTCAAATCGAGTGATTAGTACAGGAAAATTAAAACGGTGTGTGTCTAGGGTAAAGGTGTGCAGTTTGGCATGCGCCGGTCCTACCAATCTAGCGTGGCATTCTTGTTTATTAATTTCCCCGTTTATGGATAGTCAGTATTAAATATGAGAAACGGGAGCCACTGAGCAGGGTAGCATTACATTATTTCAAAACCCTTTGACAATGATTTACGGTATTTCAGGAATAATTTCTTTTGTCATAAAACCAGGAATAATTTGTCGGCACATGTTTTGGTTAACACTTGAATATAAAGATAAAATTAATCTTATTTTATAAGAACACTGCAAGGACATATTTGCGGTTATCAAATATGTTTCACAAATTTGGTCGCAGTTTTCATGAAAATTATATGAAAATCATCTTCATATGGTCATGTATATGTAGTTTGTTGTTGACCGTGACTAGATATGTCCATAAGGCGATAACTTACAGTACTTAGTCAATGAGTTCAATTTAAGCTGGATATGAATTGGTCGAATGTGGGATAGCACAGCAGAAAGATGAGATTTTTTGAGCAGTTTTTGCTACTTAGTAGTACAATATTTTCTACTCTGCTCTCTTTTTCCTGGATTGTTGATATTTTTTCTCTTTCCTTTTTTTCCTTTGTATTGTTTTTTTATTAGCCTACATTACAGATTAAACAAAACTTAGCTTAGGCAAACGTGATCTGGCTGGGCATGTTTTGTCTAGCACTTCAAACATCTAATTGCCCGGAGTGCGAATGAAAGAAAGTCGATAGTACGAAGGGATTGATCCCAGTCCCTCGACTCTGCTGTGTTGACCTTTTGTAGAGAAAAGACGCTTGAACGATTTATTGCTACTTGATATTCAATCTTTGGCTAATTTTCTTAAGGAATCTTTCACCCTTTTTAAGAATGCTCACGAAAACAAGAATCGCCCATGTATACGGCTGACAGAGGAAAGTATTCTGCATTCCTGTCCGTCCGATAGAGGGGTGATTTTGGCTGCTCACATTCAATAGGTGCGTTTGCCAGTGGTCATCACTGCCCTGTTAGTGTGCACGAAGCGAACAAACACGAAGAATACGTCAAGTGAAATCAACCCTAAAATTCTCGATTTGAGTAATTGGGGTCAGTGCTGGTGTTGGAGTTATTTATTGTCTCTTCGCTAGAAGAAGATGTGCAATTTTTCCTCCTTCGGGCTTTTTGAGAAGATGAAATATTTCTAAAAACAAAACAGAAAGTAAATTTTGTGAAACATTTTCTGAAGGGAGGTCGTTTTCATATTTCAACGATCTTTCACAAATAGAAAATTTGAAACAGTTTTACATTTCGTCAAACAAGGAAAACAAGTGATGTGTCTCGAGCCGATTTCGATAATCATAGATTATCGTCAGGACTGAAGAGTTAAGAGATAATTTATAGAAGCAATCTTTATAAAGATGATAATAATATGACGTGCAGACGATGGCAACCAACGCGATCATCATTAGGCTCTACCGTTGCGTTCGGAGCTAATTCGTTCCCTCCCTCTACAGCCCGCAAAGCCCTATAACTCAGAGACACTTGTCCAGAGACAGAGAAAAAGTTGGCTTTCGGTAGTCTTCGGTGGATCGGTGATGTGGTGAGTTGAGACCAGTTTAATTTCCGAGAAGCACACGCACACGATAGCTCGGAACTGAGGTTGAGATTCCGTTTTTCGGAGGTATGCAATTTTCTCAGGAACCAATTAATAGAATTAACAAAACGATGCTGCGTCTGCTAAGCCAGTTCTTATAGATTTATTTTCCAACGAGAGCAACGACAGACAAGTAATAACAGCTCAAAGGACTTTGGTGTTTTTGGTGCGTCTGACAGTTTGTTGTTGAGAGATGGGTGACTATCCTCGGACCTTGGTCAGTTTCATTCGATTTATCAGCTCAGCATTGGCCCAGGATTTGCGACCGAAGCAGATGATTTACATGAGGAGAAGAAGACCAGTACGGTAGATTAGTATTATTTCCTTTCGAGCGTATCAATGTCGAAAGGTTACTGCAGGTATGTTGATTAAAGTTTATCAAGGTGCGCGCGCCCAGTTTTATATCAAGAAAAGCGACACCTTTGCAACCACAAGTCGGCCTGGTCGTTCGGCTAGGATAATTGGATTCCGAGGTGGAAACACGAACGTAATCAATCCGTCGCCAGTTCGCGGTCTTGTACGGATGACGCGGTCGTGTTCGCTACCGTAAAGAAGAGACTGATCCCTGGTGGACCAATGTCACTGTTTCTGGTCACGTCCATGTTTCTTGACGTCCATGTGAGACGTAGCTTGCTGGGCAGGTGGTTTACTGCACAGTTCGTACTGCAGTACCGTTCATTGTGCATCATTTAGTTCACGCTATGTTTACAATTATCTTTTCAATCTGTCTTTGTTGTTGAATAGTTTTTTGTTATCTAAATGTTTTTGTGGCTATTTCCAACTCTTTTATTTCATTAAGCCTGTTTTTAAATGTTTAGTAATAACCACAATAAAATTATAAATTCACAAATACCGGGTCCTACCGTGCGAAGGACAGGGCCGCTTTCGATTCTGCCTTCGTATCTCCCCATGATTTCATCTCTAGGTTGGTATGGTCGAATTAAAATTTTGGATTCTGCCATTTTCCCATTGTGTATTGTCACTGTTTCCATCCGCTAGTTTTGCTTACCTTTCTAATTTTCATCTAGACCAGTGTATTGCTGGGATTCCATGCATTGTACCAACCAACGGTAATTTTGTATTGATTTGCATTCATCGTTTTTATTGTTCTATATCTGAAATATTTTTCTTCATTCTATAAAGTATGGTGTCCATTTGAATCGATTAGCAGTTATTTACTTTCTTCGCAAAGCCCAGGGAAAGCTGGTGGAACAATATGTGGGACTTCTGAAGCGTGCAAAAGAGTGCGAATACGAGTGTGTTTAAGGAAAAGAAGAAAGGACTTAGAATCAAACGAAAAAAAAAATCCAAGAGGAAAAGTCACTTAAGCGGCAATCCACCGACAATCGTTCCTTCATCAGCTCTAATGCGTTGCAATCCACCTGGCAACGAAGAAGGCAATGAATTTGTGGAAGAGAAGGAGCAACGCCAACATTTGGCCACAACAACTACAACCCTTTTTCGCAAAGCAGGAGTGAGCCCATGATGTAAAAAATGACCCCCTGAACCCCTTTTTATCCCAAAACATATGTCCAGCATGATAAATAATCCCATCTCTGAATCCTCACATCCTAGTCCATTCCAAGAGGATACACACGCACCGATGTGTGTGTTGACCGATTAAGCTGCCGGTATTCGACGGGTGAAATGCTTTGAAACATTCCACAAGGAAGATTTTTCACGGCTCTTTTCACCTCGATGAGTTCTGTTTTGCCACGAACCAAAACGGGGTATCTTAGGTAATGCTTTCTACGACCGAACGGCAGGGATGTAAAGTTACAAGGGGTAGGAAAACATCCTCCTAGTCCCAATCAGTCTTCGATCTGGAAAATGGACAACCCTCTAGGGGGACTTATCCGATTCTGTGCGAAAACCCCTTTCAATTCAGGACACAACGAGTGTACTATGCTTAGATACATGCATAGCGCATGTGGGTGTGCTGATTTGGGCTGGAACTGACAGCGGAAAGTCGCGGTTTATCGAACTCTTGTTTTGGGTGTTGAAGGAGAAAAGGTCAGTTGTTGTCGAATGTCTAATCTTCGAAAGAAGCTTCACGGAAGCTGACGCATGTTTCGTCCGCATGATCCAGGACCGGATTATGGGAACTTCCATGCCTGCCAAGGAACATTCCGCGGAACTTTTTGCATAGCATTTTTCTATCACGTGATTCACAGATGTTTTATGGTTTTTTGCTTGTAATGATCAAGTTTCTCTTCAAATTTCTTGTGTATGTAATACTGTAACTACTGTGTAAGCCTTGAATGCTCTTTTGGTTTATTTGTTGCTTTATTGAAATTGATTGAAATAACAACACGTTTTTAAGATGCTCATATGTTCCTTGTTGTTTGTATTTCTTTTTTTGCAATGTAATGTATTTCTAATTTAATGTTTTCTAATTGTTTTAATTACGTTGATACATTCTTCCAAACAGAATTTTCCTCAACAATCTTCCCTACAGTAGTAAAGTACCAAAAACGAACACTTTTCATTACTCATAATATATTACTTGCGTTCCCGCCGTCCAGCAGCCTTTAATTAAGGGTAGGCCACCTCTTCGTCACGACACGCAATCATTGTACCCATTTTTATTGGTACCTTACTCTTGACCGCACTAGCCTGTCATTTACTGCATTCGAGATATCTTGGACGTTTGTCAAAAATCGCCAGCACTACCACACCAAACGCGTTCTCACGCTGCGTCAAACGTCATCAGCGAGCGCGATCACTCATCGAACTCGCTCTCAGGTACTAAGCTGGTGCGTGGAAACAGCAACATCGATAATGCCTTGCTTTGCACCGATATCTGCTGCCAACTAATTATATTGGGTCTGGACTTTTCTAACTGAACGTGTATGGCTGACGCGTGAGTTGTTTGGTGTGGATATAGCTGAAGATGGCCCGGCATTCAAACCGTTCCAGACCTCCAACAACAGATGGCCAAGTGAAAAGACGGCGAGGTAAAAAAAATGAAGGAATGTCCAGAAAAGCGAGACGCCACAAATCGTAAACTGTCATTATAATTATCAGCCAAAGGATGCCGGAATCGTGACCATGGGGCTGGCCTTCACAGTGAAGATTTTTGGCCATCTCAGGACACAGGACTAACAGCGCACCGGTAATCGGAACCGTACATCACCCTGGCTTTTGTGTGTGCGTAGCAGTTTATGTTTGTGTTTGTGAGCCGTTTTTGAATAGCCCCACTATAATAAGATTGGGTTAGGTTCCGGCGAATAGAAAATTTATCTAAGACCATCATAATTATAGCAGTAGCGCAATAAGGAGATGTGAAAATTTTCGTGCTAAAATCGATTTGATTTTGTGTAACATAACACATTTGTATGGGAAACTAAAATAGTGCTAATGAAAAAAAGCAATAAAATGTTCCGATAAAAATTGTGATTTTATTCGGTGAATAAATAAGAAGACAAGAAGGAAACATTCACGAATATATGGTCAACCTTCCGCATGTCTACAACGGAACACTCTTCCCCTGAGCTTAACTGTCTTCAAATTATATAGAAGCTCATCTACAGAAGTCATAAGAGCAGCAGGCGAAAAGGAGTAAAAGACGGCAACCAAGAGATTGTTGATGTCTGCATTCACAGCGCTGAACTAACCTTAGTACAGTTTTGGAACAGAGTGTACGATCGTTTCCTACCTTCACAGCTCCACCGAACATAATTCATAACCTTCAAGATTGGAAGGATGATCCTGCTGGAGATCTTAGGTCTCGCGTGTTTAGGCTCTACACTTGAGCGGACGGAGAGGAGTTATGAAAATCATTATTCAGGAGTCAAAACCCATGCTCAGGGAGCAGCTTACAGCACGTACCACGTCCACGACGAATGCAACCCGAGTGATCCTCTCCCGCGTGTCGAATCGTGAGAACGCTGCACAGCATCGCAAGAACAGCATCGGGAGTATCGGGAGTAGTTTTCAGCTTCAGCAAACCGACGGAACGACGACGCTACACCCTACCACTATCAGAATTCCGCACCAAAAACACTGTCTCGGAGTGACTCGTCTCTTCTGTTCTGTAATGTACATTTATGATCACGACTGCCGTGGCAAATGATCATGAAAGGAGATAGGTAGGGAAAGAGATAGATGGGGGGCTCGTGTGGTAGTAAGGGAGCAGTTGAGACGATTGGGGGAGAAGGGGAGGTCGAGTCAAAATGTCATACCGCACTCGACGGAACCGGGCAGGGCACATTTGATGAGAGTGCCTTGTCTTGCCGGTACCGTTCCCGGTAGGAGCTAGTACAGAAAACTGGCAGCACCAATCATCGGCCCCGGCAGTAGTGAAATGCAAATAAATTTTCCATTTATTACCCTTGACTTTACACATCCATCGCCGTTTGCAAAACTCATAAGCAGGTATTGAACAAGGTTGGAAGAAGCCTTGAGAAAACTTTCGTTGTGGGGCTGTGCGCCGTAGCAATCTAAATTCACTTCAGCGGCGGCTAATCAACTGTTGGGATGACACCGAAGATTTGTGGCCCATTTCGTGAAAATGATAGGGGAGATGCAAGTTGGATACATTAGGCTACACCAGGCCGTCTCCGCTGACTTCTGTCTTGGCTGTTTAAGCATTTGGTAAACGACTGTTTCTGTAAAGTAAAGCTCAAGTAGCGTGAAAGTTGTGTACACAAATGCTAGTTACAAAATTTGTTAATTTTTATTAAATTTTTGAGTATAAATCGAAACAGTGTTTATAAAAAAATAACAAAAATTTGGCAAAAATTGGTCACGAGTGCCACCATTATATGAAAAACCATCATTTAAAGTTTGGTTCATATTTTCTGCTTCTGGTAACATAAAAGATTCACACGCCTTCACTCGGTCTGTCCCTGTTTACTGATAGAGTGGTAATGACAGATGAGCATTAGCTTTTACAGTGGGATGTGCACCAACTGAGCGACCGTTTGTTCGACACAAATCAATTTTGAATCTTAAATCCCACCATCACACCGCATCCGCGCCGGCATCCATTGAACACCGGCATCATTTGCCAGCAATTGCAACACCACATTCTTACGGCGCATTGCATAAATTAAGTCTTTCCCAGCAATAATATTGATTTATTTGCCACGGCCGATCGATCGTGTTGCCATTTTGTTTAACAGCTCTTTAATTACTGATACATCAGGTCTGAACCTTGTATCACCTGTGCCGCGAATTTGCGATGGGTCTAGTGATTCGATCCTGGCAGACCACTATCGCAAAACACATCACATGAGGAGAGCGTGACAGTAGCGGAAGGTACCGCGAAGGATCGATCCATTCGAGACGAGGTGTGAGAATCTCTTCTACAATGTCAGCAATTAGCGAGATAAATGCTTTATTTATTCCTTACTCATCGTACATTTTATCACCATCGCTCATCATCGTCATCGCCAAAGTGCATCAAGCGAGTTGCACCGTCGTCAGGTTTGCGCCTGATTCTCCTTTTCGCCCGAGGTTGTTTTCCTTTGCTGCCAGGCTTCAGATGTTGTGGTCTGCCACGAACTGTCACGAACGCCATTAAGGGCGGCACCAACCGATTTGTTGCCGAACTGACATGCAAGCTAAAAGTTTATTTTGAAATGTGATATTTTTCTAACGCCTACCGAGACTAAATCGATCGACCGTTCGATCGCTTTATAACGAACTGCAATGCCCTGCTTCATCGTAGTCTACGCACGGTGCAACGTTATCATCGCACTGATATGAAATGATATGTTCACGTACAAAAGTTCACAACGCATAATTTGAATTCATTAGCATCCAATTTATGCAGTCGGGCCAATTCATCAAATTGATTTCGCCAGGGTGTGAGATGCAGGCAGCTCAATGATTGTAATAACGTTTTTGAACTTTTATTTTTGCGTAAATGATCATAATGAAATACGTAAATGCATGTCCCGCAAGTGACCGGGGCGAAGAGGCACGCGGTGCAACACTTCAAGTAATACTGTATTAACTTTCAATTAGTTATAAAATCATCACATGTCAATTTATGGAACGCCCCGGAGCTAAACAGCCTTTAAAGTACGCATTATTGTGTATGCAGGCAGCGAGAACAACTAAATGCAACCGAGACCGAGGCGCTACTGCGGGACGGGAAGGTGGTGATTGGAGTGTGGATGCATCTGATCATGTATGTCTTCCCCCCTCCCCCTTCCGCTTCCCTCCATCAAA
This sequence comes from Anopheles stephensi, assembly GCF_013141755.1. Lineage (NCBI taxonomy): Eukaryota > Metazoa > Arthropoda > Insecta > Diptera > Culicidae > Anopheles > Anopheles stephensi. Next base: position 93,425,317 of record NC_050202.1, read on the forward strand.
GGAGAACAAAAAAAAAAGTGGAAACGACCGGCGCCTCTTCTGGCATAACGCAGCTCCTACGGGAAAAGCAAAGATTAAGATGAGAAAATAATAATTGAAAGTAAAACGATTGTAGCTTTGCCCCCTTTTCTGTTTTGGTTGATTTGGCTGTAAGGCAGTATGCTGCTATAAAAGCATTATTGCTGCTTTAGTAGTGCCCGATAAGTGATGATAACAAGAATATGACACAAAGTAACGATGTAAAAAAACGGGAAAAGGTGGCTGCAAGAATGCGCAGCCTACAACAAACTTAACTGTTATGCACACACGACGGTAAATGGTGGCATTGAAAGATACAACCAACTTATTAACATATTCTGCATAAATTATATCACCGAATACGTAGAAAGTAAAATCAATAACCAAACAAGCTTTTAAAGGACGGTGCAGGAGCGCGAAGCGAAGATCAGGAAATGCGCTGAATCGTACGTAGTAAGAAGGAAGCAAGAGAATCCAGAATGAGAAATGATTTTTGAAGGACGCACAGACCCAAATAGTGTGGAATATGCACGAGCGATATTTTTGCATAAAGCAAGGCCGTTGAACGACGTAGAACTAAACATACTGTTTGTGTGTGCGTTTTAAAATTGGAAGAAATTTGTTAATTTGTAAATTTTACCCGGTGCACATCAGCCTAAGGCAACTTTGGCGAGCAATTGGATCCGTGTGAATGCGAAAATGACGTGAGGGCTTACGGTTAATTGTAGGTAATTAGACCGCTTGAACGTATGAGCTTGTGTGATGATTGATTTCCTTTGCACAGTTTGAAGATTCATGTAGTATTCATGATTTTGAAATGACAACAAGCTAATACCACTTTAGTTTTAAATCAAATTTCTCTATACATAAGCATTCAAAATAATGAATTTACGCTTGGCACTATAAAACCCGGTCATCGCAGGTCAAGTACATAACCCTTGCACTCTACAGCTACGAGATCCATGAGCAGATAATTTTAAAGTATCGGATGATGATATACCGAACAAACCGACATTGACATGAATCTTGTTGTGTCTATATCAATGTCACATTGTAGCGGAAAACGATGAGCTCATAGTTCTTTATCTGTGCTTATTACAATCTAAAAGTCTCAAAGTGATTCGCAAGATGAATTGAGACAGCGTGTCTCTGTTTGAGCACGACTTAGTTCCTGATGTAACAGAGTGACCTTCTAATTCGATACTCTTTGTTCAAGCGGTACATTCCATTCAATTAGATTGATCATTGGTGATCAATCAAAAATAGAGCGTTACAGTTACTAGCCTATGGGCCGTCCCACAGGAGTCTTACAAGTTTTGAGAATCAGTGTGAGCGGCCGAGGACTAAACTGATGTCACAGTGTCAGAGGTAGTCAGAAATGGCAGTCCAAGATTTTTCGAGGGTGTAGGGTCAAGGAAAGATTCATTTGTTTAAGCGCGCGTTGAAAGCTGGAATCTGGTTGGGAATCGCGTTTGCTGCTGTGGTGATGGGGGAATATTGGTCAGTCTAACCACAACTACTTTCAATTGTGTGAGGTTGACCATTATTTTCAAGTTATGATTAAACAAATCCATAAAGAACGAGTAAGTTAAGGTTGTTCAATCTTTTTTCCTATCACTTTCAATCTCTACCGATGTCACCTTACGGCCTTTCGGCTTTTTGTGAAACTTCTTTGCTGTGACTTCTTCTTAACCGTAAAAAAATATCTTTCCATTGTGAGGCTCGTCATGGATACATGCTTTGTGCATTGTATCCAACAGCTTCCTAGAGGTAACCATCAATAGCTATTTGAAAGAGATAGTGTCATCTTCTCATGTTTCATTGCCTCTAGTCTCGCGCCTGATGACAACAGAAATCCAGTAAACAACTAAGAGCTGTGTACCTCCGTATAGAATTCCCAACCGCTTTACTGCTGTTGTTCTGCTCAGCATCCGTGCACAACCCCTGCCCATCATCACTGCTCGCTTCTCCCGATCCGTGGATGATCATGCGCGAGCGGTTTGATACGTGTCATTAAAATGTAATAATTTAATAAGAGCCGTGTACCATTGGGCTTGTGTACCAAGACGACGACCATTCCCTTCCGTGTTCCTTTTTTCAACCCCCATACACCTGTTCCCACAAGCTAGGAGACGAGATGTTAACCTGTGTCGAATGACTTTTTCCTTTACGTGATTACTGCAGGAATGAATGATTAATGAGTTTTCTTGATCTCTGCTGCGGGATGGTGTAAGATGAACAAGCGAGACCATTCGCGAGATGTTTTGTCGTGCTGTCGCTCTGTCGCACACAATGTTCGACATATGCTGTTCGAAGTAGACGATTGAAACCGGTGACGGAATTATTTTGGTTTGGGTTTCATAGATTGTCGCCCGGGTTGTTCAGGTTCAAGGTTGTTTCCCGACGATTTGTTCAATAGGTGATTGCCAACTTGGTTTGCATGGTGGATTTGCATTTTATGCAACGTGCGTATGATTTTAGATGCTTCTTTTTTACCTGTAAATACTAGGGTTTCTTCATTCATGCAGGACGGCCTGGCCGTATTGTTTAAAACTTAATTGCAAAACGAATACAATTCACGATCGTTTGGAGTACTAGGGGTTTCAAGTGATGAGACAAAATCGCTCAAGCTTATTGCAACGGAGTAAGATGTAAGGTCAAAACAAAAATATGTTACGTCAAAAGCGGCTTAGTTAGCTTACCAGATGGCATTTAACTGCAACACATTTTAATTCCACATCAAAAATCTGCAAATAACAGTACGGAAAAAGAAACGTGTTTCCTTAGGAAAAAAAATCAAACCGATCAATACTTTCTTGAAACTTTTAGTATTTCTTCTGGTTCGAGGAACGGTCAATGGTTGTCCTGTAATAAAGCTGAAATAGATGTAATTAGATTTTCAGTCTTTTTCTAGTTTTTCTTTTGAGTTTTTAATATTTCCAACGTTCCTTGCACTTCTCTAGCAAATTGTCCTCTTCGTTCGTTTAACGAGCCGTGTTCCCAGAACCTTGATAGAAAAGGACTCTAGTTACGAAGGAGCGTTTCTAGTATATTTCTGCAGGAATATACCCCGGTATTCGGTATTGCACCACCTCTTCTGGTCATCTGGTGGCCGTATAGTAGACATACGATTGGCGCATTGAATTCCCTATAAAACCAAGTGTACCGACAGACGTACTACAGAGAACGTAAGATAGATGGCCTGAAGAACGCCTTTCCGAATGCAGGTCGTTAATTTTTTATTTATTTGTTGCTGTTCCAAGTGCAATGAGAGTGCTGCCGGTGCAAATACCTAATCTTAGACGATGGTGAACCGTAAGGACTCCTCCTCTTTTGGATTACCGTAATTCCCGTGGTAAGTCAAAAGGTTGGTTATACGTGGAACCCCCGTGTGTGTCGCCCATCGAATCAGTTTATTCGTTGCATCGTTATCAAAACAAAATCTTGAACATGCCACATAGTTCGCGGTACACAGTGGATGTGGTAGAATGGAATATCTGAAAAAAGATGGGACTAAAGTAAAGGAAGAAAAGATTCAACTGACACAAAGGATGGCTGTAACATAGGCAGTTTTAAAATCAAAAGACTGTCCGCTTGACCTTGAACAGCCTTGGGGCTTGCATTCTTGTTACAGCCAATAAACCGACGCCATGCCATGATTCTGTAATTTAAGTCACTTCATTACTCTCCATTTTCCACCAACCAGTATTTATCGCATGGAATAGAGAGAGTCAGAGGAGTGGAGCTAATTCGAAGATCGACTTTATCGTGACATAGCCATGCATACCCGCACTTTGCTGCTCCAGAGGACTCCCCATGGTACAGTTTTGGTCCTGTCTGTCACTTGCAGTGACGGTGCCAGCCTGCGTTCAGCTCATTTATGTACGACGATTACCTATCCGGACGCTCTTTACCGACCAACCAGTAAGCCATCTGAGTGGCTTTAACGACATTATAGAACAGTGGGCAGAGGACGAAATGGAGACGGCCTGATTTCTCGTTTCGTTTTCACCCAAACCACAACATCCTGCAAGGCTGAGTTGATTGGAGGCAGCGGCCGAAGCAGTGCAGTGCTGAAGGGAACGATAACGACGGTATATGAGAGTTAATATTTCAAACCATTAACCAAGCAGTTGTAACTTTTGAAATGGGTTTTCTGGGTTTTTGAATTTGGTCTTTTTTTGTATCTAAATATTATTTACAAAGAATATCACATTTACAGAAAGAGAGGTTTTTGGAATCGCTCTCCCGATTATAACTATAATTGTATTACCAATCCTCAACTTCTTTCTATCCTACCCTCTACCTCTCCAACGAAATTCACTGTTAGATAATTTAAGATTATTTATTATTTTTTTATGTATATTTATAGTTAGACGATAATTTAAGATTAGATTTAGCTTTTTTCCGTCTCTATCTATTCTCTATATAGATAAAAAAAACACATAAAACATAAAACTTTTTTTTTTCTCTTGTCCTGTGGTGGGTTTTGTTAATTTTCCCACCCCATTTTCCAATAATAAAGGTAATGCTAACTGGCAACGTAGAATCAAAACAGCAAAGCTATATAAAAGTTACTAGTATTGAGGGAAGCACTAAAGCGAACCCACTGTATAAACATCTTGAAATGTACTTGTATACTTATTATCACAAACAATAAATAAAACATTACTACTACTACTGCTACTACAGAAAGAGAGGAAGAAAAAGGTGCCTGTTAAAAATAATATAACTTCACGTCCGGTCAGATTGGAACCTGGATAAAGCTGGAATAATCCTTTCCCACAAATAATTCAAGACACTTCTTAGAGAAAACGCTTAGTATGAATTTTAGATCTCTGTTGAGGGCGACATAAATACATTAACAAAAGATGAGTTCCCAGATCAAAGAGAACGAAGACGCGTAAAAGAAAAAAAAATCTTCCTTGGAAACAACAAGCAGTGTTGACGATCTATAATCAAACAATAACTCATCCGTCGTTTTTTACGAACCTACAGCAGTGTCCATTAAATGACTTGTATCGGCCGATCGGACACCATACGGCACGTAAAATCTTGCAAATCATGTTATCCGAACGTTTCCTTCAAACCATGTTTCGTTTGTTGCCGCTCGAAATAACTTTTTGGACACTCGTCGAGGGCGGTTGTCATCATACAATTTGAGGAGCGAAAAAACAAGAATCCTTTGACTCAGTCAACCGCGCACACCACCGAAAATGTTTTGTGAAAATTATTCCCATTGATTATGGTCTCTTAAGCTTGCATAAATTCAAATCCAACACGCGAAACAAGCGAAAATCGTCACGGGAGGGTATGTAATATCGAACGTACCACGAAACAGAAATCCTAATTCTGCTACGATGAGGACGCGATCATCATTTCAAATCTGACGATCAGGTCAGTCGATGATCGTGGAGGAGATAAAAATAACATCAAAAGTCATTAACGATACCTTTACTGAATGTGTCTTTTGCTGGGGCTTGTTTTTGGATCAATTGGATCAATTTGTTGAATTGTGGAAGCAATTTCTGTGTCCTGAGCTTTATCCAGTCACTTACTTGCCGGGCACAAAATTGGCTCACAATCGTTGTTGGTTGTGTGGTTGTGATGACAGTGCAGCAGCGATTGAGCGAAGGAGTCCAGAAAATTGTCCAGAAAAGCTCCATATTCTCATGTAGCAGGCGCACAGCTTCGTCGGGGCGCAACTTACTGATGTAATCGAATCGGGAAATCAGATGAGTATCAACCACAAAGGCATGCACCCGCGATAGCACTTTCGGGCAACGTGACAACTGTGACTAAAGTGAACAAAACGAAACGAAGGATCACAAAGCGACACAAGCGACGAACCCCAGGGCGAAGTTGTGGGATGAACACCGAGCGGTCAAACGAACCAAAATTCAATTTTGTGGGCACCACAGAATCTGAACGATTCTTTCGGACAGTCTGGATCACTGACACGAGGACCGACCCTAAAAAACATAATAATATAAAAAAAACACTGGGTGACGATCTGACGATCCTCTAGCGCAGGTATAACCGCTCAGGCACAGGGTGCGTGCTATGGATCGAAGATGGGAGAAAAAATATGATTAATTTTCTTGTTTCTTTTGTCGTGAAGCCGACAAAATGTATGTATTTATAGATCACATTAATAACGACACAAACACACGCACACAAATGGATCGCTATGGGTTGGTCCAGGTCAAAGTTAGTTTGTCGTTGGTTTTTTAGCCGATCAGCAACATTATTGCTGCCACACTTAGAGAACTTAGATGGGATCGTTTTTATCCCATTGTCTCAATAAGATTTTGAAAATTGCCTCAATAACCTTATGAACGTCTTCAGTCGCCAATGGAATCGAATCTAATCAAAATAATCTTAGGTGTACATGTAACCCTATTTATCCAATAAGATGTATGAGATCATCTGTAGCGCAAAAGTTTCTATACCAATAAATGTTGTTTTATTCAGCCTTCACTTATCAGACTGCTATATGAGACCTTTAAGCAGCAGGTGCAGCTATTTGTTCCGTTATTGCAACATTATTGGATATCTCTCGCTATAGGATGGACGAAGAACTTCAGATCTCTCAAAACAATGTTATGCAACTGAATGTTGATGGTTTAGCAAAATAAATACTCTTTTCATAAGCAGTGACAAAGAAGGAAGATGAATGGGGCGTGATATTGTTTAAAGATAGACTATATTCAATTCCCATGTCTGAGAATAGGTCCAACGAAGATAAATGTCGAAGGACGTAAAAAAAAACAAGTGTCAATCCTGCTCACTACTCACGTTTGTGCACTATGTCTATTTCTAAATTTGAGAACAAAGTTCTCCTTATTTTCCAACTATCAAGTGCGGAAGGATTAAGTCAATTTTCTGTTGGTTTTTTGCTTTAAGAAAACAATGACAAAAGTTTCAACGCTTTCAATATGTCGCAGCCCGTAGCGTGAAGCTAGGCGACAGTAAGAGTTCCACCACTTTTTTTCTAACATCCTTTAGCCGTATCGCTCTCAAGTGTTGTGGTAGAGTTTGGACCAATTCGAACCGTACTTGTCTGCGTGACTAGGCTCAAGATGCCTTGTCATTGGATGTGTTTGGACCTACGATGGACCACTTGTTTGCCGTGACTTCTTGAGCACACCTTGAACACGCAGTGCTTTTGATACAAAACGTTCGGTGACGGCGAAGAAAATGCCAAAGAAAAACATCACCCAGGACAGCTACAACAACAACGGGCTACAGTGACAGTGAAGTAACACAAAAAATACCACACAACAAAAATAGAAATGTCAAACAATCAGAAGCAGGGACGTCTCCGAATGACGCGGCAAGGGTACGATTTTGATACGACACAATGGAATTCATCCAACCACGACAACTACGACGGATAAATCGGGACCTCGGGAATGTGATCCGAAAAAGCCGTTTTGCCGGGGACCGTTTTGCGGACACGAGTGTTACGCTGGTTGTCATTTATGGCATCGTACGGTTTGTGGAAGATATTTCAAAGGGCTAGGCGTAAAGTGGTTCATAACGTAGGAGAGGCGGGGGAGAATTGTAAACTAAATGAATATTTTGATGTCAGATCAGCTCGGACAAAAGGGCCCCGGAACGTGACGCGATCATAAGTATGAGAAATGATGTTTATATCCGCAGCACTATGCTTCGTACTCATAATCGAATCACCTCCGGGTAAGGGACAGTTCGTTAGCATGCAAGTCTTGTCCGGAGTCGGGGCGTGCGCAGTGGCGTGTGGTGTGTGCGAAGAGGCGAAAAAAAGTTATCAATTTCAAGGTTTGGGTTAAATCGTTGCCGCAGGGGTGAGCGCAAGAGTGAGAATCAGAGTGGTCCAATTTTCGGCCCCAAATAATAATAAAAATAAAACCGCAAACATAACGCGTCTGGAAAAGCGAACTGCTTGCAAGGCGTGGCGTGCAAGAGGACGGTGGAAAGGAAAAAGCACACGCTCCATGTGGAGACACGCCGCTGGATAAAATATGATTATTTTATACTGCTTTCCGATATCTTCCGATGAAATATTGGTTTATGGAGCGATTATGTACGAATACCATTGTGTGCGTGTGTGTGTTTGTGCGAAAGCGGCAAGTGTGAGCCGAAAGGATGCTACGGCTGCTAAGGGAACACCGTGGAAGGAACAATCATTCCAGGGTTGCCGTTGTCTGTTTTATCTTTCTGCCAAGACGATTTCACGCTGCCTTCCGATTTGAGACTTGATCGCGGTGACTGTGTACTCCACGCACCGAAGGGTATTTTATGTATGGGGCAATTCAGGCTACATAGGGGAGGGCTCTCTCAGGCTCAGTGACCGCTGTCAACCGAATAAGCCTTGTGAGTTGCGGAGGACGGGACAGCAAAACAGGAAAGGAACGCGTGTGGCGATGCAGAATCGAATCGAAGGATTCACCATCATTTCCACCATGCTCACCTTCGTGCAATATCAACATCACAATTTATTGTATTATGATCCCACCACCGTTTCACCTGGAACCTTACTAGAATATCAGTAAGGATTGTGTGACAAGGGTGGGAGGAGGATATGGCCGGCGCGCGTGTGTGTGATACATATGGTGAGAACAACTGGACGAATATCGCCAAATGATGGAATCGTGTGGATTGGTCTGTGTTTATGTGTCGCTGTGGAATCCCGAACCCGATGATGATGAGAGGTGATGAATACCGTGGGTAAGTGCGTGTGTGAGAGTAACAGGGAGACTGCGGGTGGATTGAGTCAGTTTTGAGCGATACTACGAACTGTCAATGATTTTCATCCCCGCTGTGAAAAATGAGCCCGTTGTCAATTTGACAAATGAAGTTACATTTTCCGTTCTGCGTTCGCGTTCTGGGACCCCTTCGGATCCTTCAAGCACTGTGTGGCTCGAAACGGAACGGATCGATGCAGGGCGACGAAATATTGGTTGGATTGGCACGATTGCGCGGATTTCTACCGCAGGCAGTTTTTTTTTTTCATTTTTGTTTAGCTTTGGGGACATGGGTCAGAGATGGCAACAATCAGTTTACGGAAGATGAGTGAGACAGGTAAAAATAAATTAACATTCTCAAGGTATTTTAAATATCGCATCAGTGGAATAACTCAATACTTCATTCTCACCCCTGTTTTGCCGTCATCACGATCAGTGTATTAGATCGGGCACATGGGATGGAACTTTGCGAGAAAATACTTCCTTTCGATAATAAGACTCTGCTTCGAATGAAGATTTCTTCACTAACATTCTTCGTTTCTTCTTCTCTGAATCATTTGCTTCTTCTTCTTTTGTTGAACTAAATTGGCAGATGGGCGGTCTGATAGCTCGGAATTGGTGGCGTTAGTCTTTCACGTGATAGAACCCAATTCATATAGCCTGCAGCAGGATTTTACTGATTAAACTGGGGTAAAAAAGAGTCAAGTGTGTATAGTGTAAAAAGAAGTACCGCCCAAGAAGAATTTACTGAATACCTACCAACAAAAAAGGTCTAACCTAATGTCCAGAAACTGGAAGAGGTACTTCACATCGGAAGCTATTCATGGAATCAAATTTAACAACACCACAAGGTAAATTCACTACAAGGTACCTTCGATTGCAAGACGATATATGACGTCGGACAGTAGGAAGTGTTGCTAGGAAAATCCATATGACATACATTGAAAGCGCTATTGTCAATTTCATCGACTTTATTATCGCCATGCCAAGAGCGTCAGGAACACAGGTATTGTGTATCATAGGTATAAAGATGTTTTTTTGTTGCTGTTTTTGCTTGATTGTTCTCCTTCTTTCCAAGTACGACCGCAAAATGCAGTTTGTGCAGACCAATTGTTAAGATGCTGAAGCCAAGAAAATCATAAACTAAAAAGATCATAATAAACGCTGAGTAATGACTGAAGGTTAAAGTATGTAAATGTCTAGGGAAGGATGGTAGTGTGTGAGGTAAACAGACACCCTGTTATGGTCGAGGCTGGTGTACCTGTAAATGTTTTCCCTGGGAGCTCAAGAAGGTGTAAAAATGTCTCACCACTTCTAAAATCCGAGTGTTTTGTTTGTCCACCCAGTGGAAGCAATTTTCTTTCGTTTCTTTGCTGATTTTGCTCGGACCTCCCACATTGCCAGCACAACACACGGAAGCAATTTTGTTGGGAAAAATATATCTACAAAGTTCAAACAACTGAAAGTATTTGGTTGAACGTTTCTCACAGCAAGTACTTCTTCAATCAATAAAAGGTTAAATTTAGTTGGCCATTAGCTGGGGATAAAAGCTCACAAACGGAACGAAAAATCTCACAGCAAAAGGTTGTCTTGGTTGCGATGTAAATCACCATATGAGAGTGTCTTGGTTTGGATATCTTTCTGTTACTAACATTTAGATTATTTTTACTTTTCCATATATTTTTTTCCATTATTCTTGCCAGTACTGATGAATTACTTAAAAGTGCATTTGTACGCGGTCCGGTGGCCGAGGCGACAGCGGTGCCGGTCTTCACTCGGGGCTGGGCGGGGTTCAAATCCTATCTAGACCGCCTCCCCGTTCGTAAGGCTGACTACTTTACTACGGGTAAAATTAAGTCACAGGAAGCCAGAAATTGCAGGCCGACACCTCTCGAGGTTGTAGTGCCAAGGAAGAAGAAGAAGCATTTGTACGAAGTTGCAAATAATAAGTAGTACATACTTTTAAAATACACCATGATTTTAAGTACGGAACACAAAGCATTAAAATACACCGGCAACACAGAACGAAGAGTGAACTAATTAATTGGTTAACGAGCAGAACGTGTTATTCGCTGATCGTCGGCTATCGAACACTAGCTTCGATTATTATGAAGCTCTTTGGAAATGAAGGGTTTAAAGGAGCGGCACGTCTTAAACGATTATTATGCCTTTACCGACGTTATACGTCTGTCAACCCATTTGCACAAGGCAATCTCCTTTGCTGATTGCAGCGATTTTCATGTAAGGATATTGAACGGACTGTTTTTGGAATCGCAAATGAAAAGGGACGGGTTGACTGCCCATTTTTTCTGGCATTTCAACAAACAATTCTGAGAAGTCGACAGAAGATAGAAACGTAAGGACTAATATTAAAAATTAATTTCCAGTTGTCTGCTTTAAACTGTTATCCCTTTAGGTTATGATTTCCTGCGTCATAAAACGAAGGCAGGTACGCCGTCGGTTTTTGGGTTGAGGATTCCGTTGCACTGCAAAACCAGGGAACTCTTAAATTGATGCATCAGATCAAAGCAAACATGACCGGTTTAAAGAATTAGCGCTTTTACGAATGACAATGGATCAATTGTAGAAGGAGACGACATTCAACCTCCACTGTACGTTTACCTCTGAATCATATTTACACTGAATTACGAAAATTCGTCCGCACAATGATAAAATGTGCAATAAAAATAAAATATTGAACATTTATAAAACCCGTTAACAAGTTTTCCTCCGCCTGTGAGGACCGCGACAAGATCGATGATTAACCACGGCCAGACGTATGCCTGAGTGTTGTGGGGCACATTTCCCTTTGCTCAACCGAGCACGAACGCGATTATGATGATGATCGCGCGATTCGCGCAACGTGCACCAAGAAGCTAACACCTATACACAAATACACACGTGAAGCCTTCGCATTCTAAGAAGTTTTGCGGCGTTTGCGCAACTGAAGACAAATGACTCTCCAAGCCGGACAACATTGACGACGGAAGGTCCGTGGTATGAGCGATTCGCTCTTTTCCGACGACACTCGCGATTCCCTGCCCGTGTGATTACCTACCGGTTGGAAGTAAAGAACGAACCGCACGATGCTGAGAAACTTTTTCCTCGGGGAATTGGTTAGCAAGCACAACCGGAACCACTTTCCTCGCCGCCTGCAGGATGAGCGGGTGCGCCAACATGAGATGTAGAGTGCCGGTGCCAGTGCAGCATAAACTCAGGCGCAACCTTTTGCACCATTGAATCACACCAGTTGGGCCTATGTGACGCGTGTGTCCATTGCACATACCATTGGTGTAATATTTTCGCTCGAGGTTGAGAGTAGAACGGGCGAGTGAGGAGTTTGAAGAAAGATTGTTGTTGGAATAAGTGCGCTGGTATTGTGGTGAACACTTCATCGCCCTTAGTGTTGGGATTGTTTTTGTTTTACTGTTCTTGTTACGCAGTTGTTGTTATTGTTTAAAAAGCGATGTTTCGATCTGCTAAAAGAGCATCGTTTTTTCTACTTATAAGTTAACGCGAATTCTTCCGTTGGACAAATGACGAATGTCGAATGAAAGTGAAAAGAAATTATTTACCACAAAGTGCTCAAACAATTTAGGTGGATTCAGAGCGACTCTAGCAGCATCATGTGTGCACTGTTTTCTCTTGCGCAGCCAAAAATGCCTTCCAGCGGCAGTTTCATTTTACGCTCGATTTTTGCGATTTGACTTGCTCCGATAAACGGTGACCATTTGAATCCTATCTATCGTCCGATGCTTCGGCTGTAGTGGGCATACATTGGGCATGCTCTCCGTTTGCCATTGCAGTGCTGCTTCTAAAGGTGGCCAAAGAACATTCGGCGAGCAAGGAAAGATTTCCTTTACCCGGATCGGTCGCAACAGAGTCGAAACCGCCGACAAGTGGAATCGCGGCTTCGCAATCGAAAGAAACGGTGAGGCATACGGCGGTAGTGCATTTGCATTCGAATGGCTAAATCGAAGCGCAAGTGTGATAATGATTAGATTTATTGAGGTGCAAAATTGATGTATTTAAAGCGAAACGAGTCAGCTAGTTTACCTGGCCTTACGTTATTTTTCACTTTTCCCTTTTCCCTGTGTGCAAGTGAAACTGGATTGCGCATCAAAGTGATAACTCATTTCTTTTTCACGGCGGGGATGTATGTTTTTACCTTTTTTATCTGAAGTAATCCTGCCGATCGGTCCGAGTACAATTTGAACAAAAGAAACGATAATGCATGAAGTAGTAAGGTATACGCATACGGATGTACACGCACAGCCGCACCATTTCCCGAATACCTGCGGCAAGATTTCGTTCTGCCATTAATAAATTAACGCTTAATTGAATAATTGAATTTATGTGCTTGCGCAACGCATAAATCACACTTTGGTTGTCTGGTAATTGAATTTTTCTGTCGGCTAGCATTTTGATCAACGAAATGGTGTTGTTTTTATTTGCCCGCTTATTTTCAGGTCATTATGGAATGAAACGTTCGGTTTGAAGATGTTAATCGAAAAAATATAAAAAATGTTTTGTACCATGAGAAGCAGGAGCTTTCGTAACTACTGCCATAGTCGCTTATTTAGGGTTATTTTTACGACTAAATTAAGGAAATTAGTTGAATGCTAATGATTAAATGAAAATTAACTTTACCTCTCGATTGTTATAATTTTATAAAGGGAAAGTTCATCGAGGTTTGGACCACATATATAGCCTTTACTGTGTCTCTAGCCTTTACTATGATCAAAGTTTTCAATTATCCATTACTTTGTTCCAATTTTTCGAAACGATTTTCATCAATGTATTAGCAACCGTCCCAGACGTTGCCCATCACAAGAAAAGTTACCTGGAAAATTAAGTTCCGAATTCTTTTGAGTGGCTACCGACTTCACCTCGGTTAGCAATCGAAATTTGGCTGATCGCCCCCTGATGCAGCAATAAATAATTTCAACAGGCCTGGCAAACAACCTTCCTGGTATTCGTGCACTGTGTGCGTGTGTGTTTGTGTTCTGAAAACCAAAACCAGATTATACGGAAAGCGAAGAGCTACATTAGCGTGAATGTGGAGAATGTTTTCGCTTGCTAAACTGTTTCTTCTCGAAATGACACCGCCACCAAGCAGACCGACATGCAAACGATAAGACATTCTTTAATCACGTTAGCGCCACCAGTTGTTGCAAGCGAACATTGTGGAACATTGCGGTCGAGAATTCGGTCGGTTGGTCGGTCAGATATGTCCCAGTAAATTATGATAAACAGATGAAATAAATTTTCTGGTGCCAAACTGAAGCCAACACTGTACGATAGCTTACGAAACACAGTTGTTTAATCCACCCAAGAGGTTTTCGGTGGTGTTTAATCGATCTTAATACTAAATTAAGACGGTTTCTTCAAGAAATGCTGTAACAGATAAATAAAAAATCTACAAACTATAGCTACAGCAATTATTTAAACAAAATTTTAAATATTTAAATATATGCTCGCTACTATAAAATGAAGGGCTCAAATGACTCTGCAACTGTGAAAAAGATAAGCAAAGTCAGATCATAAACCAATTCATCGATTCTCAGACGCCACAGGAATAGTAATTAAAATCTGGCGGAAATGTACAATCCGCGAAGGCATCCACGATGGCAAAATAAAAACCAAGACGGAAAAACAAACAAACCATGAATCGGAACTGGGCATCGCCATTTATGCCCAAGACCTGGACTCCTTGCCGTGCTGGACGATCTTACTGTCAAAAATGGGCGCAAAAGGCTTGTGTTCCACCTCCAATCATCGGCAAAGTGCGCGGTATCTTTGTGGACATTGAAGAACAAATAACAGCAATAACAAATGAATAAAAATAAAGCCAAAATATATAAACTGTACGAGGCTGAAAACATGACACAAGCGAGATAGCACTAGAAGGAAAATAAGCTGATGAACAGTGGAGAAATAATATCAAAACATTATCGCTTTGGTCTGTTAACATTTTGTTATTGTGAACGAACCGAAGGACAGCTTACTGCTGCTGCCATCTCGTTTACTGTAAATGGAAGGCGAGTTGGCCTACCTCAGCAGGACTTGTTGCGGTGTTGCTTGTGACTTTGAGGTTTTTGGAGCTAACTTCAAGCAGCTGGTCCGCAACCAAAGAAGCGTCCCGGTGCATGGAAGATGGAAGAAGGCCATGTTTGGGGGGTTAATAATTTCTTGTAAATATCGTGAACATAACGATTTAAATCAGCGCACCGGGTCAGGGCGGTTTTTGAAAAAAAAGGGAACCAACAGAACCTAAGATAGGGCTGTAAGTATCGCAGAGTAACTGTAAGGATAAAAGAACTGTTCTGACAGCGACAAGAATCCAACTTGCCTAAATGATCACTGAATCGAGGAAAGGAAGAAGGAAGAAAAAACAGTCTACATCAACCACATGTAGTGCCAGACATTGGCGCCTTGTCTTGTCGCGGCAAGATCTCAAGCATAAGAGCAAATATTGAAATGTTTCTTTCGAATATATATTAGAGAGCATGTGTGTGTATGTGTGTGTAAGTGAAGCTATCACAATTCCACTAAGTAGCTCAGCTAAATTCATAGATGATGTCCCCAAATAAATTGGAAAGTTCGCTGGAGTGCAACATTTCTCATTCGCGATATCAGCCAACCAGTAAAGGTAAAGGCACAGAAGATCGCCCAAAGATGACCTACAATTAAGCTGCGATTTAGCGATTCGAGAACGGGGTTACAATTTATTCAATTCGTTGGTACCTTTAATTCGAGGAGGATCCCCGCTCATAACGATACAGAATCAGAAGCAAATCATTAACATTAGTGACTACGGTCATTTAATCGTTCTCTACAGCGCTCCTGCCTCGCTGTACCGAAGCGGGAGCCCCAACCTCCAAAGAGTCCTAATTCGGTAGCATAAATTGTAATCATTAGCTAATAAAATAAAAATACACCTCAGGTAAGGTGTTCACATTTGGCGCCCTATACTCCTGTGCCATCGTCGGAAAGTCTTTCGAACTACGATCAGAAGTGAATCACGAGAGAAAATTAGGCTTGATATCTATTAACCATGGCGGCGGATTTTTTCGTTTTGGTTTGAAGAATTCCATCCGAAGTGTAGGTCATCATTATACGCACTTGTACGAGACTGCCAAGCCTGGACAGTTTACCTCCATGCGTCTCAGCATGAGAAGCACATTGCCTCTTACCAGAGAAAGCTTCGGACACAGAGTTGCGATGGTCCATGCCTCCAAAATGAAGATCTCGAAGTTGGCTAGCATTTTCTCATGGCTGACCTGATGGTGAATAAATCTTATTTTACATGTATCTTGTCCTATGGGCAAACACCCGAGCCAACGGGGACTTCGAATTCGCGCACAAAAAAAAAACCGGGTACGAGTCCACAACAGGGCACAACTGGAAAACGATTCAGAAAGTATAACTCCTCATTACTGCACAAAGGGAGCGAGGCGTTTCGTGGTTCGTTTGAGAGGCTCTTCCTTTCCAAGTAGTGCTCCTTCGCTTTTGAACTGATACAAAGGAATGAAATTGTAGCGTTTGAACGTCTGTTTTGGTCCGTCAAATGAGCCACAGTCCGAAAAACGAACTGGTCCGTGCTATCCCCCTAGACGCCATGCGACCTTTATTTATTACAAGCTTTTTTTTCTCTCCCTCACTCAGGTGTCTGGCAAAAACCCCGAATATATACATTGACTCATAAAGGGAACACATCATTATCTCGCGCATTATGGCGGTGGCCCGATGGAGCTGGAGCCATCGTGAGTTTTCTTTCATTTTCGTCACGAATCGGTCCGCCATCCGCCAGCGCCATGTGGCAACGCGCAGGGAACAAATGTGTACTCGAGCCATCCCGAGAGCTTCCGCCATTGTGCGACTGTGGAATCGGTGGATGCTGCAAAAGATCCAAGGAACAGGAGGTGTAGGCTTTGCTTGGAGAGCAAAGCACAGTGGAGGCAAACGGCAAACAACAAAAAACCCAAAGATTAAACGTAGTTACTGCCTTCAAAAATATAAAAAGATGCTCCTAACCGGCTACAACCGACCGGTAGCTCGATTGAGATAAAAAGGAAAAAAGAAACCTGAACGGCATGATTATTATTAGGAACAGAATTGTAGGAGTATGTTCTCAGCCAACATAAGGAGAAGTGGAAAGAACGTCGACCATGAGAGCGCGCCCGGGATATGTAACGAATAGCCGACGAACGTTGTTCCTTGAGACGAATCTGTTTTGAGCGAAGTGGTGTCGTAAAAACAAGCGCATATCTGCTGTAAGACAGTCATAATTAAACGCTGAACATTAAATTCTCATCAAAATATTTCCGAATAAATATCATACCTAACAGTTTTATTGTTTTCTCTGATTGGAGCATTCTATAATTGGTTGCAGTTTAAAGTTGGGTTTGTTCCTAACGCCTGTATGTAGGCCAGTTATTGCCAGTTATTGGCAAGCTAATTTGGCCAATGCGTAGCTAACGAATGTGTATCTTTTCAAAACTCTGTTTGAAGAAGAGAACTGGAAGTTGAAAACGGCTATAAACATGATGCAATTATGGTTTTATTCTCAACACCTGTATGTACGTAGTTGAGCCCATAAGATTATTTCGTAGATTTCAAGCAATCTTGAAGGTCTCCTCAAAACAGTTGTTGTTATTAAAATAACATATAAAAAATATATATAATTAATGCGAGCGGCCGTGTGGTAGAGGCTACAACGGCGCTGGTCTTCATACGGCAGGACCGGGGCTCAAATCCCATCCGTTCCCCGGTCGTTAATCCTAGTTAAAAGAAGAAGAATTTTAATACTGTTCTTACGTTTTGGTATTTTATTTTACAATAGACTCTATAGATAGATGAGATAGATAGATAGATTCTCCAAAAGTATCTCAAGATAAGTAGTGGAAAGAATTTATGAAATAATAATGGCTTTGGCTCATTTTGGCGGAAATTTGGTAGTTGATGACGACGAAGCGTTAACGTCGCCAGTCTTTACATGGCAGGACCTGGAATTTAATTTGGCCAATGCGTAGCTAACGAATGTGTATCTTTTCAAAACTCTGTTTGAAGAAGAGAACTGGAAGTTGAAAACGGCTATAAACATGATGCAATTATGGTTTTATTCTCAACACCTGTATGTACGTAGTTGAGCCCATAAGATTATTTCGTAGATTTCAAGCAATCTTGAAGGTCTCCTCAAAACAGTTGTTGTTATTAAAATAACATATAAAAAATATATATAATTAATGCGAGCGGCCGTGTGGTAGAGGCTACAACGGCGCTGGTCTTCATACGGCAGGACCGGGGCTCAAATCCCATCCGTTCCCCGGTCGTTAATCCTAGTTAAAAGAAGAAGAATTTTAATACTGTTCTTACGTTTTGGTATTTTATTTTACAATAGACTCTATAGATAGATGAGATAGATAGATAGATTCTCCAAAAGTATCTCAAGATAAGTAGTGGAAAGAATTTATGAAATAATAATGGCTTTGGCTCATTTTGGCGGAAATTTGGTAGTTGATGACGACGAAGCGTTAACGTCGCCAGTCTTTACATGGCAGGACCTGGAATTAAATTTCGTATTGGAAGGAGCACTGACTATCTCCCTGCAGGTGAACTCCATCAAGAAAACTTGTAAATAGCAGGCTAAGACAGTCTTCTTTTGATCCAAGACAGTCTCTTGAGGGTCGTGGTCGGAAAACACGATTATTTTTCCCAAAATTTGATGATCCATTTTAAAAACTTCTATAGCAATATCTATTTTAAGCAGCCGAGTATGCCCGGGATAAGGCAAACGACAAGGAGGAAATTCCTTGTCAACTGTTGTATTTTTATTTATATTTGTGAAATATAACACATGCGGTGTTGACTATACGGCGACTAGCCGTCACACTTAAAAATAAAAAAATATATATATATATCTATTTTAAGTACCATTAACGCCTGAATGTATTCAATTTTTGCCAACATTATCAGCTTTTCGAATTGAATGTTCGATTTTTTTAGAATGAAGTCGCTAAGCATCGGATGTTAAAATAAGTATAAAAATAGTATAATGTATAAGTTTGAAGCTTTCACAACACTCTGGTCGCATGGTGAACTAAGTAGCGCGGCCTGACCAATACGCAAAAGTCCATCGTTCTATCGGGAAGCACTTTCGTCATTGCCAACATGTCCTTAGTGCAGAGGCGTGTCTCTGACGAATTTACAAAACTGTTCCTACTATTAATGTTGCATAAATAACAAACCATCCCCCAAACCCAGCATATGCTACAGCTGGATTGGCAGCAGCAAAAGGGGATTTGCATTACACCGTGCTTGAAGCGACCAAGTGGGCAAACCAATGGCCCTCGATGGAACGTGCGCCATCGGTCTACCGCCGTCAGCACACACAGGCCGTGCAATTGAACGAATCGAAAAAGGACGTCCTTCGAAGTCCTTTGAGTATGAATTATTCTCTTACCATGTGCAAAGACCACCATCCTTTTCGAACGCTATTGAGCGATCGCGCCAGGCAGACAACGAGTCATTTGAAGCTACGACACGAGGAAAAAACACAAAAGTTGCAGCACACAGCACACACAGGGATTGGTACAAGGTGTAAGGGACAGTAAAAATGCGTCGCCCGGCCGAAGAGTGTTGTGAATAAATAAATTGTATTAAATTGCAGCCATCAGGATGTGCAGCAAACAATGATGGCGAAACAATGGTAGGAGTTACTGGAAACGGGCAATGAATTGCTTATTTTCACGCTATCCACCTTCCGTTCCGTGGAAAAGGCTCACGAGACACACGTTCGGTCTGGCACAGGTGCCGGCAGGAAGAATCGAGAACACACACATTCACACACAGCATGTGAAGGTGGAAATGCTATCGGTGCTATTTATCGGCTTTTCTTTGTGCCCGTGTGCCAGAGAGCAATGCAGTAGTGGAGGAAGTGCACTGTCGAGGGGTGTTGAAATTATGGGACATTTCCGGATGTTACACAACCCAACCTACCCGGGTACGGACATATTTTAAACAGCTTGGTTTTAATCCATCAGCCTGCACCTTGCACCCATGGAAACCTTCGTCCCTGCAATGCTGCAGTGTTTGAGGATTATTTAAAGCTTAACAGAATAATCCCTCGGTTCACTGGCACGATTGGCTGAATATTTTATGTGTGGAAAATGTGGTATGCCACTAATTTCATTTGTCACTGTTTGTCGCTAGCTCGCTTCCAATGGCTGGTGTTAATGGAATTCCGACAGAGAAACGGGTTGTTGATTCTAGGGATTTAATTTAATTTGTAATGTGCAAATGTTGCATATGAAAGGGATGAAATCAGTGGCCGGATGCCATTGCCTTTTAATGTTGTGGGATGTCGTTGTTAACCAAATCAGATGCAGATTCGATGAAGCTGAATGGATCATTGGATGCTTGTGCTCTTCATTTTCTCCCTCACTCTTTCTCTCGCTCTCACCCTGTGCAGTGGTTTTGAATGTTTGACCGAGCTCCGTTTCCCCTTTAACAGCTTTCATGCTTGCAAGATTGATCAACCCACAAGTGCAAACAATGGTATCATCCCCAGATTACAACATTTAATCATTGATAATGGAACCGTTTCGGTTTGATGGTGATGGCCGGAATCGAACCTTCTCCCGTTAGCAAAACCTGCTGCGGAAGGCGATGACGAGAGCAAAATATGCTGTCCGGTCGCGTGTTATGCAAATAAAACACACATACATACTACTTCCATGCGTACGTTACAGGCGTACTTGCATACTACCGTAGTGAATCGGCTCATGCGATTGATATCGATGATGATACGACGAACAATTCAGCCGGGTGAGTGTGGCAGCCAGATGAACGAGGACCCTTTCTGCATCGATGATGAGTTTCTAAACCTCCTCGCCCACACACACACACACACACACACACACACACACACACACACACACACACACACACACACACACACACACAACAAGTGAGTATGAAAGTGGACGCTGAATGGTTGTGAAAACAAGCATTTCTTGTTCTATCCATTCCGAGCTGCCACATAATCGAAGCCTTTTGCCGCATCCGCATCAATGAGTTCGGACGAGTACCCGATGACCTGGCGGGCGTCGTCATCGCTGATTTTCAATTTCAATCAATGAGCTGCAATGTTGGCTTTGTTGGTAACATTCGAACACGCATGAATAAATGCATATAAAAGAGGCGCTTGCCGGTACCGAGGGCGAAAGATTTTCTCGGCTTAGCGGTAGCACGGCGTGCAAGGACATCAAATATTCAGATGGTCAGATCAGGGTTTGGGGCAAATTTTGGACGGGCAGGGGGTGTTTTTCACAGTACAATAAGACTATGTAAAAGGCACTTTTCTCCGAATAACCATTTTTAGTGTGATGAAAGGGTTGATTGTTTTTATTGTTCTAAAATTTTCTTGTGGCACGATCCGGTGTGTTTTCAACAGCCGTCTTTTCGTAAATGCTGAATTTCTCGGTAAATGAAATAACAATATGTGGATTTTTAGATGTAACAAACAAGAAAAATGTATACTTTAAATCGCTCACTGGTCTCTTATACCAGTGAATTGTAAATACATCGATATTTTCCAAGCATTGTCTCCTTGTTTTTCTTTCATTGCGATATTGCAAACCCATAAAAATTGTACAATATCTTAAACAATATCATTAATTTTAATCAAGACATATTTGTTGAAAGCAGGTAGAAACCAATACAAATTAACCTAGTATTGTAACTGTATTAAAAGCGAATTATCTGCGTTTCACTGGGTTCGAAGAATCAATTAGATTTTCAAAGACTGTGACAAAATGAATGGCTTTTGTCCTTACTATCCATTTTTAACGTTTTGGCTGCTTTGAATTTGCATTTTCTTGTTTTCAACAGACTAAAGAAATCCAATAATATATTGCATTTCTTTTAGTAACCATTTTGTTCGAGCTCTCAACAACATCAATATGAATTTCATGTTAGAAAATCTGCATGAGCAGCGAATTTAACGAACAGGATTCTGTGAAGCATCAATATCGCTGGACGACGAAGAAGAGTTAACAAAACAAGTTTGAGCTGGGCGTATCCTCGGTGCTCTCCTTTCGAACAATCCACAACGATCCAATAGCGTGGGAAAATGAAAATACCTTACCGTTCTGCTGTTGTCGAATGGCCGGATGCGCCTATACGGTTTAAATCGTGATGTTCCTCCGCAACCGATGTCCTAGTGGTTAATTGTATGGAAGGTTAAAGACTATGTTACAAGTAAATTTTACGCCACGCAACGGCTATTTGTTAACGTTTGTGTTGAGATTCGAAGAATTTACCGGTTTGGAGTTATCTTGCGGTTACGTGAGATTCAATCATCCCATGTGCGATTGTGACTCATTTCCAAATAACACTATAGCAACTTAAGGGCATGTGTTTTTTTAACTACAACCTCGAAAGGTCTCGGTCTGCCATTTCCAACTTTCCTTGACGAGATTGACTAGATTAACCCGTATCAGGATAGACAAGCCATCGCGCGGTTCAATGCGTCTAAGAACTAAAATTTCTAAAACCATTTAAACAACAATTTTGTTACATTACTTGAAACCGGGTAATTTTGTTATAAATAAATAACAAAACGAGATAAAATCATTTGACAATACGACTTTAAGCCGTCATAACTAAAATATAAATAAATAAATAGCAACATCAAATCATCTTGAGTCGTATTGTTTGCTGTTTTCCCAAACGGGAACAATAATTTAATCTTCAAACTAAATTTGTGAAGGTATTCTGACCTAAACTTGATGTTGAATGGAATTTTTTCCTTAGTCCAGGAGGTAGTTTGACTCGTTCTGGTCGTTTGAAAGACCATGTTATGTATTAGCTGAATGTTCGGCGTAACGACTACCTCTGTGCAATTTTGTCGTTTAATATTTGCATATGCATGGTTGTTTATGAATCATGCAGCGTTACATACTTCAACGGCGTTGGAGTTTAATTCGGTGTTTGAGTAATGTCTCAAGTTTTAATTAATCACATAATTGCATCGGGATGTCGTTGTGATAAGGACTATCAACCATTTACTTACGCTTATATCTTATAATGTATGTAAGAATAGTTATGGGTATACTTCTGGGAATGTGGCTTGTTCGGCACTTTATTACAGCTTTGCACGGTACAACGGTTAGCTAACTACTGTCCCCTCTATTTTGGGACCTCCGTTTATATAGGCTTTCTCGCTTTATAGCACAGGGTAATCCTGCCGTTACGGATTTTCAACATTTTTACATGTATGCCGCGTTGGTGTGGCAATGCAAGATTCTTGCAACTTGTATTATTACACACTTAACCAACAAAACGAAGGACAAGGAGTAAAAGGGTACAAATGAACATTTTCAACTAGATTTTGAGTCCTGTGACTGTGAAGTTCATCAAAACGTCGATTGTTCGACGAAGGGATGCGTCTCCCGGCGCGCAGTTTCGCTCGGTAACTAACTGATGCGCTCAGTTCAATCTGTCCAAAGTTTACCAATTATAAACACCGCGTTTTACTCCCTTTTGCAATCAGGCACTTGTAAAACTTTTTTACCCGCAAAACGGCCGTAAAGATCCGTATCCGATAATGGATACGGGCAATGTGTGCGGCACCATCATACATGGGTTGTGCGCCACCGAATGAAACGCATTTCCGGGTTTCCCTAACGGCCAAGTTGCAGCGTAGCTGGTGCGTAATGCAAACATGGCCGGCAGGAGTCAACTCGTGTCTCTTCGACCAAACAAGAAAACTTGCATTGCAGCGGTGTGAACTATGGACTCCATTAAAAGTGTAAAAGTTTTGCTCAAATTCGATTACAAAGCGTTCTTTAATCGCTGGGTTTAAGCTATCCGATGAAACATTGTATACGGTAGAATCGTGCATCAATTAGAGCAAATTGCCCATTAGCAATCAGCACAGGCATGGATGCAATTTTGTGAACTATTGCAGGTAGTAGGAATACGGTGGCGCAAGAAGAAATTACAAAACAAAACCCATTCTAATGACAGACATTTTGACCGTTTACCGGGCCGCACCTGATTTAGCCAGAGGTTTCTACTTCCAATCGTTTAGAATTGGAGCCTTTAGGGGCTTCTCCGGGATAACATTATAGTGCTATTGGATGCGGAACGAAAAATTTGTGGAACGGATACGCGATGACGATTATGATTATGGCAGCTTCTGCTGAAGGTCCAGCCAGCGTTTGAACGAGCTACAGACGCGTGTTTAGACACATGTCCAGAAAAGGCCGGCTCTGCTGGGATCGAGTGGAGAATTGTATTCATCACCTGCTCGCAACGGATTACATCGAACCCGTGTAAACGGAGAAGTTAAGTTTGGCTTATTTTTTGTTCTTTTATGGTATCGATGTCTTGTACCGATTGCATAGGAAGCCATGAAAAGGTTTTGGCATGCAGCTGGACACATGTACTGAAGTATGATTATTGTGCATAATCACACTTTCAAAGGTAGTTTAAAACATGCACAGTTATTGTGTTATCGAAATGCAACAATAAATCAATATTGAATTTACTTTTAAAATAACTTACAGCTAAGTTCCTTTCAAATAACTTCGGGGTAGTATGGATTCGAATACTATAGGCTTTGAAATGAAGTAATTTATGTAAACGATAGATAGCTCACACACTTTTCGCACATTTTACAGCAACATTTGACCGATTTATAACAGACAATAAACGTAACGAACGCCCTTCTAATATTCTGAAGTACTCCAATTTACATTTTGATCATGTCATGGCGCTAACATGACAGGACAAAAAGCTGCCTACAGTGCCTACCGGGAAGTGATTGAAGATTATTGATGTCAGACGAATAGCAACGAAAACAGAATAATTCAAAAAGAAACAGATGAGGGGGGCCTGCCAGGACATTGTTTCAAAC
This sequence comes from Anopheles stephensi, assembly GCF_013141755.1. Classification (NCBI taxonomy): domain Eukaryota; kingdom Metazoa; phylum Arthropoda; class Insecta; order Diptera; family Culicidae; genus Anopheles; species Anopheles stephensi. Next base: position 93,449,989 of record NC_050202.1, read on the forward strand.
CTCTGAACACCAAGTCGTTGGGTTTCTTGCAATTCGAAAAATTTTATTTATTAAACACAAAACCCCTCGGTGTCTTAACCATTGATAATGAAAAATACAGCCCTTACGGAACATGGTACAGAATGCTAAAAATAGCTTAGTTAGTTAATAGTTTACAACCTAAGCAAACGCTCAATGCAGGTTCAGTACCTTAAAATGAAAGAAATCAATCACCAAAAACGGCACACAAATGACTAATTGCTTTCCGTTCGATTTTGTAACAGTCATCTTCATTACGAGAAACCATCGTCTTCGTTGGAGGATCCTTTTTGTGACCGACAGCTTCGACACGGCGCATGTTATGGCGCTGAAAGAATAACAAATGACGAACGATGACAATCTGTATCAGCGTTGACGGAATGTGGCATGATTTGGCAAAATAAAAAAAGGATCTAAATTCTGACCGAAGTAGTAATCGAAATTCGGTGAAATAATCGATGGGATCTCTGTTTGAGGGGTTTTTCTTGATGTGGGTTTTCCGTAGAGCAAAGTCGCCAAAACTGAGTTGCAGACGGTCAACTGCGATACTGCTTCATTCGAATGTGGTATAGTAGAAAGCCAGAAATGTCATTGTGGGAATGTTCTCCCTAACGAGTTTGAACGTTTGGGTCGCCGAGGGGTTTTGAGTCATCTGTCAAAAACTAACATAACACAAACCGCTAAGTGGAATTAATATCTGGTGAAAGAAGTCCACAATGTAGATTACAAGTTCCGATTTCTTTATCAAAATTCATACATTGATGCATCTTGCAGCATGAAATATTTCCAGTAATATTCATTTAATGTTATATTGACACTCTTCAGAAGAGGAGCAGACAATCTTCTTTGAAATGTTTCAGTTGATTTGTTTAATTTTTCAAAAAACTCAAAAAATTCAAAAATAATAGTTTCACCATAACTTCGTTAACATTTGACAATACGGCGTCTGACCGTAATCATCAATTAAAAAATAATTAACTTTGTTAACGATGTAGATAAGTACAACAGTTTGACCTTTCGGAAGGGCACGCTTCAAGTATCATGAAGGGTTTAACGTAAAGCAGTTTGGGGCTATGATGTAAATTGCTGTGAGAGAGAAAAATAAACAACAGATAGACTTATGAAATTCAACATATTTCAATTTACACAACGGACTAAAGCATGTATTTCGTGCATTGTACTCAAACCATTTTAAAGTCTTTTGTCTTTAAAGACAACCAATATATTCAAATGGAATTCAGTTTTTGTTTTCTATAATACAGGAGCAACTCGACATTGGTATAGGAGAATGTATAAGGCAAATAGGACTACAGTCAAAACTATATCTTCTGATCTTTACTTCAAAGTACCCACTTGAGGCAACGCGCAGAACGTGGACATTGTGCGTTTGTGCGACCGGTAAGAAACGCCCTCCGACAGGCGTCCACGAGGCCATTAGCTATAGACTTCAAGCAAAGCGCACGTTACCCGTGCAACTAACAATCAAGTCCAGATTGATTTCTGCCCTGCCTCCATTTGCTTCCACAATACCGGCAATTCGCTGCGAGCACATGGGGACAAGAGAAGCGACAGGCCGGTGCGGTACTTCGTGACGTTGTCATTAAATGCGCCTCTGCGCCGTTCTGTTTTCGCGGTTCAGCACAACGGCTCGCGACAAATCATTGATGTCGTAGTCGTGATGATGATAAACCGCGGAATATGGCGCGAATCGAGCCGAGGAGAAGCCCCAGTGAGAATGCGGAGTGGTGATTGCCGATCTTGACCGCAGCATCCAAGCGCTTCCAAGTGCGAGGCGGAGTCGGTGGAATGACAATGATTGCTGCAGCCGTGCGTGTGTGTGTGCGACAAGGTTAATACCACAATGTTCCAACCCAGTCTTACATACGACAGTGTGGCAAAGCGTTGAATTCCTTTTCGCTATTCAACGAATATCCTTATCCACGAAACGTAGGTTTGTCCGTCACACTCAGACGCTTGTCAATTTGTCTCTTTTGGATTCTGGTACATGGACTACAGTCAAGTTCAAGTCTGAAACTCCACCCCTTATAAAACCTGTGTGTAATAATTGTATTTTCATTGTTTGCTTAGGTTTGTAATCTGCTTTTAGTCCGAGTCAGAGACAAATGAAGCCTTGAATATTTTTTAAAACTGTGAGCGATATCATGGCTACATATTCTTGAAACATTTACATTTTAAAAGTTTCAGCTTAAGTGATTGAAAACTTCGAACAAAGTTTGGTTAATTTTAAGTATCAAATTTAAGAACGCAAATAGCCACACGGTTGGTCAGCGCCACTATAGGATTTGTGATCCTTTTGCACATAGAAACAAAGTAAACCATAAACAAGACAAAAAACGTATAACTAACCACTGCAGTAAAAAACTCTCGAAGGAATCGGGCCTGTTGAAGCGGATATATAGTAACTTGCTCGCTGAAGATTTAATTGGAGTCAATTTTTCTTTGTTCTCGTTGGCCCTCCTGTGCGCGATGATCTCTTCGCGCCAATCTGTAAAAAGACCATACGCAAGAATTGACCAGCCGATCGGCAGTATTTCAGAAAGCAAAAAACTGTTCCTGTTCGTAGCTTCCTTCCCATTATTCTTGTGCCACTTCCATTCATTTGCAGCAGCGCAGAGCGGGTCGAAGGTGGAAACAGCCGTCGGTAATATGGTTGGGCAAGGCGAGGTAGCAGGATGCGCGGTTCTGCCCTTCGCAGCCGAACAGGCAACGGTGTTTGAAAGAGTAGAGAATAAAATATATTACCGCCCAAGGAACAATGTTGCACCTGTCGGGAGGGATGTTGCAAATCCATCGAATTTCATGGAAAACATACTTCACTCTCATATAGTAAGAATGCACTTGTTTGAATATGAAAATATTTCCAAAAGCACCGCCTTGTTTCTGATCTAACGATTCACTCCTATCCCGTGTAAAAACAATCTACTACATTAACGAAAACTTTATGAAATGTTACGTCACTCAAGTTCTGAAAAATTACTAGCAAAACAACATTAACACATAGACTGTGTATGATAACTGGTTAAACTATATTTGGAGGACCAGGGCTCAAATCCCATCCAGGCCGCCTCACGGTACGAAGGACTGACTATTTTGTTAGGGGTAAAATCAAGTCACAGAAATCCAGAAATGATAGGCCGGGTTGTCGTGCCAAGGAAGATGAAGAAGAAGGATTTAGAATTGCCAGAAACGGTGGTTAGGTGGCTTTTGCACCTCTAGGGTGCAAAGCACAAAGCAGAGATCTCACAGCATTACTTGAATTTATCGGTAAAAAAACTATATACTACGTTTGGATAGAATCAGTGCTTTGAGAATAGATAATAGTCAAGCAATCTTCAAGGACACTACAATAAATATTTATTATTATACATGTCTGTCGTTAAAGATCATTGCCAAACATGTATATTTTCCTTGAGAATAGTACTACTGAGTCGAAATGACTCGGAAATGTCAATAGCCGCATAAAGAAAGTTAAGCTCCTTTTTTTATCCATCAAGAACGACCTGGTCATATTACTAAAGTTAAGCTCCTGATTATGGATAAATGGTCTACATCAAACATAGGATAATATACGGGATAATACATGTACAACGATGTTTGTACTCGTACAGAGAAGATTTAGGATGTGAATTTTCTTCTAAATTGCTTCCTCTCGAATACGCGTTGTTGGGAATCGATGTGGAAATCTGATCATCTTCACAAAATTTGAACAATATGCAATGCAAAATTCAGTGAAACGGCCAGTCCGTTTTGTCTGAATGAAAAAAGAAGTCAAACTCGAGGGCATCTTACGCTTTGTATCACCATATCCTATTTTGATCCTAAACGGAACCGCGTAAATCATTGCATTCAAATGATTTTCATGTTTTTCGCAGAAAACAGATGTAAACATATCTACTATTTCTTCCAATCTGTTTATCTGAGCGTGAACCATTGTTTAATATGATTCATACCGTATTCACCACGATGATGCTTCCATTAATCTTGCATAAATTGTAAAGGGTCTAGGTTCTCAACGCTCATGTCAAGCACAATAGTAAAATGACCAATCGGCAAATATCACTGCACAATCAGACAGCCTCGAAGGCAATCGAAGCTACTAGCAGAACTGCTATGCTGCATGCATTTCTACCCCTGTCCGGAAGAGCATATCATGACGATCGATGTGAGTACACCACCACCGAAAAGGATATCGCTCACCCGGCCCGGGGCGCTAAACGCGGCCATATCAGGCAGACCTGTTATTGACACAAACTATGTGGCTGCATAATACCAGTGCAATAGCATCACTAGCACCAGAGAGGGAGATTCTGTATTTACCCACCGAACTCCCCTTGTTCGCAAAACCAGTTTGTTCCCTTTACCGGAAGCGATTGTGATGACATGCCATGAATATGTTCCCCATGTTCCACCGTGACTGCATACATAGCCACCGTATCGGTGGTATCGGTTGCCAGCATCGTCGGCTGGAGAGATGACTTTCGGCAATGGATGGTGGTCGCCCATCGCTTGGCTCTGCGTGTGATAGCGATTCCGAAATGTGCACCAGGCGCTGGAGGATCTGTTTATTTATTCTGTAGCCTATGGTGTCGCGTGTAGGACGAAACCGACACGTAGTGTATGGATACACGCTGCACAAATTACGGACCGGTGGGATTCTCCACCCACCAGACACATACACACAATCACAAGCAGAATGAAAGGTGATCACATGGAAAATTGCATTGGATTGATTACCATTCAAAGTGAGCGAGTGGAAAAATGCTGAGAAAATTAAAAAAATAATTCTGAAACATGCACAAATCCGTTTGAAATGGGTGGTATAAAAGATTTTGTTACGTTTCTAACTTCAATTTCTCAAATCGATTTGTAACATAATCACGACACGAAACGGGACGAAATTATTTTAAGATTTATATAGTGTACTTTATTTTTTTGCTTAATTTTTGTTTACACACCTCCCTCAGTCGGAAAGATGGGAAGATTGATTTTTGTAATGCATGAGTTTGTGTTTTACTTTTGCTATTTGTTGACAATACAATGAACTGATTTTCTTTCCTCTTTCGAAGAAAATAAGAATTATCTATGATACGTCAGATGTCTTCCTTCCCCTTTTAACTTATGTACAGAACAATATTTTCAGTTCCAATAGATTTCTTCATTTTGTTTTGATTTTATCTACCAAAAACAATTTCTTACGCATATCTTTCTCGCTGTATGTTTTTCTTCAGATTCCTTCTCCGAAATGCTTTCAGTATAATTTAGGAATATTCCAATATGTATTCATTTGTTTCAATGTTAAAGGTTGATGCTACGTCCGTTTGGTGTATCTGACAATGAATATCATGCACCGCAGTTGCTAAATCAATGTGTAACTTAATTTTAAAACAATTTAATCCAAGGTTTATCTTCATATTCACTATCGCTCGTTTGTTTTTCTTTTCTCATCGACTAAATGTAAGCGCAGTCTTAGATAGAGACGAAAAATATTGCACATTTATGAATAGGACTTCTTTTTTTGCTTGTTTTGCTGCATATACAACATTTTGTTTATCTGTTACACCAGTGATTGCAATTGCTATATTCTGCAGAGCTCACTTATTCGATCCAACTGCATTGACTCCAAGTGTTTAAAAGAAAGAGTAGTTTAGCAGCAGTTGTTATTGGAGTACGAGAAGAAGTGGGACGCATAACTCCCTATGTAAAAGTAAAAAGCTCTTCAGATTGGTTTTTTTTTTTAATATTTGTGCATTTTGCTTCTATTCGAACGCTATGATTAATGTTCTGCTTAAAGTATTAAACTTAATTCATGGAAGATTTTGGTGTTGCTGATAGCAATGCTGCTGTTTGCTCCGACCACGACTCGCCGTCCGGTCATATTGCATTTCCACTGTGATACCTTAAAAAACTTCATTCACGTCAGAGGTACATTTTGCATTTTTTAAGCATTCCTATCCATTTTTATGCTTATATTGCTATCTCGTTGTAATGAGACTCTTTCAGTTTGAATAAAATTTACACTTGCTTTGTTTTAAGATTCTTTTAACGCTACAGTTTTCAGCTAACAGTAGGAACGGCATCAATTCAGCTGTAATAATGAACCATAACTTTTGGCAAAATAACCTAACGAACATGTAAAGGTACATTAATTAATTAAAAGTTTAAGTTTTACCTGATCCATTTTAATCTATCATTCGATTCCATGTACATTGTAGATCAATATGAGCTTTTTCGAAGCATTAACTAAAATTCGAAATCGAATGTTCATATCATCATTATTACTCCCATTCTACCATTCGATCATTGGTTTACCAGCATCGATTCGCAATAGGTTCAATCCATTCGCAAATTTGTAGCATTTACGTGTATCAATGTATTTGCTTTTGTATCACTGGGTTCTTATGTAAGGTGGCCATCATGCCCAATTCCTGTCAAGGCGAAGCACTCCCTCCCTTTCTCCCAACGCGCATCATTTTGCAGCGATCGACCAATATAGTTTTAAGATTGCTTTATCGTACGCAACCTTAATTGGATTAAATTCCCTTCTGCTGTATCCATCCTAATGGGATTATCAAATGATACGCTTCTTTTTTATTTAGCAATAAATTACGACAAGAAGTACTTTTACGAGATATTTTGGTACAAATTCTCGCGCCCGTTTGGATACGACCCTTTAATTAATGGAAATATTTGAGATAAACCGTTTGATAAATTCATTTCCATTGACATACTAAGATTACTCCAGTCGTTTAAATTAACAGGCGCTTAATTATTATTACTATACATTTAGTGAGTCTGGTTCAATTTCTTTCCGCATATTAGAGGGAGGACGAGATTCAGGGGGGTGGGTTGGGGGGAGGGTTGTGGGGGTGGTTGGGGGTTGGTTTGGCGGAAGGGAACTGAAGATAATTATAGATCAACTCTTTGAGCTCTTCGGAAATAAAGCAACGTACTTTATTTCTTCTCCAGCTAAGAGGGTGTTTTGTAACGCACTTAACGCTCACATGTATATAACGCATGTCAGCGTCACTAGAGTTTGATAGCAATACATTTTTTTTGTTAGCAAAAAAATAAAATAAAAAACGAGATCATTGTGAACGACGTGACAATAACAGACCTAAGTTCGGGTTTAGAGAAGGCAACAGTGTTTGTCTCGGCTCATAGATCACGATAGCGAGTCCGGTGTGCGTCGACCGTCGACGGTTCCAGCAGATGATCGTTGTTCCGCTGCAGCAGCAGCATTGAGAAACGATCCTCCATTGCCGGAAGTCGGCGTTGTCCTCTCGTGCTGCGACAGTGGTGAAGGAATGTTGGTGGATGCTGGCGGCGAACATGCAGATATTGGTGAATCGGATCGGGAAGCTGACATGCGGCCCCCACCACCGCTACCAACACTGCCCGCAGCTACAGCTGCTCCACTGCCGGACAGCTGCGACGCGATACCATTTAGCGGATGCGGAAGAAGATGCGAGAACTGGGACAGGCCGGGAAATCCTGCCAATCCGCCAAGTGGCGGGAACAGGAACGGATTACCTGCCGTGGACGAGAAACCACGCTGCGATGCTGCTCCGTTCATGAAGTGATCCGAGTAGGCGGAACTGCCTGGGGCAAGCGCATGGCTCTTGAATGCGGCCTCTAAGTTCATTGGGAACTTTTGCGAATCGGCGTACAGACGGGCCAAGAATTCGGCGGGAAGGGCAGACCCTGGAAATGCGCCAGCACCACCACCGGCGGAGAATTGTTGTTGATGCTGTTGGTGCTTCTCCATCGGCAGTACGGTGTCGTTGCTGTCGGCCGTAGTTGAAAGAAGCTTACGGTGGAGGTTTAAGTTCGAAGCGTGACGATCGCGGCTACGCTTCGAGGGGAACGCCGCATTGCATCCGTCGATGTTGCACTTGTGCAGCAGCTTCAGATGCACATTTTGATAGTGCGTCTTGACGGCGAAATGGTTCTGAAACAACTTCCCGCAGGCCGAACATTTTTTCGGATTATCCTTGTCGAGTGGAACGTCCGGATCGCTGAAGCAGTTACCTTCCTCACAGTAGTCAACATTGTCATCCGACTCTTCCGGATCCTGGTCCTGAACACTTGTGGGCGAAGGAGACCGCGATCTGGCCGGACTTGGTGGAGCTGCGTTCATCAGGTAGCTCAGTGGAGGAAATTGAGGACCACCGAGAAATCCTGCAGCACGCTGCATCATCATTTCGTTCAGTGGTCCGTGCGAAAGGTTCTCAAGCCGCCGAAGCGTGTTTGCTGAGTCGAAGTTGTCACACGAGCTTTTTTTACTATCGGCCGAGCCTGGGCGATTCCGGTCCGACTCAGAAGTCTCCTGCTTGGGACGTATGAGTGCCAGAGGGTTTTCAAGCAGTTCGGACGAAGGACGAACGTCGATCGAGTACTTGCTTTGGAATTTTTCGTTCGCGTTAACATCCGGACTGGAGCGTGATGACGGTTTTTTGGTAAGATCTAGTGACAGGTCAGTCGCTTCGGTTGCCGTTTGATCGTGGAGCGCTTCGTCCAGGGGTTCCATTTTAACGCGAACCACTGAATCTTTAGAATCGACACTTTTGCGATTTTCTGATTTTTCTGTCTCCGAACCGTTGTCCCTTTGTTTTTCGCAATTTCCGTTCTCTAGCGATGGAGAACCTACCGGAGCTGCTGCCTTGAACGGGGACTCTGATCGTGGAGATACTTTTGCATCAGAAATCTGCGGTTGCGAATCTTCTACCGATTCCATCTTGATTTTCTTCACCATTGGAATTGATGTTTCACGGGTTTCTTCGTCGGCGCGTGTCGGATCCTTCTCATCCGCATCTTCGTTGTTGGACAACCGAGACAGTGGGACCACGGCACATTTGGTGGGATTGAGACTCTTGCGCTTTCGTTTGTTGCTGGAAAGAAATGCATTGACATCGTCGCGTGTAACTTCCCCATTGCTATCGCCATTATTGCTTGCTATCTCGTCTCCATCCGTCGACGGGCGATTGTGGCGCTTGGACAGGCTAAAGTCTTGCGGTTCCTCTTCACCCCGTTCGGAGAACCCGTCTTCATCATCTTCGTGTCTGCCGAACGATTTCACATCTTCCGATTCCGAGCTGAGCGACATGTCGAACTGATGACCTTCCACATCTTCATCCACGTCGTTACCATCGATCACGATTCCATTACGGTCGTCATCGTCATCGTCGTCTTCATCGCCATCTTCATCATCTAACCGACTGCCTGAGCTATTCAGATGTGGCACCCCGGAAGATGCACCCGACGAAGACCCCATATACCTGTCCGGTGTATCACTGTGAGGGCTGCTACGATAGCGATAGTTCTCCGGACTCAGCGAAACACGTGCACTTTCACGATGATGTTTTTCGGCCACGGCTTGCGCATGATGATGTTCCGCTGCCAGTCGTCGGTGCATGCTGGCCTCCATGTTTGCCTTAAACTCCAGAGCCGATAGCGAGGGATGTCCTCGCAAGTGATCACCGGGAGGAATAAGCGGGAACGCTGGCCCGAACGGATGCAATGAGCTCAGCCCGTTCGGCAGTGGCATGCCAGCCGTTGACAGAAGAATTGGATGCGGTTGCGCACTGCGACCATCGTGAGGTGATATTTTGCGCCTTAGATGCGGAGAGTGCAACTTCGGGTTGGGATTCGCACTATGCCGGTTTCGGGACCGGCGAGAGCTGAACATCATGCTGCATCCCTCGACGGTGCATTTGTGCATCTCACGAAGATGTACGGCCGAGAAATGAATCTTAAGCGCACCTTTATCACAGAAGGTCTTGAAACACACGTTGCACTGAACGCGCTTCTTGCCCGTGGCTGGGTTAACGTACTGCGTGCCAAGATTAGGTGGGATTGCACCCCATTGCCGCTTGTTGCTCGGTGACGAAGGTGGCTTCTTAAGGTGACCTCCGGAGGATGGTGGTAGATGCTGCATACGGGACATAGCAGCTCCCGGTTGCATCGGTGGCTGTTGGAGTCGGCGATTGGCAGCTGCAGCTGCTGCAGCCAGATCACGGCTCAAGTTCAGTACGTTCTCGCGGTCACGATCCCGATGCTCTGGATGAGCTCCTGCCGATTTGCGTTCGTCGTCTTGATCTCGTTGGTCTCGTCCGTCCGATGTATCGTTCGGAGTACCTTTCTCCATCGAACTTTTGTGTTCGTCCTGCGATCCTCCTTTGTGGGACAGCTTGTGATGCGAGTGAGGCGACTTGCTGCGATTCGGTTCCCGAGCTGCAGATGCTGCCAACAGGTTTGGAAACGACTGGGCGACAAAACTTGCCGCCAGTGGGTTACCAGAAACTGCAGCAGCCATTGCGGCGGCTGAGTGGTTCAGTGAGTTTGCCAGTGACATGGCCACCGAAGACGACGGAGGTGGTGGTGGAAGGGGAAATGGCAGTCCATGACCACTCATGGACAAGCTCATGAAGTTCGCCGCGGCTGCAGCGTGTTCGCGGGACACTACGGTTTGTGCGTCCAGGGAAGTCTGTGAGTTGCGTCGTTTGGCCGTGTTGACAGCATAGGCAGCTGCGGCGGCTGCTTGCTGCTGGTTGAAGTGATGCTGAGCAACGGCAGCTTCTGGACTCAGTCTCGGCGGCGGTAAACCGGCCGATGTGAACCCACTGAGGCTGGCAGCGGCTGCAGACAGTTTGCGGAAATCGAACGGTTGCATCGATTGCAGCCGATTGAGCGGGTGTGTGGACAGTTCCGTGATGGAAGGCATACTGCTGCTACTGTTGTTATTGTTGCTACTGCTACCTGCGGGAGTGGTGTTGTCACGTGCGCTACGATCGACGTTACCGTTGGATGTGGAGTTAGTTGACAAGTGACTGGAGTTGGTCAAGGCGCTGGCGCCACTGTTGCTCATATTCGCATTAATACTGCTGGGCGAAGTGGATGGGCTTTTGAAAAATCCACTCATGTGATTTGGTGTTAGTCCGGCCGTAAGCTTCTGGTGCATTTGAGCATTCAGTTGCAGCTGGGAGTTCAGTTGCAGGGAGCTCAAATGCATATTCATCGGATGTGCAGCAATACCTGGCGTCGACAGTCGTCTGCTGGGCGACATAACCATTTGGGAAGCTTACTGTGAGGTTGGTTGGTTCGGAGCCCGCTTTTTGTCGTGTGCGTGCGCTTACAGATCTTACTCCCTTTTTGCGCTTGTTAGCAAAATTCTTCGGAATTACACGCTACTGCACGACGCTTACTTGCTAGATGTATTGTAACGTTCGATGGTATCGTTTCATTTTGTGGAGAAAATGTGTCTGCCTTAGCTGTTTGTTGGAGTTTTATTGACCTGTAATGGAGAAAAGACAAAAAGCAAAACAAGGTTGTTAGACACGGTTAAGCTACTATCGTCTAGCATCTCTCCCGTTCGAAAATCCCCATATCCAGCGCCACGGCACCGTTTTGCTTGTGTAGCTAAACAATCGATACACGGACTGAGGATGAGTTGCAGCTTTCGCCTCTTGCTGCGTTTAGGGACAGAATTGACGGCAGGCCCCCCCTCCATTCACATTCTTTTGCATCACGGGGTCAGATTAATTGTTTTCACTAATCAAATGTTTGATTTTCTCAGTCCTTTTCGGTTACGGGGGGATTGTGATCCCTCTGGCCGGGTGTGGCGATGGCGGCTGAGCCATTACGGCGCTTCTAAACATTGGTACCCCGAGGCTTGTCAAATGTCAGTTGCAGGAGGTTGATGGTTTGTTTATTGTTTCGTCCGTTTATAAATGTTGCCTTTCGAATAGTGTGGCGATCATCATCAATATCGGCTGATGATGGTGTTGGAAGAAATGGGATAGGAAAACGGGGAGGCGAGGCGACAGGAAAATGAACCATAAATGAAAAACGTTAAACTCTTTCTCATGCGGGATGCGCTACTCCTTTCTGCCTTTGTCTTAAGATACTTGAAGGAGTTGATGTGTAATGATGAACAAGAAATCCCGTATGTCAAAAAGCTTGAGAGAACACTTTCAGCAAGCAAAAGAATTTTAGTATTTTGTTCGTAACGTGATATAAATGCAGCTCAATGCACTCATTCATATTCAGATAAAAATAAGGTTGCTTAACACATTTCCTCTACCACTCTACCTAAATACATTAGCAAAGTGGATGAATTAAGATGAACTTCCTGCACGAATGGTAGCTGCTAATGTAATTTAGTTGTCACTTTGGGCCCTGGTCTGATCGAATTTTATGATTATCATCCGCTTCATGTCGTCATAGTTGAACCTCCATCATGTGGAAGAGAGAAGAAGCGAGATACTCAATGAACAGTCACAAAATATGTGATAAAATGTGAAGTGAACCCAATAGAATCACTTAGCTTAATATTGGATGTTAAATGAAAAAGAGACCAGCGACTGAAAAGCTGTGTGTTGGATATATGTCATGGCAGAAACTCGCCGATTAATTGCTGAATGCCGTCGGCAAGGGCATAGGGTTACACCTATCGCGTAGCTAAACAGGTTCCTGTGTCACCGTAGAGTAAAATACGTGATTTCATGTTTGCTTTTAAACTTTCAAACTTAAACTGAAGCTACTGTACCACTTTGATTTCAAAAACCCTTAAGATGAGTTACTTAAGTATACGGAAGAACAGAAAAAACGAGCTCAATGTTTGTCATACACTCTGAGCTATATTTTTACTTCTGGCGGATAATAAGCGAGTGCTTTAATCGAACAGGTTTAACTGAAGCAAAGACAAAAAATCAAATAAAGGGTAATGATGATAATCGCGACTCGGCACGGTGCTCCGATGGTTGATGGAAGTTACAATACGATGGAAGTTACGGGATGCTTTAAGGACAGAGGGCGAAATGTCGCCTGTCGATTACGACGACGACATGTGCGAACGGAGTCCGGACCACCATCATTAGTATTGACGTATTGATGCTGCCTGGCCAGGAAAAGAGCAGCGACAGTGACAGTTCTTGTTTAATGGAAATTCACGATGATGGACCAATGGGCAAGGGATGTGAGGTTATTGCAACGTAATGCAACGCGTTGCAGTTCCTTGCTTTTTTGTTGCGTGTATGTGATCGTACATCAACGCATGCGTCGACGGGCGGTCGTCCAAGTGTCCAGACAGCAGTGGAGGGCATCTCGCCAAAGTCGGTGTAGTTGTGTGCCTTTCAATTATTTTAAGATTAACCTTCACCACTACCACCACTACCACTACTGATGTTGTTGTTGTTGTGGTTGCTGTTGTTGCTGCTGCCCGTTCTTGCGCCGGTCTTTCTTGGTTGCATATTTGTTTGCCGAGATTTGACAATCCTAGGCAAATGGCACGGTAACGGACGGAATGTCATTTAAAGCGTAAATCATATTATTTTGCCAATTGATCCGTTGTTTCTTTACGTCGCAGGCCATCGACCGGAATCGATGTGGTGGATACGACAACCATAATAAATGCACTTCGCCAATGCACCGAGTGCAGTGAAATAAGGCATGACACCCGATGAGTCGATTCCGCAGCAGTTATTAATAAAAATGATGTGTCTTGCGAGCGTCAACGTCCACTGTCGATCTGGCGCAGCGTTCCCGGTCATCCTGAAAACTTTGTTGATTGTAGTCCGGGCTTTGCTTGTACTGCGGCGGAATGCAGTATGCATGAGCTCATCGCAAATCCGGCACGATCGCCGGGAGGAGGTATTACCCTGGCCGGAGCCATACTGTATATGCGATCGGCTGAACATCTCTTCCACTGAATAAAAAAGGTTGCAAATGCAACTTTCCACCGACTTCATCAATCGGTCCACTGTAATTTTCCGACTGCTCTAAGATTTAATATGATTGTCTCGAGCAATATAGGCAAGAGTTGCGTTAAACCTGTTTTAATGATTTGTTCGGTGTGGTTGTGGAAGCATTGCAGGCTACCTCACCAACACGTCCGCACACGAGTCAGCTTTAGTCTCAAAGAGTGCACGATCATTAACTCCACGACGCCTATGATCGATCGCCGATGACGGCGACGCAGAACAGTGACGTTCATTTTCGCACGCTTGTAAATTAATAAAATGCGGAAAACTTTTGCACCACTCGCACCGGCATATTCTCACACCAATGCTTTTTCCGTTTCTGTTGATATCCACGATTGGAACTGAAACCTGGTGCCGGTTTTGTAAGTGTTAGATGTGTGAAACGTACGAAAGAAATTTACTTTTAATGTATTCATGCGTGGTGGGGCTATAAAATCCGAATCAGTTCGCGCCATACGGAATGCTGCGGACGGATCAAAACGATTGTGATGATCGTAAATCAAGAAATTGACTCTGAACGAAACGAGCCATCATGAGTCGGCTACGGTTGAAGGTCAGCTCCAAGCTACGGAAATTAACATAACAATTATGACACATTTTTAAGATGTGTGCGTTGAAATTTCGATTGCAGCTCGCAAAAGGAGGACAAGAAAGAACAACATCAAAAAACACTGCTGCTTCGTTGAAATTTTCTTCTTTCAAGTAAGTGACATCTATCCAAGACATTAGCCATTTGTTCCATTTGACAAATGACGGCTGCTCGACGGCAATATTATAGCTTCGGTCTTCACTCAAACCACTTGAGACACCGTCGTGGTTGTGCTATTTATGTGGAAATGAAACTACACACTAACCAGGTTAGTGCGGCAAGGAACACTTCGGTTTGAATAAGTTGGAAATTAGGCTTCCATTTTGGCGACACACGGGGCGCGGGTGGTTTGTTTAATTTTTGACAAAATGAGACTCTGTTATGCTGGGTGGCCTTTTGTCGTTGATGTTGATATTAAAATGGGTTGTTTTGTTGCCGAATTGAGTATCGAAAATAATTACCACCACTGTGAAACGACATATTTAATTCGTTTTCTTGGCTTTATGTTCTTTTATTTTTCGTTCAGGTGAAAGAACTTTAAAAAGTTTTCGAGGTTTTTTGTAGGGTTTTGTTTTTGGGTTTCACGTCCTCGTTCCTCCCTGTTATACTTATTGATATACCTTTGATTTGATGATGTTAGTTTTGGGTAACCATTTCATCAGGAAACAGGGGAGGTTGTTGGTGAAATATTTTATTTCTAGCAATATTTCTTTTAAAAAAACAAACCCTTTCTGGAATAACGCGCGCTCAGTGCAGCTGGTTTCTGTCAAATCAAATTGAAAGACTTCCATTTTCTATAAGCAAATCTTCGTTAGCTGCACGTCTGCTTTCAGTTATCCGTAGGTGACGTTATCGCGGTACCCTCTAATTAAGTGTCATCTCTTGTCATAAATCAGTGCACACAGCACAGCACGAACTCCCAAGCCCGGCGAGCAGATGTCTATGAAAAAGGAGATCAATTTACGGTTTCTTTTACGTTTTTTTATAATTATGGCCAAGTTAATCGGCATCACACACAAAACCCCCACCAAAAAAGCCAGACAGCCACCACTCTCAAGATATCGATTTATCTTCTTGC
Source organism: Anopheles stephensi (assembly GCF_013141755.1). Classification (NCBI taxonomy): domain Eukaryota; kingdom Metazoa; phylum Arthropoda; class Insecta; order Diptera; family Culicidae; genus Anopheles; species Anopheles stephensi. The sequence continues at coordinate 93,465,452 of NC_050202.1, forward strand.
TGGGTGCTCATGGCTCTTGGAAACCTTCGACTCGATTAACGACCCCTAACAAAATTAAGAACAATTACATCGATTTATCGAAGAATGGGGAAAATGATGCTTCCTTCCGGTTGTAATGGGCAAGCTTAAGAGCTTGTAGTTTGTCTTCGTTGTTTGGTTTTGTGTTTTATGCATCGATCCCTATTAACCTTGACAACTGTCGAAACTGTACTGGACAGAATCATCTCTACTCAAAATGTTGAATTATATCCTTTACAGTCATGGAAGAATGTTAATTTGAAAAGAGCGCAACGTAAAACGTGGCAGAACGTTTTCAGAGTTTCCAGTCGATTTGGTAACTAGCATCAAGACGAAGCAAAATAAAACTGATGCGATCAGTAAGTTCTGATGACAGCGCGTGTTTGGTGCGTATGGTATGCACGCTTCAATTAATTTACGTGTGTTTCCAAAAAACGCGACCGATTCTTTATGTCGAAAATGAGGGACAAATCAATCATTTGTCATTAGTGAAATCTGTTCGAACTGGGGGGAGGCTGGCTGTAAAAGCGGAGGCAAAGTACTGACGTTTGCTTTTTTGGGTGCCAAGCACAAAAAAAAACCTGCGACCCGGCAATGTCTACGACGGTATGATCACACGATCGGTCCACCAGTCGATCACCGTGTACATTTTCAAGGATACCGACCACATTTGAAGCCACAGAAGATTGGGGGTTAGGCCAAAGGGTCGTTTTAGATTTACTTGCGCAGTCATAGCGTTTTAAAAAGGCATAGCGTTTGTTGCTTGAAATTTGGGTTTATGACACCGAAACTGTCATAAATGTGCACTTGAATCACCGATTGACGAGTCTCGAACGCGAATGTAGATGGGAATGAGATGAATTCTAGAACTTGAGGAATGCAAAATAATTAAAAAAAGGTAATCTAAAAGCACTCCCCATGCGGGTTTGGTGATTTACACCGGGAAGGAAAATAACAACAAAAATCAGTATTCAAACAAAGCGCATTCAATTTATGGCCGGGTCTGGTCATCTTGTTGAGCGTAATTAAATCACAGGCAGCTTGCGGATTTTCGTTGATGGTGTCTGCTTTATCACTGCCCCTTCCTACCTATCGATGCGGTATTTTGCTTTTTTCTTTGCTTTTAGTTCGCAGGTTTTCTCTCATTGGCGACAAACAGCTGTCTCTCAGTCGACACAAAGCTGTTAAAAATATCGATCAATTTCCGACACGTTTTACGATCGATTCGTTTCTTTGGTTCTGGTTCGTTTTCTTTCATCTCCTTCGCAAAACATTGCAGCTTAATTCGTAACTCATCCAATTTTTTAGATGAAGCATATAGTTTACTCAGCATACATAACTTTTTGTTTCGATAAAAACATCGTACTACAAAATCAATGTTTAGTTTCATTAAGCTTCATCAATCGAAAAGATCTGTCGAGTAAATGTCTCATAACTGTTTAAATACTCATGCTTGTAGTAGTTGTTAATTTCACAATTGCGACTCATGAAGTATTTGATTAATATGAGATTAATGAGGCCTACTGTTACACATAATTCAATAAACTACACAGTGAACATGCGCCAAATAAAATGTGAATGTGTGAATTTTCTCTTTTGGTATTATCTTTGAATTCATTTTCCCTTCCATCCGCGAAGACGTATTATCGACGTCGCATACGTCAAATTCTACGTTGTAAATCGTGGACACGTCAGTTCATCGCAACAGTGTGCATTGGCGTGCTGCGACTGTGTGATAGTGAACTCGTAATACCAAATACAAGATGATTAATGTTCTAATCAGGAAGTTTTTGACATACGCCATCGGCCGGCATGCCCGGTCGGTGCACAAAGGAAGATTTTTTAACGGTGTAGCCCAGCGGACTTTGCTAGAAGGTGCTCTGGGAAAACCTTGCTGTAGCCTTGAATTCGATTTAAAGAAGCCGGCCGACAAACCGTACGCTTTGTCGAAGCTGTTTGCAGATACGAAAGACGAACAGGGCATGAACACAACTGTCAAAATAGACGATGGATCTTTTAGTCATTACATCCAAAGCCAAGCTCATCGAGATTTGGCTTAATATAAGAAGATTTTAATTTGTGACGACTATTTGGTAGTGATTGGAAGCAGTCTCGGTCATTTCATCAGAAGGAAAAGTTATCTTGACCGTTGCTAACACTGTTCCGTCCTAATTGTTTGATAAATTATCTAATCGTCATGCTTGGACAACTAATCAAGCGTCTGCTTTGTCTTTGAACGAAGACGCTTGCGCTAGGTTCTAGGTACCAGACCCTCAAGAATCCGTGATTAATCTGTCCATCCGATCGTGAAGACGTCCTGGTAAGCGGCATGCCACATAAGATCATTCTGTTTTTACCTTCCTCTTTGGTGTATCTTGGTTTGTTTCACCTTTTTCGGTTGAAGCCTCCATTCGTTTAGAATGACAAATTAAAATTTACGATCTTGCGAACCCCTCAATCTCGTCCATTTATCCGAATGGAAATATTTCCCTTTGAATCTCCTTCGGAGTTGCTGAGGATGAGTTCTGCAAAATTCAATCTCGCGTGATGCGTTCTGGGAAATGTTTTGCAACGCATATATTGGAAATACCGCTGCCGCCTTGCATTGGCGCTTGAGGCCTGCTAGTTATAAATTATTGGGTCTCCCGTCTGCTGGCCGCCTTTTTAAGACGGAAGGCGACAGATTTTTATGATTCTCTTCCGCAGGACGGACCACTCGTCTCGACTAGAATGTATGATATTGCAGGAAAAATGATATTTCAGACACGGCCACAAAAGTTAGCTAAGTCGCTGTTTGGCGATGGTGGCCCATAAAGCGATAATGATTGCGCGGTTCTGTTTCACCACGATCCACCCAAAAAGAGTTCTAAATAGAGGGCTTATTTTAACTGAAACAAAATCTGAATGTCATGAAACGTTTGAAAGATTGCGAGAAAATGTGAGGGACTAGCAAGACTGCTACAATGTCCTGCTTCGGGGGAGCTAAAACAGTGGCCGTCGCGATCGCCTTGCACGGAGCTTGCAGATGAGGCAGAGCAAATGAAGCATGGTGACCGAGCTATAAAAACATAAAACTCCCGACTCCCGTCGGACGGATGGTCAACTGTAAATTAAAAATTCCTGCCACTCACATCAGCTCGAACTGTACAGTACAAGAGGGATCCTGCATGCACAAGGGAAGAGAGCGGGAGGATCGCCAAGCACAAGCCGCAGGGGGAAGGGTAGAAGAAGGTAGAAGCGTGTGGGAGGGGGGGTGAGTTTTACGATTGGTGACCAATAATAAGTTTTATTTCAACCTTCCCGCTGTTAGGAGTCGACCGCAATGCTACGGTTGACATAGCACAAGAACACAATCATGCTAAAGACAACTCCAACTGGCTAAAAGATAACTCTTCTCGAACGATGGCAACGATCACGATGATGATGATGATGAATCGTTCATTTTGCGGTCAGCGGCCACCGAAAAGCCCGAAAGTGTCGTAAATGGCTTAAAGTAAGGCAGGCACATCACCCAGCTGCATGGAACGGTGTAATTGAAAGACGAAGAAAGATGGGGTAGGGGAAGATGGTGCGAGGTGGGTGTTACGGTCACCCGGGAAGGGAAGGAAGGTCGGTGGGTTGAAAGAGGATGATCGACAGACACACAAAGATCGGTGTCCTGCGTCGTTTGCGACGGATGTGATTTGGATGTCGATCCATAAAAAAGGCTATCTCGCAAGACACGAACGAACCTTCCCTGAAAGAGTATATGTGTGTGTGAGTACAATTAGAAGCCGTCAAGATTGTCTTCACGCGTTCGATACTGCGAGGAGACGAGAATTAACAAAAAAAAAAATGTGATTGGAGCACAAGGTAGAAGACGCAGCAACAATTTTGCGTCGCGTCATCGAAAAACGTGTCCAATCATCCCGAAATGAACGGACAGCACGGCGAAGTTGTTCAATAAAATATTAATAATCTGTACGATCGTCATCGTTCTCGACCGTCATCACCGCGATTGTCGGCGGTTCAGTTGCCGTAATGGTTCTGTCACAAAACGGTGACATATTCACACAAATGTTAGACTATATTTGGCATTGAAATTAAGAATCGAATCAAATATCATTCCTGATCAAAATTCAGCTTCCTGGTCGAAAAGAGTATTTTTTTTTTCCTCTCTCACTAACATGCCTATATGGACAGGTACACACTATCCCAGCAAAGCTTTCGTGTGCCTTAATTACGCGCCTATCCATCATTAAACGTTTCCATTGGGCAGCTTTTGCCTTCGCCCCGTTCCGTTTAATTTAAAAATTGGAACTGTTAAAACGCCAAGCTTTCACCAAGGTCGTCTCATTAAACGTTACTACACTGACACTCTCACTGTCATGCTGGTTGCCATGCTTTCTTTTGCGAGCAGTTTCGGTTTTTAGTACTTAACATTTGTACGTCTGTGTTCTGATCTACGTAGTTTGGTTTTACTCCTGTGGCTAATGTCATAGGGTTCAACTCCTCGTAAACTTTACAAAAAAAATCATTATCTAACACAATGCAACACACTTAATATGTCTTTGTAACGTTTTTTTTTTATCACACACAATCGCTTGTCACAGATCTCAGTGGATTGTGGGAATATGCCGGTAAGTAATCCGATTATCACGCTTCAAAAGCGTTTGCCTATTCGCAGTTCACGCTTACACTCATAGCCTACACGCGCGTATGCTGTAGGTTATGTTACCAATAGCGAGAACGCGTTCAATACAGCCCCATCCGGACCGATCGTTTAAACACGAGTTGACAGTTCATGATTTACACGAACGACATTCGCGCCCCATTTCTCTCCTCAATTTCCCCTTTTTCTACCACCTTCGATCATTCTTTCTCTTTTTTGTTCATCCTTCGCTTCACTTGCTGATGCTTCTTCGTCAATTCTAAATCTGATTGAACCGTAGCCGATTCGTTCCGTTTGACGCTAACCATAACAAATCAATGTGCAATAACAATAACAAATCAAGCAAAGACTCCGGACGGGGGGATCCGGGTTTCGGCATTGCCCGTTGCTGGGCACATCGTTTCCCGCTGTGGGGTGACACTATAGCACCTTGCGTCCGTGTGTCACTGTGTGATCTCGGGGGCATCTTTTTTCTCGGTACAGTTTTCCGGTCGCCGCGCAAGGGATAGGGGAAAACCGCCTAAACATGTAAACATGCCCGGAGGGCAGAAGAAACCACATTTTGGTGACAAATGAAAATAACATTGCGTCATCTGGAAAACACTAGCTCGCTTCGTTCGGGTCTTAGTTCGCGGAAATTGAATTTCTTCCATCAGTTCAGAAAGGAGAAGAGTTATTTCTGTCACCATCCGTCCGTCCAACGTTTCACTCCGTCTTGGTACATCAAAAAAGTAAGCACGACTGGGTACTGGGTACGAATGTTGAATGAAAAGATGTAGAACAAAATTTTGATCATTCCCGTGTGTTTAGGCCCGCCAGTTATGTAATCGTTGTATTTAATCTTATTTTTTATGTGCAACAAATTTGTAGCCTTATAGTATGTAGATACTTTGTACACGCATGTTCTCAGAATTTAAAACAAATCAACTCAAAGTCTGAGAACATTTTTTTTATTCATAAAGAACGGCCTGGCCGTATTGCCTATGAGTCTGAGAACATTACAATGCAGCAAAGCAATCGCAGGTACGAACTGCCCGTGCTGAGCCAAATATTCAGCTAAAATACTGATGCTCATGTGGCAAGGTCGTGTTGCAGCGTCTGGCAACAGTCTTGACGAGTTTCCGCGTGACGCAAATCAATCGCACCGCTGGTTAATGGATCGCTAAACATTAAGTGGCGTGAAAAGCGTTTTATTTTTTCACTTTTCGTTTCATTTTTTTATGTTTTTTTTTAATGTCGTCAACCATCTCTTTCGTTGCAACGAAGCAAACTCATTGTGACAACTTGTTGGTGTGTTACCAGCAGTGATACCATCAAAGTGGCGGATGGTGGTGGCGTTGTCTACAAGCGCTTGTACGGTTGATCACTTTTGACACTTTGCTAGCGATAAGACTCGATCGCTCTAGGTTTTATAAACTGATCACACGGCAAAGACGAAGACGTCGACGTCGATTATGAAGACGCGGTCACTGCCTCCAACCCGGGCGGCACAGCTTGGCCGTTTGACAGCATGTCAGTGTCGCAGTCAATGTTGTTTTTGTTTTGCTGTACAACTAGCACGCGGCCTAGGCTAGGCGGTACGATAAGGCTTTCGGTCGGCGTTTTAGTGTCCGCGCGTCCGGCGCTTATCGTCAAACGGAATTGATTCGAGTTGCCGTGCATGTGAACTGCAAAGATTGCAAGAACAATCTCTTGTTGATGTTGCCATTTCCAGCAGAAACAGCAGCAGCAGCAGCAGCCGTGTGTGATCGCTGTCGCCTTCCTGGGACTGTCGTTGCGGCAAAAGAAATAGACTTGCAGGACATCTTTCGTATCGCAAAAAAAAAACAATATGAAGCGTCCGGAACAGCTGCACACGACATGTATGATCCTATGGACCTTTGATCACCAACAGAGCGAGAGAGAGGATTTTTTTTTCCAGTATCTTCTACCAAACTGAAACATTTAGGACCTTGTGACACCGGGCGATGGAACTATGTTTTGCTTTCGTCTGTCACTTTGTATGCCGACCTCAGGCACCCTCCTACGATGCCCCCGAAGTCGGTGATCCAGTCGAACTCGATGACACACACTATCAGTAGCACAGTCGCCGACATGATCTACACTCAGGATGCGCTGCGATGAGCCGCAGCGAAAAAAAAAGAAATGCATTTGCTTTGCGATACGTCAATCAAAAACTTGACACTTGCAATGAACACACAATCTCTTCATGTACTTCCCCCTAACCTTCGCGGTTCCACCGACTATCATAGCCGTATCACCAACCGTGTCACGTATTTTTGTGCAAAAACATTGGAAGGACGTTTTGACCATCGGACTCATTTGCAAACTTACCTCAGTGGAATAAGGAATCCATCAGTATTCGAAATTTCCTTATACTCTCTCTCTCTCTCTCTCTCTTCTCTCTTTATCTCTCACTTCGTTTTTAGGACACACTATTGCTGATAGCCATGATACACTAGTTTACGAAGCTGGGAGTGTGTTCTGAAGGTGTTTTGTTCTGGTTGGTTCCACGTGAAGAACAATTGTGCACTACTTGCACTGTCATGTGCAGTATCATACAAACGATGTACAGAAACACTTCCTTATTGCACACAACATTTCCAATCTTTTATGGTTCACGTTGTTCCCGTCAAGGCTGTTCGACTTGACACATGCTCATCTACCAGACAGGACAAAAGATGCGATACTTTTCTTCATAAGACCGTTTGATCGAACGAAATGATTTCATCGCTTCCCACTGCTTTTCTTTCTTGCACTAAAACTGCACCGTTTCCATTCAATCACTTTCCATTACACGTTTCCTCGGAGCTGTGTCACTGATTCCATTCCAAATCGCTGGCGAAAAGTGCTCCCGTTTAAAACACATCACCTGTTATTCACTTTGTTTGATTCACTTCAATTCACGATAAGCAAATATGCTCTTCTGTGACATCCTATTGATCTTTTAATTAAGAACTTCAGTTTTTTCTGCTTGTGATTGCTTTTCAATGTTGCAGGACACAGTTAATCGATCGAGAACATAAAAAAAGTTGCACCTACAGAAGTAATTGAAACTGATTGCGCACTGTACACTATTTGCTACATACCCACATTCTCACAGCCACACAAACGCACTCTATTTTCACGATATTCTGTCAACCAGTTTTCCTATTTTCACGACGATGATCGCATTTTCGCTCGATAAACCCGAACTTGACAGAGCGTTAGCTTCCCGTATTGGTCGGTAGGAAAAAGTCAAGTAAATACTGCAACCGGGAGAGGCAGAGTCCGACGGTCTCACTCGCTTGATGGGCATGGAATAAATGGCAGCGTACGGTTCGGAATTGTAAGGTGCGCTCAACATAGCCAACATAGCCAGAAACCCGTTTTCGGTGTAGCGCAACACGACAGTTTTTAGTGCGACAGAGCGAAGCGGCAATAGTTTCATCGAATCACTGTCTCTTTCCTATAACTGTGTACAAGTCGTACCCTTCGCCTCCCGGCCCCTTGCTGACAACAACAAAATGCTTCTTTTCCGAACAGAACCGAATGCGCCCGAACCACCAGCCGGTGCGGTTGTGTTGGTGTGCCGAGTCAGGTGGAAGATTGACGTTCGAATGCGTAACTAAAGACTCGTGTGCCAAAGCGAGAAGCAAACAAGTATCGCAAGATTGTAATTTTGTCATGTGCATTATGCAGCATCACTTCCCCTCTTTCGTTAGAACGCGTTGCATGCGTATAGTTGTGGTGGTGCAGTCGCGCGATACAGTCGCACGCGAAAACACGCGTGTTTTTCGAGGGATTAAATGACGAAAAGATGTAAAAACAACACGGATTGTTTGCGGCCTCTTCTACGTTAACGCTTTTTTAAAGAAGATATATAATTTATCTGCCCTCTGGGTATTCGTAAAAATGCATCAATGAAGCGTTAGAGAACGCGGCTAGACCGACTTCGAGAAAGTATTCCAAGAAGGCAGGATGCGTACCGAAAACTACCCACAAGCAAGAACTCTCATATATATATATATAATGGTAGTAGTAGCAGAAGCTAAGAGAGCAACTGTACCATTGTTTGGTGAACGTGTGCATTTGAAAGTGTAAGTTGAGGGTGTATGAAAACAATGCTAAATATATATCCATTCAGCGAAGCTAAAAATAATCACAAGGCATGGGTCTCACGTTTCACAGTCATGAGTCGCAGAACGCACGTTTATAGTAAAACAAGACGAAAACGTCGTGTCCGTTTGCGCTTCGTAAGCAAATATATCCCCAGCACTAGGTGTCCTTTTGGGTAGATTTTAATCCATAACGCACGTGGATCGAAGGAAGGCGGCATCAAACACGTAAACGTACGCGCTTACGGCTGCGACAACTCCAGCCGCTCGTTGGCCGGACACCGATCTGTGGATCGTTCTGATTGGTCGGTTACGCTTGGCTTCTTCCTACTGGGCGATTGTCACATTGAATCGTGTCGTCAAAGCGGTAGGTCGCGTAATTATTATATATAAGCACAGCGCGCTGAACGTGTGTGCGTGAGTGTTTGTATGTGTGGTCAGTTGGAGGAGTAAGAAAAAGTCCTTTGTCACCGAGCGAAATGTACGACGACGAGCGACGCGTGCGACAAAACGTACCAAGTACATACATCCTCGCCCAGTTTGAGAGAGCACACGAGATGATTGTCACTCTCTGATACATTCTTTCCTTCGAAGGTCCCTATTTACGATATGTCACCAGCATTGCAGTTTGTGGAGAATATCCAACCATCTACTTTGGGCTGTGGTTGTGTGGGTAGTGTAAACATAGCCCAAACCGAAAGCCGTCTTATCCTTGATGTCCAGTAAGCATCGACTGTCTCAATCGTACGCACACGTTGGCGACGATACATTCCTTCTCGTTCCTTCCTGTGAGTTTTAGGGTGAGTGGTACTTCTGAGAACAAAAACATAAGCCAGCGTGAGGGTATTGTGTGGGAAAAATATCTCCCAGATCGCATATCCTCGTTTCGAGCGCACCAACACAAACAAACTCACCTGAGCGGCAGGCGTGTAAATGTGTATATAAACAGTGGCCAAGTTGGTCAATTCGGCAGCAGAAGCCGTTCTGTGTGGTGGTGATTCTGCATATGTGGAATCGCATGGCCCTTGTGACATATTTGTGACAAATTTGAACGCCTGGGTTTTGCAGTTGTTCGAAGTGACAAAACAATCTAAAACATTGTATTAAGCTACACAAACAAGCGTAAAGTAGAACACTTTTTTATTGACGGTATTTTTCAAATATCGGTAAAGACGCTATTTCGAATCATCCTTGGGCGAACTAGTATATTACAGCTGTCATTCGGATGGAACTCCGGATCCTGATCCTGATCTTTCCCCTGGCTTTAACATGTTGCAAAGGGCATGCAAAACCTCGGGTGGCTCCATATCGAAGCTTCAGTAACTAACCAATACATGTAAAAATCGGTAGTGTCCTTGTAGAAGATTAGGCGAAAGAGAGATAAATAAATAAGAAAACACAAGGACAATTTGGCGAAATGTCGCGTTGTTTTTGTGTCATTGTGGTGACGCCTACTTTTTTAAATTTACAGATGCTGCGGCTTTGATTCTTCTCCGAACTGTCACAGCATTCTCTGAGCGCAGTCACATCCTGCTCATGCTCAGATTTTTTCTCTTTTCGGTTTATACATATATATCTTGCTCTTTGTGTTCCTTTCCTCTCGCGTATCTTTTTTAAAGGAGGACAAAGTGGCAGTCTTTTATGCTCTTATGTAGTATTATGTGACGCAAACATGTCCTTTTGCCGTGCACAAACACTCGCAAAGTCTGTTTGCGATGTATGTCACAATCGCATACGAACAAAAACCGCTCACGGGAGCGGATGCTTTTTGTGACACAATTTTTCGTCCTCGGCTGCTGCTGCTTATGTACGGCTGTTATGCAATGGACCGGAAAACCAAATCGAAAGATAGGCGTTCAGGACATATAATATGCTGCAGAAATCATTATTTAATCTGCTGCTGCTGACTCTCCTCAAGTTCGCAATGTCGTTGCGTTACATCGACGAGGTATGGTTGCGTCGCAGAAACAAACCTGCGGTCAAATTGTGCACGTATCACATTCTAAGAAAAAGGAGAATATTTGATCTGTGGACGAATGCGGCTGAACAGGGTAATCAAAGCACAGCCCTTTACCTATCCGGTAGAATGTGTCTGTGAAATGAGAGCATGTTCATGCAGAGGAGACCTGTTGTTATTTTAACAATTAGGAAAGAAATTATGCCAACGAAAAGAGTGGCAGAATTATGGATGAACGAAAGAAAAACAACGGCCCTTTTTTCGCTTTTGTGTTCCGCTCTCGGGTCGCCGATAGACACCGCTAAGCGAACAGCGTTCTGTAACCGTACATTGCCCAGGTACGGACATGAGGATATCCTTTTTCGTGTAGCGCTCAATATGATCAAAGCGAAAAATGAGAAAGAATAATAATAACGAGGAAAGAAGAATTGAAGTGCACGGATGTTTTGAAAGGATTTGTGGGTTGCGCGTTAGGAAAGGGGTTAATTAGGAGCACACAAAAATCATAGCGCTCCCTCTACTGCGGAAAGTTCTGGTTCTGTTTTTCTTAGACAAATTCTAGGGTATTGTAAAAAGATAAAGATGCTGTTTTCAATACCGGTAAAGATTCCCTTTTCTTGAAAACAGAGCGAAGAGCAACAAACTGTACTCCATTAGGAAAAATGGAAAGGGTTACCGAAGTATGGTTCAGTTTATGTTTAGCGGCTTGGCTGGAACAACCGAGACGTGGGAGGTGAGACGAACAGCTTGACGAAAAAAGGGAAAAATACCATATAGTTGATGTTATTTTGGGATGTTAAACTTCAAACTTTAGTTTATGATTCGGAAAACGAGTTCTATGTGGCTGATAATTGTGTCAGTAAGAATGTTGTTGGATGCATTGAAAAGAGAAGAAAAACTAACGTGGTATATTTTATATTTTTACAGTCAATTTTGTATGATCGATTTTCCCGCATTGTATCTGAATAGTCTGTATAGCAATACGGTTCGGGCGTTCTACTTGAAATTAAAAAAAACTTTTGGTTTCTTAGTCGATGATTTCGTGTGGAAGATCAATACTGTTATCCCTAATCCTCACAGTTATACTGGAAATCGGTTACTTAAATGATAAGTTAAAACTAATAACTGTGCAATGAATTGTATTAAAAACCAAAAATACGTAACAAATCAAATGCATAATTGCGTCGATTTTACGTTTAACACTTCTATCGCAAACACTAAACAGAACATTTATCTAATGGCAATCGACTTAAACTTAAACGGTACCAGGATATCAACATGAAGGCAACCAATTGGTACCTGCCGAGTGTAAGGAGGCGTTCGTGCCGTATGCCACAAGCTTACACCTTCAGGGCGTCCATTTCTTTTTATACAATGCCTTTCACCATATACACACAAACACACACAAGGCCGCACGCCAGTTCTCCGGTACGAAATTGTTCATAAAAATTAGTGTAATTGTTGATTGGGCGCAAGCGATAAGAACTATGAGCCGCTTTGTGGAAAAATATATGAAGAAAGAAAACCGAGATGATGTTGGCAGACAGCGCGCGAGTATCGGTCCCGGTGTTCTAGGGTCAACTTTTATGTCAGCGTCTGCTCGCAAAACCTCAAAAGTCCCGACACGCGGGTTCCGATCGGACATACCCTGGATTTGGTAGGATCACCTGGGGTGGACAAACGACTTGAAGCACCGAAAGCATTTGTAGCAGTGGCAAGGGGCAACTATAGAGAAACCCAGCTAGTGCCTAGCTCTGGGTGGGGGAAAGGAACGGCGAGACCACCCAACGGGCTAATGGCATAATGAAGATTTTCAAATATTTTATTGTAACAACTGGCTTGCGTTGGCTTACCGACAATGCGGTATCTTTACCGGGGCGTTGTACCTTTTGTTTTGTTCCAGTTGTCTTGCTCGATGGTGGTCAATTTTATTTCTCTGTTATGGGGATTTACTTTCGGCTCAGTGTGCCTTTCGTAAAAAAGTTGGGCTAGTTCTATTTTTCGCCTATTAAGTTCGTATGAATGTGTTGTGTGGTTTTTCTATCTCTTCCACTCAGATGCTTCTCCTATTCCTGTCAGTCGCTCGGAGCCGTGTCCCTTCCATAAACAACGATCAAACTCGTTTGTCTTGTCATTTTGTGGCTTGTCTCACTGTTGGATCTTTGACGGGACGGTTAGATGTCGTCTCCCCCGGAGTGAAAACATTGAATGGCCATCTTCCCGGCATACAACCAAAATTATCCACGGAGAAGGAAGAGAAGTACACATCACAGTGTAGCGCAAGGAAGTCAGATTCGGGCCAGGGCAGTTACCTGTTTTGCCTGTTCAAGAAGATGGATAAGGTGGCACGTTTTGTTGTGTCATTTTTCTTTATCGGAACACATTTCGGGTGTACTCTTCATGAAAGAGTCTTCACCTCTAGCACTTCTAAAATTGATAGTTATGATAAATTATAGATAATTGTAGCAGCCGGCGAACCCACTCGGTGCGCCGAACACGTTCGCGATGCTGAACCCGATCGGTGTAGATTGAATATTGGGCAATCAGTAATTGCTTGAGTATAGAGTTTTTTATGGATATGCAGAGACCTCCACGGGAGAAGTGAGGCATAAGAGACGATACACAGTTTGTTTGATGACTTGACATCATTAAGATTAGATCTTAGGATTCTGAAATGCTAGAAAGGTTCTTGAATTCGTATGCCATGTTCTACTCTCTGTTGAGCGGAGTGATGCTGTTGATTAATATATCATCTACTTCGATTCCATGTACATTGAGGGACAATGTGACTAGTTGAGCTACTACTGTTTTCCATTTTAATTTAAATTTGAGCTGGGGATTTACTAAGAAATATCGATCACAACTGTTTTGTTTATACATTGTATAGATATGTTAATCATTACTAAATTATTTTTGATTCGATGTGCTTTTTAAAACGTAACAATACTATTGCTCTAAGGAAACTCAAAGTAGAATCTTCTTGTTTTTGTCGCAACATCAAAGGAATGGCCAAGTGAATATTATTGTATCAATTAAAAATATCTGAGAAAATAATGATGACTCTATTGCATCTAGATTCCCTGTTCGTCTGAACCAATTGGTCAATGGCATTGCTGTAGTATGATACGCGAGTAAGTTTTCCAGGGACCGTCTTTTTGGTATCATTCAATAAACTTTTATAGCTTTACAACACCTTCGGTCATCTGTTTTTCTTTGCCAGTTTGGTGTTCATGTAGTTGTTTATTGTATTTTTCTCTTTTCTTACATTCCATGCACGTCGGTCTGGTTTTTAGTATTCAGTTTGAGAATTGTAGGCGATTCCTTCTAATTTTATGTGATTTGATCCTTTACAAGGTTTCGGTACCATCACAAAGGCAATCGTTCTCCAGACCCAAGTCATCAACGCAACCATAAAGCAATTCAATTAGAGCATCCTTTTTTCATCAGAGTGTCGGAGAGTGTCAATTGTCAAAGAGTAGATGGTGGGCCCATAATTAAGCTTTAACCTTCAGCAGGCAAACCGGTTGGGTCTGTCTTTTTGTCGTTGGGATTTCGGTGCTTTTTACGACCCAGGAGCTCAAAGAGCTTAGAACTCTGTTTTTTCTCTCATTTTGTTTACAACACTCAATGGAAATTCACACTACAAACGAAATCGGAAAAGGAAAAAGGATTTCGGCAGTAAACGGACTACGCATGATGAGCTTTATCGGGCAGTTTTATTTGAGGTTCCAAAACTTGAGATCACTGTCCGCCGTCATTTGACGTGCTGATGCCGAGTCGCGTGTGATGTTCGAGCTCAATGAAGCGTTTGAACGGTGCAGATAAACATTTGCATATTTCCCAGCTTGGGTCGGACGTAGAATAAAGCAAAACATTGACGTATACTACTTCCACGCCGCTGATAATAAGCCGTTTCACTACATGAATAGGCCGAAGGCCAACAGCGCGACTAGCGACTTGGAAACGATCGACCTTTGCGTATACAGTCATGCTTTTCGCCAACGACATCGAACGACTCGGCATCATCATTGGCGAGGGGTGCATTATTGAGCGCGCAAGGTGGCTAATTTGCGCATGAACAATTCTAGTCAAGGTTTTTTTGTCGGTGGAAAAACGATGTCAGTCATCTATTTACATCTGCCGTCCGTTAGTGATCGATATGCGCGAGTGCAACAGCAATGACGTGCGTGCAGGCACAAAATGCGTGAATGAATTTTCCCATGCACTGACCTGTTTTAGCACCTCGTCAGCACACTGACAATGACCTAGGAGGGTTTTTTCTTTCCACTCTACTGCAGTTGGATGGCATCGGAGGTGTTTAATAGATAGAATGACCTTAGTCCTCCTAGCCTAGATAGGGAGGCTTGGGTAGTCTTGGTAGGCTTTGTTAAATTTTAAAGAAATAGACTAAAATTCTAGTTAATTCCCCGATTACTCTACCTTTACGCTGACAAAAATTTAAAGATATCTCTCACTGTAGATAATGTATGGGGATGTATTGGTGTCTTAGGGGAGTTTGCACAAAAACGAAGTCTCCTAAACAAATATTTACTTAGAATTTGTAATATATGTGTAAAATTGTAATGTACAAAATTACAGAATCAAGACTTCTTCTTCCTTGGCATTACAACCTCCGGCGTAATCAACCTCCGGTCCCAGTCCGGCGTACGGGGAGGCGGTCTGAATGAGATTTGACATCGCTGCCGTGTGACGACCAGTGCCGTTGTCGTCTCGACCTCTAAATTGCTCCTTATTGAGACTATTAAAAGGAAAATTAAAAAAATTATTTACGTTCGTTTTTCCTGGTCTATCAGTTTTAATGGTCCATCTTACCACATCACATGTTTATTATTTTGTAAAGAAACATTTCAGTATAGACGGATGAGGGCTTACTGACCAACACCCCGTCTCTACTATTTAAGGAAAACTTTTAAGTTCCCGGAAGTAGGTTGAGGCCTAGAAAATTTTAGGGACACATTTTACACCTAAAGTCTTGGTATATTGTGTCAAGATGTTTGATTAATTGTTAATTTTTCTTCAAAATTCTTACGTGATTCTTTATAAAAATGCCAGAATGGATAATAGTGCTGTAAAAGTGCTTAAGAACATTGCTGCTAGAACATGCAACAGTTTCTAGTCCTTTCCAAACAGTGCACTCGAACATTTCTGCTTCACCCGTCGAACTTTGCAATCCCATAACAAATCAAATTTTATTTTGGAAAGTCTTTCAACAATGCATGATACATTCGACCTTACCTTTTGGCTATGGCTTTTATGGCAAAAATATAGATTTTTTTTATTCATTTAAGACGGCCTGGCCGTATTGCTAGAAATCTATTTGCTTTGAGCTACAACATACCATACCAATTTAAAATGAAAACAACATAGTCTGTTTTCCTTAGTTTTGTCCGTTACGTATAATGTTGTTCTCTCGTTTATATTACATGAAACAAGTTATCACTTGTACCTCCTTTTACGTTCCCTCATCGTTTTCTAAAAACGTTGATAACTATAGCTACCCATAACCATAGTTACCTATGTACACAGGACATAATTATGATACTTCACTTTGTGGTAATACGATTGCTTTGCGAAATACGGCTAGGCTTATGTGAATAAAAAAAAACCTAAGCATGTGTCTCACCTAAATAAAATAGAAATTGTATAGAGTGTGCTGCTAAAAAGGGTGTTTATAATCCAAAAACACTTCAAAGGAAGGGTGTCAAGACGTTCATCACGGACGAACCGAGCTATAACTCTATCAGATAAGGATATAAAAAACGTATTGTCAATCAGGTGAACCGAGAAAAGTTGCATAACACACACACACATCGTTGCGGACATTAGTACGGCGAACCAGCACCTGCGGAAAAGCAATTTTCGTAATTTGTCAATATTCGCATATACTGTCTGGTATGCACTTCAGGTTTGGATTTTCTCCTCAATATACTGACGCACCTATTTGGCGAATAATCTGCTATGCGGTAGGTATGCCTCGCGGTGAAACAGTGATATGGGAAATAAAATAAAATACGTGACGATAGACGATAACCACTACAGTGTGCTATAAAAAGCGCATAGTATCGAAAGAAGAAAGCAAAACCAAATAAAACCATTTGCATTCCGGGAGCCAGAAAAGCGCTCGGAGAATCAGCTTGGGGGGTGTAGAAAATTTCAAACAGCATTTGTTGTTACGTTTTGCGAAGTAGTGAAAAGCATTCTGAAAGGTTCATATGGCGTCGCTGATTGGGGGTGAGTGCGGGAGAAGATACATATATCGCAAAACGCCAACCGAAATATCCGAAAAGTGTCAGAGAAAAATCACACACATGCCATGGTAGCTGCATCAAAGCGATGTTGTGAGTGTGTGTATGGAAGCGATTGGGAGGCCCCCGATCGGCCCCAGTTTCATAACGGAAGTATCGATAATCGTGTCCCGCAGCTTGGTAGTGGGATGCCAGTCGCACGCTGCTCGCTCTCTCGATGGCCATTCGAGGACCACCGAGGAGGATGAGATTTCGTTTGATTTTTTTCATATGAGCTTCAGCGTGCGAGCGCATAGCAGCGACTGCCATCATCGCGAAACGGGGCTACGAACGTGACAAGCGTATCACCGAATCGTGGCAAGGACATGCAGAAACAGTGTGAAACTAACCGAGTTAGGCATAGGAGAGGTCTGCTGGAGGACATTTGTGGCAGGATATATGTATGTGCGATTATGGATATGAAATAGCGCGAGCGTCAATGCGGGCGTTTTCATCCAGTTTAGCACGTGGATCTAAATTGATGTGCCGGGGCAAAAATGTTTCACATATTGGCGCCTGGTAAAAATACACTCACTCGCGGACATCAACGTGGGGAAGGGGCGTTCAAGTGTGCTTTGGTGGGTGTACGCGGAGTTTTTCTTTTTTTCCTTCCTATTTAATGAGCCTTTTTCAGCTTTCCGATTGGATTGGCCCCACTCAAATCGCTCAAGCTGAAGTGCCACAAAATGCGGCAGAAGCGTAACACATCTACCGCAACCTTTTCACCAAAAAGGACATTCCGGCTGCTAGTCACGCTCGAGTGCCAAGTTTCGGTAAACTCTGACAAGACTGCATGTGAGTAGCATGTGAGTGGCTTTGTTTTTTGTGTAGAATATAAGAAGAAAAGGGCCTGCCGGCAACTGGATTCTACTCACCTAGCGCCAGATGGAACAATGCGCTGGCTTTACGAGGAAGCGTGAAGATTCAAACCGTCTTAACCTGTGCTTTAAATTCTCCCCCACGAATTATTCATCAGACTGATGCGTGTAAGCGATCGAGTACTAAAGGGATCTCGAGGCCCTTTTCGCAGAAATCGTTCCTCCTGCGGAGAACACACATCCGTTTGTAAATATTGTCTTTTGTCGATGAATGCCTACAATGAGGATTTAGACCCGATAATCCTAGCCGCGAGCTGCAAGTACCTGGGTGTGGGATTGAAACATAAACTATGCCCTCAAAAGCGCACGAAAAACAATTATACCGTTCGGTGCAAATCAATAATCACTTAATGCCCACTTGTACTGGTCAATTTATCATTGTTCATTGTACGTTGGTGCAGAAGGCATGCGCTTTTCTGGTTATCACTCTTTGTGATACGGTCATGTGTATTTCGTTTCTTTTTTGTTACCTCGACGTTCCTTTGTTTCTGAGCTGCTAGGACCCTGCTCAGGATTAGTAAATTAATTTTCTATTGCTGCCAATTTTCCAACATCCCCCGGAAGCTTCCTTTTAACCACATTGCCCAAATGAAACCCGATGGATGGCAGAAAAGGTACAAAAGGTCGCCCGATGTGGCATCGTCTTCGCATGGTCAACCACCAAAAAAAGGGTCCGAAAAGTGGAATATTCTATGCTAATGAGATTTGCAAGGATCCTGGCAATATCCTGGCGCTTACTCCTTTTGTTGTTCGGCATTTTCTTTCTGTTTCATGATTCTGTGGTAAATGCTCATTTTATTCCCCAGTCTTTTGAAATCCCCTGGAGCCGGCTCGGTTTTTGCGAACATTTTTGCACCGAGTGATGAAAGGTACCGGGTGCGTTGGGCATTGTCGACCATCGGGAAAAGGCAAGAAATTTTGCGTTCGGTCGCTTGGTGCGAACAGTAGCATTGTTGCCTGGACACAGGAGAATAGCATTAGGTTGCGCTTATTTGTCCTACACTTGAATGGTGCCATGATCTTCTACTTGCTGAAAGGGTCAATCTTTTTGTTCAGGTATTTCTTTTTAGAAAAAAATCTGTAATGAAGAGTAAAATTATTATAAGCAGAATGAGAAGAATGACTCGAATGGAACGGCAGTATTTTCAAGTCTTCATGTCTGGTGTTAAAATATCAACAGTTTCATAGCAAAATAATTCTCAGGCTCAACTGGCTCTACTGGCTCTGATTCTAACCCGTTAATCTAATAAAATGTAGAATGACGACGAAGCAAGGAACAGCTCTGTGTTATCAGCTCACCACCACCAAAGAAATCTTGAAGTCGAATCTTAGCTGTCAGTTCAGCACGGTCTGATCGAGAGGATGATTATTTAAAGTTAGTTTTTTTTTCATTTTCGTAAAAAATTTCTATATTTTGTCCAATTCTTGTATTTTATATCTCCAACGCTTTAAACTGTTTCAGTTTTTCGCAGTTCTTTTTTTCATAGAATTCTTTTTCAAGTCCGTGTATGATTTTGAACGTACAAACGATCTGAAAATTTGGAGCATGTAATGAATGAAAAACAAACACATCTTGCTTTTGCGAAATCACGTATATGATAAGTAACAAAACCTAAAAAAAACCGTATCAGAAATCCATGTCGAACACAAACGGCATTAAAACCAGTTAGCACAAGAGTCATGGGAAACGTTTACTCTGGGACTAACATTTTACACCTTATTCTACCGGAATGACCATTCAGCATGAAGAGGCACACTACTAACCATTGAACCTTACCGTTATCATCACAGCTTGGATTGGCTTGTGAATAACAATGCTGATCCGAATTTCACATGCCTCTTTCTCGTTTTGTGCTGGTCGAATCGAGCAGCGCAAACAAACATTCGTTTCAAGCTAGAGGCTCAACGATTGCCGCAGTACCCAAAACTCCACATCGAATGAGCATACAAATCTCTAGCAGATTCGATTGCGATCAATCATTGAAGTATTCGGCAGGCAGCGATACGCAAGACCTGCAATTCGACTTGCCCTCATTGATTGGTCTGATTAATCGATTAAATGATCGTAGTCAGACCCAGAGTTCAGAGATGATATGGTGTGAACATTAGCGTATTTGGTGATAAACATGCGTAACTCACGTGAAGTTCACGGTGATTTCGGGTGAGAGCAAGATTTTGCCAGTTTAACGCTCAATAAGTTGCGTTTAATTGGTTATCGAGAAACATTTTCCATCGCATTGCCGACTGACCAGCGTTAGAGGTTTTGCGTCGATGGTGAATATCTCAGCTTGGATCCCACAGCACGACAGCCACGCGACCGTACACAGACAAAATAGGAAGAGCTACGAAAGGTAAGCCACATAATAAAAAGAACGGTTAGCTGAACTGATTTTTTTCGGCTACACATGGAAAATTATTGTGATCGTAAAATGAGCACTTGTACTAATACATTGCCTGTCTATTTTCCGCACGTTCCTGTGCTGTATTTGCACCATGCGCGTCAAATGGTCGATCATCGTTGAGCCGAAAACAATAGCGCAAAAAATCCGTCAATGTCAATGAACCCGCCACATTTATGATGCCTCGAGCTTTTTATGATACGTTGTTAGTGACCAATAAGATAAAAGAAATTTAACCGGGTGGATGTGGTGAGCATTCACTGCTCTGATCATTAGCTGTTAGATTTTGCTTTTAATTCTTTTTTTTAAGATAATTTAAGTGCAATAGAGATTCACTTTACTTAACATCACATTTTATACACCACATATTGTCGAATTCAACCGTTTAAACTTTCAAGCAACAATAATTTGTTCAGCATCATTATAAAAGGATACAAGAAAATGACAAATTACACAAATTAGACACGCACGATACCCTTGAAGCACGAAATATACCGGCATTGCTCTCATTTCTTCCTTCGTGCATTGTTTAAAGATGACGCATATAAGAGAATAAAAATAATGATGTTCTTGTTTTTGCTTTGGTGGATTTTATACGTGAGTGCAACGTGGAGGCATTGTGCTAACGTAATCAATTTTTCCTTAGTTTTATGGTTAAACCAGTTTTCGATTTCGGTCATCGATAAGCTCGGGTTCCTGATTGAAAGCCCAGAACTAATTGTTTATTTAAGTGTTGGTAATTTGTGTTGTATAGAAGTGACGACTAAACATCGAACTGTCCAATAATTAAATATGTATTTGCGCAATTTTTTAGTATAACGTTTTCATCGACACCCTTATTTCAATTGTTTCGATTAGTTTTATTTAAGTTTAAAATTTTGAAAAATGGAATAATCTTTGACCGGGAAATGTTACGAGCCCACCCGGAATGATCGAATTTATCCATTCCTCTTTATTTGTATTGCCTTTAGGTACAAAATCGCTAGTGTTCCGCCAGGCACGGTAATGGACAGTGTCAGAGCATTCAACAGAGCTGTTTTTGTTAATGAACCGTTATGAGGACGTCTGTAGTCATTGAATGCTGCTTAGTAAATTTAGGATTATTTTGTAGGTGTTTTTAATGCAGAGTTTTCTCAATTTTATGATTAATTGTGATACAGGAAGTATGGAAACTTGAGGAAGAAAATCCATAAGAACAAAAGTTATAATTCAGTTTAAGAATAGGAAACTTAGAACGAAACAATAAAACACCAAAGAATTCAAAGTTGCTTAACAAAGCATCGTTCAACCTAACCGCATACATTATTTAAACTATTTTGCTAATAAACAATAAAGTCCTACAGTGAAACTGATTCCCAGGCTGGACAGCGGCTTAGATTCGGTCAGACAGCCCACCAGCAGACAAACAGTGCGTATTGAAGAGTCCTCGTGATGGATTTCATGATGAGCCACCATTTCTGCCTAAAACTGAAACTCTTGATTCATCTCTTAAAAACACCAGATGAATGACCGATTGGAAGTCAAGAAGAAGCATCTGTCGTGACAAGCCAAACTTCGTGTTCGATCCGGCTGAGCTTTCGGTACCAGCATAAGCACTTGTTTGAGATATTGTTGATGCCGTGGTATGAACGGTGGGATAAAGGAAGAGAAAAACGAAAAAAAAAGATACGGAACTACGCCAGCCTTCTTGTAGCCCCTATCCTACCACGACCACCATTTCAACAGTTATGCTGATGCTAGCCGTATGCTGATGTTCATTGAGCATATGTTATGCGTTGATTAAAGCTATCTTTCCGACGTTTGGTCGTCACCATCTTCGCAGCCACAATAAGGTAAGCAACCACACATTCTTGCACTGATGGGTAAGCATGGTAATGGATCACCGTTATGATTTTATAAACAGTCTGAAATATTTTTATACGATCACATCGAAATGTTAACCTTTTCTTTGCCGCTGCTCGTTTCAATAGAAATGCAAATTGAATACTTATGGTAGAAAAGTAAGTACAATTGTATGGAGTCAAGCGCTTAAGACAAACTGTAAATTT
The DNA here is from genome assembly GCF_013141755.1 of Anopheles stephensi. Lineage (NCBI taxonomy): Eukaryota > Metazoa > Arthropoda > Insecta > Diptera > Culicidae > Anopheles > Anopheles stephensi. Next base: position 93,487,805 of record NC_050202.1, read on the forward strand.
ATTTAAACAATTAAAATGACAAACAATTTGTGCTGTTTTTTTAGATCTTTTGTGTGACTAGAATATTGATGTATGGCGTACAATTTAATGCAGAGCATACATTGATGTTTATGATAAAGAATGCGAACGGCAGTCCGTGCACAATGCACTCTGTGTCGTTATATTTGTCTTCTTTCAGCTAGTTTTTATCTCCAGCCTTCTTTCGCCTATTCTCTCACTGAACAAAACCGTACATAGCGTACCAGCGTAATCTAAATACAAATCTTAATTATTTCACCATGGTTCGTGGAGCTTTATGGTGTATTGGTCGCCCAGACGATGTATTGTGACTACTCTAACCCGTTGGTCAATATTCGATTGGTCATCTCCACTTGGTTTAACATGGCTGATGGAGCTGCCGGGCCAACATCGTCCCTTGCGTTAAGGGTGTTTTATCGCCGAAATTCCATCAGCGCCACACCATGACCCCTTTTGCCGTAAGCAGTAATTGCGGAGATGATCGTCGTATGGCATCGAAAGCACGTGGTGCAGGTGATGGTGACGGAGAATAGCTTCAATATTGTATGTGTGTGTATATATAGGATAACAACGTGAGCTCCATATGGTTCCAGATGACTCGGTTCTTACGGTGTTCTTATTGTCCGTCATATTTTTTTCATTTTCTTACTTTCCGTTTAAGATGCTTCGTTGCCAATGCCAGTGCCAAGGTAAAACGTTTTAATCGTAGAGGAAAAAGTAGCCTGAACGAGATAAAATAAATTAAAATAAGAGTAGCAGCGTGGAATTTATAAAACTTCAAAATTACTATTATGAGTGTCGCGATCTTTTGGTACAGGAAAGAGCTAAAACTGAACATAAAATAAAGAAAAACGGATTTTCCTTCGATTGACAGACCTACCCAGAGCACAGAATCACTTAAAATTAAATATAATAATTACTCAAAATTAGAAAAATTACTTGCTCGCGGTTGAAATCTCTCGTAGCCTCAGTTAGTTAGATGGCTCGGTGATTTGTCGATCAGCAAATTCCTCACGTGCAGGCATGACTATTTTGCTACAAGTTTGTTAAAATTAACCAGAGGTAAACAATTTTCGAGTTTAAATACTCCAGAAAACTAAAATGGAGTTATCTTCATAAATCTTCATTCATAAATACTACACTAATACAAAAACTAACCTTGCATGGATAAAAACTAAAGAATATAAAACATGCATAGAAAAAAAACCTTACAGAACCCAGTCAATTCATTATATTCCTCAAATAATTAAAAGCTTACATTTGCTTATAAGGTGATTATGAACTTCACTAACATCAACTCCATCGCTGAGAAAAAATGTTACCGATAATAGTTCCACCGATCAGTTTCCCACACTTCTGCCTTAAGCAGATCATGTCATTACCTAATGTTAACAGAGGAAAACATCAATTGAGAAGGTAAAACTAAACCTTAGAAATGTAAAGCATCACCTGGTATAAACTTAGCCTGACTTTTAATGACGACAGCCTCTGTCCTGGACGCCACGAAAATCGTAAATGGCCGCAACCGAGTCGTACAGTTGCACCAAACGTCGCAGAGCGTACCCATAACACTGGATGTGCCGTACCGATCCGGATCCGGCCAAGAAATTAAACGTTCTTCCCGTTGTGCCAACAACGCACGCAGTTGACGGCGATTGAATATAACCGACCACTGCAAGACGTGTAAACCAGAACAACAACAAGAGCTGAACACCGAAGAGAAGGTGTAACCGAGAAAATAAAATAATTACCCGTTCCTGTACAACCAGAAAGAGAAAAATGTCGGTAATGTCGGCGTAATCGGGCCGAGCGTAGTAAAACCAACATGTAGTGATTCCTATGATGTTGATCACTATGTAATACGACTGCAAAACAAAATTTTAATGCCAATTGATTATAAAAGTTCAAGGTTCCTCCTTAATGTATGGTCTTTCTATGCTATAAATAGAATTGATTGTTTTATCTGAAAGACAGATTCCTTTTAAAATGTGCGTTTTAAAACTACAACTTTCAAACAATAAATTTGCTTTTGTTATACATATATAAGTTTTCCTGAGTATGTATTTTGAACACTTGACAGTCAGACGTTCACTGAAAGACATTTCCGTTGAAGCTTCAAATGTAATTTGTGACCAACCAGCCTAATTGCATTGAAAATGGAACTCGTTCCAGTTCCCTACATTTAAACCTTTATTTAAAATATGTTACCAAGTAAGTAGCTAAAAACATGGTAGCGTCAGTTAATTGAATACGGAAATCTTACGGAAATCCTAAACACCGTACCGCTTTGCTGTTCGTATCCGCGGCTTTCGTGACCCTGTAAACTCCTAGGTTAGTGAAGCGTGCTATGATCTTTGACCGATCGTCGGCTTCACATAAACTAATGAATGTTTCTAGCAAAAACAAAATCCGTTTATAGATCTTAAAAAGGGAATCTAGATGCGATCACCTTTAGCACTAGTGCCAACAGTCATAATGACTATCGTACAAAACAAGCTTGACACAATTGATTTGTCTAATTGTTTGAAGGCATCGCTTCGACCAGTTTTTCAACCATTGGGACAGTAATCTTACGAGGTTAAGCGTCTGATTTGGATACATTTATTATAAACACCATGGGGTTACCTGCACGAAAATCTGTCTGGTGCGGTGTGATCGTTCGGTTTAAAAGATTGATAATATATGGATCAGCATCCGCCCTCGAACGTCCTCTGACGAACGTTGCCTCATAGCCCATCGTTTCTGCTGGGAAAAGCGTTTGAAATAAATCGAAACGTTCATCATCATGCCATCAGCTTTCAGATTTTAATTTCCATCACGACGCCGCGACGGCGAAGGGCTCAGATCACAGTCGGGGGTTTCGCTACGGACTGCGTCGGTCACAGTCCAGTCCACAAGTTGTCGAGCCATCAGTCACTGGTGCGTTCCGGGCAGATTCTAGACTAAAGCAGAACGAAGGGTGCGCTTGGGGGCTTAAGAAGTTAGGTCTGCATTGAGTTTTTGGATCGTTTCGTAGTCTTAATTTAATTCGGTGCTTTTGCTAACCTACAGAGGAACCTACCTTTCGATGGCTTTCCTGAGATCTTTGTGGTCTCTTTTCTGCTTGATGGGGCAGTGCCGAAAGACTCTACACATTCTACACAGCCAATCCTTGCAGAACCAGCAATATTAATGGATTTTTAAATTTCCGAGGGTGATTTGATTTCTGACATATTTTACCTCGTTCTATTTCTTGCCATTAGTTCTTTTGCTGCCCCTGCTTCGAACATCGGGGTTTATAAGGTTGACGATCACAACACCACATCGTGTCGTGTCGTGTTGATGATCAGAGCATGTAACTATGTGTGGACCCGTTGTGTCTCGATGACAGGTAAGCATTTGTTTATTCACATTCTCCAACCGGACTGTAAAAACGGGCGATAGCCGAAGGCCATGTCACTGATGGATATGTGGTTAGGATATCCTTTTCGGGCTATGCTTTCAACCCATCTCGTGTGCCTGACTCGAGCCGTTCGGATGATTGTCAAAAAATCAGACGTACAGTCATGCCATCAGCCGCCTGAGTTTAGAAAACTGTTTTTTGTTGTCTTTAGTTTCAACGATCACCAGGACCAGGACCTTATCGTAGTCAGTGTGGATCCCGATGACCAGAAGAAAAACCATCGCCATTAAATTGAGGCAAGTTGTAGTCTCGTCTGAAACGCTTCAGGGAGAAACACAACGAAGGAATATAAAAAAGACATAAGAGGTATCACAATCGCTTGCCTAATTTTTGCAGTTCGTATTATAACTTCTGCGAACATATGGCAAAAGCAGGTAACCGTTGATTTTGTTTACCTCTTTTAATGGTTTTTAATTTGTTGGCCTGTTGCTTGAGAAACTTGCTATTTTTGTGAATTGGCATATAGCTTAAAACTTTTGGAAAATGATATTATTTTTAGATAATATAGCGGAATTTTAAAATGAATGTTACGTTTACCACAAAAACTTCTGTAGCCTTAAAAATACATTATGTTTATCTCAGTTGACTTTTCTTAGCTGCTGAAGCGTTTAGCGGTAGGGAAAACCTGAAATCTTGTGCAATCCGGTGGCAGAGGCAATAACGTCGCCGGTCTTCACACGGCAGAATCTGGGTTCAAATCCGGCCTGACTGGTTCAAAGGACTTGACTATTCAGCTACGAGTAAAATCGAGTCACAGAAAGCCTGAAATGGTAGGCAAAGATCTCTCGAGATTTGTAGTCCTGAATCTGAAACCTGAAATCTGAAATCTGAAAAGCTCTGAAACCTTGTTGACGGCAGTACAGGACATGGACAAAATGTAATAACCATTCACTCAATCGTTACTCTGCGTTATCTGTTCCATCGCAACGTCTTCAATCATACCTCAGCTATCTGCGTCATTTGGCGCAAGTTCTTCTCTCTCCCTAGGATATTTTTTCTTCTTGTGCCGACTACATCTAGAAGGACAGTCCTAACGGCCGGTATTGGTCTCGTACGACCAATGGATGGTATTGAAGCCGCTAGCCTTAAGCGTCACATTCTGATCCGGGTAGACAATCATGATCGCGATGACGGCGACAACCGATAGCAGTGAAGTGCACGCGATTGTCGGCCGAAAGCTATCAGTATTTTACTGTAGCTTCAGCGTTGTTGTTGTTTAAGCTTTGCCAGGTTAAAAATGTTACCAATCTGCACCCCGAGGGTAGCCATTGTTCTGTCAAGATTTCCTAATGCCGCTATATGGAATAAAAACGAAAAGGCAAAAACAAAAACACTATGCCTGCAATCGACTGGAGGCAATAGTGGGTGGAAGAGATTATGAAACTTTCAATTGAATGAATTATGGCTCATCTAGATAACCTTATTCGCATTCTGTTCTGAAAAAATTGTTCAACCTTTCGACGTCCATCCAGGTGTTATCCTCGTTGCATGACGACGTTGTTTTTACATTTTTACCATGATTATTGTAATATGAGGACGTTTTTCGATATTGTGTGCATCGGATTATGTTTAAAATAAACAGCAGCTAAACTAATAGCAAATTTTTCGAAATGTGACATAATTAATCGAATAAACTATGAAATTGTATTGGGATTCAATTCGCTGAATACTAACAGAAAAAATTATAACATCTTTTGATGTTTACTTTGCATCAAAATTGTACACCACGCTGTACATTCTCGACAGCTTCAAATTTCGTGATGGTACTGAAAATCTTTCCTCTAAAAGAACGAAATCAAAAGATGCAAATACGTAATGCACACGAATGTTACCAAAGAACAATCAACTATGAGCCATAGAAGCAAAGGTTCGTCTTTTTTTACAAAATTTTGATTTGTCATCTTCGAGCTCTTCTTTTTCTAAAAGAAAATACCTGTGTGAAAATATGAAAAAAAAACACATTTACTGGCTCAAAATTTCATTAATTTTTCAACCTGAAAACGCAAGGAGTGATGTGCTGCATCCCTACTGTTCCGATGATCCTTCAGTGTGATTGCAGGATCGAGAGAATGAGTAAGAATAAAGCGATAATTATTGTTATTTTGTAACATTCTTCCTTTGTCTGTGACCGATTGAAGGGGATTTAGCGGCCCAAACGATATTCTGGCCGTACGTGCAAGGCAGAACACCGTGACATAACGTGATCTCGGCTGATGGATTGACGACGCCTCGGCCATGCAGAACGGTGAAGTTGACCTCGCGTTGTGTTGCAAGGTATTTCCAAAAGATAAATGATTGTAGAGACATTTGTTATTTTATGGCATTTACAAGTGTTCTTTTGTTTCCCTACCGTCCGTTAGTTTTTGATGATGCCTCCTTTTGCCTTTGGCCTAGCCGCTTGTTGTGATAGAATATATTCCCTGCTGTTTTCAGGCTTCGGTGTATTTGAGGATGATCTTTTTTTCTCTTTTTTATCGAGTACTAACCGCGTTGATTTTGTTTTTCTCAGTGAGAGGGCTCGTACGGCGACGGCTCCCTATTAGGAATCTTTCAGAGCATTATGTGGACCGTACTGTACTGTCTAATCATCAAATCGTATGCTGATGCCGCCGTTAAGATTGATGACGTACAATGTACCGGTCCAAGAAACGTAAGATAAGGACTATATAAAAAGCAGCCTCCCGCAATTATAGGACGGTAACAGTGTGCTTTTTTTGCAGTTTAATCTCGAAATAATCAGATAAGATCGCGTTCAGATCGCCAACAGAGATCGCTTAGAGAAATAAGCAAATCTCTTACGAATTTAAATTTGTTTGATCTAATTTAGTGTAAAACATCTTGATCATCAATTTTATAAAAATTAATGTTATTTCACTAAAACAATTTCAATTATGAATAATCGTCTGTGTTGACATGGGGTCATTGGTTTTAAACTAAACTGACGAAAAGTGGCATTTAACAACGCAATTATTTTCTACGACAGAAGAATAGTGTGGTAAATATATCCCAGCCATCTCAGGCGCTACGCCTGTCCATGCATCAACGACAATCTTAGGCTTCAACCACATAATGACACATTTCAAAACCTTTTGGTGCCAATTTTCAGTATTCGAGGCGCGTCGCTGAAATGAAAGGAAACGGACAAAAAACAAGCTCACGGTGTCTAATGATGATAAATGAAACGGGGAACAAAAGGAAAATGGGAGAAAACCTTTCCGAACGAGACAAACGACACTTTTCTTCATGCACCTGATATTCGATTGTCATGCTAGGGATCGCCGTTTTAACCAAAAAAAGGTTTGCAACGGCGCTGGTGCTTAAGGATTACAATCGTTACCTGTGTGTGGGAGATTTTCGACGTTGAAGTTGATTCCTTAAGCACCCGGTAAAGGACTTTGTCAACCTTCGGATACATTCTTTAGCGCCTGCGCTTAGCGGCTTTGCTTTGATCTGTATCGTGAGTTCGACTTTCGTGTGTCCTTCTTGATGGGTTTTTTTTTCTCTCTACTTACCTGTTACTTTAGTAAAAATATCTTTGAGCTTCTTAAGGTCCGTAAGCTACCCAATAGGAAGTGAAAGTCACAAAGCTCTCTCGTGAGTTTCGTGATCATTTCTATTGGTTTAAGAGATAACAATACTAATCGATTTTCATTTTTGCATTTAATTTTTGGTTGTATAAAATAGTATAATAAATAGAAATAGGAATAAATAGAAATAGTACATCTTTTCTACAGATCGTTGCAATTTTTTGTCTTAATATATGCTTGCCATGTTTGTTTTAAAAGAAGATCATCAATAAATGAGAATATAACATGCACAAACGATCAAGTTCTAATTTTTCTTTCTGATAAGTAAGACGTTCAGGTTAATTGCAATTTTAATCAAAGTGATACAATTCATTATAAAAGCGCTGGTCGAATAGAAGTCTCCAGAATTCCTATACTGAATCCCAAACGTTGAACCGTCTTCTGGCTCAAATTTTAATCTTCTGGACCTCGTCTTCCGGGAACACCTAAAGACCTTGTCATCTGAAACATTTCACTACCCAAATGGTTTCGTCTTCTGAAACATATCGTAGTCTAAGACCAGGTAGTAAATCTTTACAGGTTTTGATTTTTTTTCCTCACTTCCATCATGCGCTCCACACTTCCACACGCTTATTCGTGGCAGCTTGTTTTCATTTATACATAAAAAACTTGATTCAATCTCTCTTTCTGCTGATTATATTCTGTTTTTTTTTACATAAGTTTTATTCAATAATAGTAAAATTATTTCAAATCCGGGGGTGAGGTGCCCTTTCACGGTTTTAGAAGGAAATGTCTCCAAACCGATGTGAATTGTATTCTTTTTTGTAAGCTAGTTTTTAAGCAATACGGCCCAGGCCTTAAACTAGTAAACTTCAAGAGACGAGGTTGATGCATTCTTCTTCTTTTTCTTCTTTAGCCTAACATTCTTTGGCCTTAGGTCAAGATTGCCATTTATGGCTTACTAGACTTAATGTAGGTGCAGTCCGGTATCCGAGGCGATAACGGCGGCGGTCTTCACACGGCCCGACCGGGGTTGAAATCCCATCCAGACCGCCGCCCCGTACGCAGCGCTGTCTACTTTGCTACGGGTAAAAGCAAGTCACTAAAAGCCAGAAATGGTAGGCCGAGACCTCTCGAGGTTGTAGTGGCAAGGAAGAAGAAGAAGAAGACTTAATTATACCACGTAGTTGGGTAATCAGTCCTCACTTTAAAACATTTGGTGCATTGGTTGATTTAAATAGACTTTGAACCATTATTCTTCTTTTAAAGCTGTAGAATATTTGAAGTTCCACCCTAGAACAATCTGTTGTTCTTTTTAAATTCATCTTAATCAGTATAGGTGTAACAACATCGGTGTATTGCAACTTCATCATGATAGTAAGGCTGTAATATGACTGCCCAAAACTTAAATGAAAGATTCCAGTGCCTCTTGATGGATGACAAGTTTAGTAGTTCTTGTTTTGAACCCTTTTCGTACATACGAAAGATTATGCTCATTGCTCACCTTCCATAAATCACGCATCAAACTTATGGCAACGAAACTCATGGCATTTGCATTGCACATATGCAGTGTATTGCTAGTTGAAAGCTTTGTAGACATTGTAGCTCACTGATTCGCAACATAAATGAACCAAATCGAGGGATAACGAACCCTGAGACCTATACGACACTGAGTTGTAAAACAATCGACGTATTATCGTCACATTGCACCGCGATTTCCAATAGTGAAACGGTTTTGCGAAGAACTGTCGTGTTGACACAGTGATGGATGGTAGAAAATACACACACATCAACTACATGAACATGTACATGCAACACATCGCTTCAGATCAGTTGTCTAGCCAATGATCGGCATACATAACCGCATTTCGAAAACGGTATTGTTCGTGCATTATGTGTTGGACTGAGCAAAAGGTAACAATTAGCCTTTGAGTATCTGTTTGATCATACCTTTCTTTGATAAGGTACATAATGTCATTCATGCTTTTTGTTGGTTTTGGCCTTCATTTTCTAATCCTGATAGTTCTAAATAAATTGATTTTCTTTTTTAACATTTCAAACGTAATGTTAAACGAAACACTATGTATCTTTGAACTTAAAATAATCAAGAGATGTCTGTGAAGATATAGTTACAATTTAATGCATGGCGTGAAATATTTTACATAAAAACATAGTCTAAATTTCATAATTTTGAAAAAGCACAGGTTTAACACATGATAAGAAAATATACATTTCATATAAAAAATGCTGTTAAATCGTTTCAATTAGGAGCATCTCATCTACATTAGTGACAAAATTTCCAATGATTGTAAGTCTTGCTTCCATTCTAATTGCTTCATTTCTGTCCTAAGTTGCCCTTGTAATGATGAATGTTTGACTTTTTTGCTTGTTTCTGTGTTAACTTATTGCTGAACAGCACATCTGTGGAGGTTGCTTTTGAAAGCAGAAAAGATCCAAAATAAGCGATATGAATCGAAACGATACCACTTTCAGAAAGGGCTTTTTCAACACATAAAATACTGAAGCCGTACCAGCAATCTTCTCCCCTTCCCCGAAAAGCATGTGAGACCGACTGAAGCCAAGTAGCATCAAAGGCAGACTAGTAGATAGATTGTGGACAGTCGTAAAGACACCAAGTCTTTGGTAATTAAAACCAGCTTTATCACTCGACGTTTTGTGTGGCATTGTGTTTTCCACCAAAATAAAAAAGGCAAAAACAAAAGCAAAAGTCAAGTGCCTCGCTCTGCTTTTCCATCAATGTCGTCCGTCTCGGTACTGCTGTTTCATGCTCGCAAAGCCTGGACTGCCGCAGTGGACCACTGGAAAATGATCCTCCATCCGTTTGGTATGGTTGTGCGGGAGGTGATCCAAGTAAAAACAAAAGCACTCGGCTGGAAATAAGACAATACGCGAGTACAATTGCACGGCTGCTGTGTACATACGCTGGTTTCAAATTGTACAGTTTCATTTGTCCACTGCAGATGACCACCGGGACGTGTTGTCTTGGCTGTGGACGTCAACGAGTGGTCAAACCGTGACGATGAGTTTTTAGAAAAAGGGTGATTCGCTTTCTAACGATACCTATCCAATGGCTGAGGCATTCGGGTTCATCGTTGTGGTTCCTTGAGCGGCATCATTTTGCTTGTGATGGGCACTTCTAGGTGACGATAGTCGGAAAATCAGCCAACCATTGCCCGGATGTGATTTCTCAAGTCGATCCAAGTACTTTGGATCGCAGCGCTGGATTAGACTACTTGAAACCGTGGTTAGTCATATTACTGTTTCATCTATCGCAGTATCTCGAAAATCATAGAAATAAAGGCACATATAGCGGCTACCACGTGACTCATTAGGTTAAAGTTTTGACCAACAAAAACCTCGCAAAAAATTCCTTAAATTTTGTTGCTGTCAGCTTAGGGAGTATAGTGCCTTCGCTGCACCTAAAAATAAATCTTATCTTTTCCAATAGAATCTGTACAGAATATAGAATTCCGTGCAGTTTTCATGCGGGGACCCTGAGTACTTTATGCAATTATTCTTCTCTCGATGGCTCTCAATTAAAGAGAAATCGCAGCTGAATGCTAAGGGGCTTTATGCCAACAACTTGTGCGTCGTGCACAAACACGTCAATGGAGTTTTTATCCTTCTCCAGAATTTTGAAATATGGTGATTTGCGTCTATTGGGAGCAAAATATCATTCGAAATATGCTCCATTTACAATCCAGTCTGAATAATAATTATGAAAAGAATGAATTAAAAACTCAAAACAAAGCAAGCATCCTCTTGACAATCTCATAGCAGCATTAAGAACGTACGGTGCTGCATGGTTTATGTTTGTTGGTCATTCAACTTCTTTTTCTCTATGTCTTTCTCTCTCTCTCTCTCTCTCTCTCTCTCTCTCTCTCTATCTCACTCACTCGAATTCTTTCACCGAAAATCGTAAGTTGTCCATCGTTGCTGGTGTTTAATAATCGGCTGAATATTGTCCAGTATAGCTGAATAACTTGTGGAACATTTTTGCCATTTCGTTTAGGGATCACACCAGACACCAGCCCGCCTTTTCGGTTTCGTGGAAGCGACTGAGTATAAAAATAAATTAAGAAACGCCCACCGAATGTCGTCCTCGTTTTATAGCTGGACCGCATGGATGATTTCCGGTTCACGTTATCGTGAACCTTTTTTAAGGTGATTCTCATCCTGCATGCTAGCAGAAGTGTCTTTGCTGGATCTTGTGCCTGTATAAAGAGCATGCCTTTATCGTCTTTTCCCGTGCCTTTATCGACGCGTCCAACACACAGTGTGATTCCCGTGACCGTGGTGTTGCGGTTGGTTTAATTACTATCGATATTTTATCGTATTCGTTTTTGTTTTTTTTTTTTTGCTTAGAAACTAAAACTATCAAGAGCGGAATCATTTTTCAAACAAACGTATGTATCGGGATCTTTAGTTATGTTATTTCTTTTATCAGAACAGCGTTTCACGTAAATAGCTCGTAATAAAACGTTAGAGTGTCATTATTTTTTAAAATATATGAACTAGTGCATGATCCGGAAGTGTAAATAATAAACTTAAATTGTCAAAATGGTCTAAACGATCCAACATTGTGGCATATCCCTCCATTTTCAGTCCGTCATTTGATGCTTTAGTTTTATTTCCACAACTTAAATACTTCCTCGGCATTCAATTATGCTGTTCCCTCTCCACTCAGAACTTACTTTGTTTGACATCGATGTTAACCCTTCAAAGTTGGTTGCACGAAAATCCTTTTTGCGCCCCTGCGTCGAGACAAGTAATGGCTTTCCTTCCTGTTGCTAACTTTTGTTATTCAAATTACCCTCTTGAACATTTTAGATTGTGCACCCATATCCGGCATGTGCTTTATTGTCATAAGTTTCATTGAGGGAAGGGAAACCGTCGCAGTCGTTTACCATTAGCTTCGAGCAGAATCACAGTTCTGATTCTGATTGTTGGTTCGCTGCTTGAATACTGGATTCGAATCCTTTTGATAGAAAGGATTAAAAAGCATGGCGCATTTGAGCGACAAAGGTGGCCATTTTGATATTTTTTTGCTTAGCTTTCTCTGATTTACAGCAAAGCCTCTCAGTTGCGTTAGAAATCCGGTCGCAATCGGGAAAAAGAGAACGGTATGCGTTAAGTGTTGCCTTTGGGAAAAATGTTAAAAAATATGCCATAGGCTTGCATTGTCACAACATCTGGCACAAAAATCGACTCGACATCGATGGCTTAATATTGTCTACGAGGGAGGAATCCTAGAAAATGGTTGCTCGATATCACGCCACAGCAAAACTGGGCCATCTGTAAGAATGATGACAGAACTTTTTTTTATGTATTGTTGGAATCTCGTGTTTCATGATCTGTGCTCGTGGAGTAATATATTAGGGCTTATAAAAGAGAATACAGGATTGAGTTTCGTACATCTACCTGAGCAAGATGTGTTGGGTAGTTCGTTGCATCCTCTTTGACATAATCCGAGACCCATTTTTACGCATGATGTGATGCATCATCTTTACTGAATAGAATTACGTCCTATGATGTCGATAGGGTGTGTGGCCGGAGGAAATCAACCTCGACAAGCAAGGACAATTGTGTTTGCGTGAACAATGACAATTACTATAAAGGCGGAGTTACGGGGCTTGGAACATAAGGTACGTCGCAACTTATCTATGTGATGCAACCGTTTGTTAGGAACCTGAGAAAATATTAATGGTTTTTCAAGTAGGATTTTATTCTTGTTTTCTCAGCCTTTAGAATCAATTACGCTCAAGGATGCAGTTGTTTCCTTCATACACCAATGCATTTGGGTTTTTTTTTATCAATTCCTATATCTGTAAAATTATTTCCGACTACAAGCAGAACACGTATTGTTTTGATTGCAATCAATCTCAATACCACAACTTCTTAAATCAATGCAGTATCGTTGCCAATCCTCCTTCTAATTGAGAACCTTCTGATTATGTTAACGTATGATAATGATGAAACGATGTGTTGGCAGATGTTTGGGGATGCGTTGATATACAATATGTGACCATCTGTATGGGCTTCCCATAACCACCGGGAAAGGACTACACCAGCATGCTTGGAAAACAATTAGGCGCGAAGAGATCAACCCATCGATAATTATGACATTCGATTGGATTGGAAACAGCGACATACCACAATACCATAACACCTTTTCTGACTCGAGTAGCATTAGGATGGGGATGGAAAAAAGAACATCCTTCCACAATTCTGCCAGCTGCAAACAATATGCATGATGAAGCATGATTCTTCAGGATTGATAGAAAATACCAGCAGCACGAAAATTATCGTAAAACGCTAGGTCAGCGTCCATCGCTATACCCCAACGATATTTATGTATTTGGATGAAATGCTCTTATGCCACTCATAATTTGAGAGTTCCTGTTGGGAATGACTTTTTTTCCTTGCATTAACTGCAGACTGTTGAGCTTGAGGGTCAAAGAAAATATTTAATTTATAAAAAAAATTATGCAAAGGTTCAGGAGCAAAAATCTTCAAAACTTCATAAACAAAGACTTTTTTAATCAAATACTACCTTGCAATAACTCAAGTTACTTCGTTTTACCTTAAAAAACTCTGTTTAGTAAATAACCATTACTACTGCACTGCCAAACATGGGTAGAGAAATCATTGCCATTCTGTGAAATACCGTACAAGTTTTTAATAATCACCCTAGTCAGAATATTTCTCAGTCCAGTGCACAACAATGGCTGCACAAAATGGACTCTTCGTCGTTTCCAGTAGCTCGGTGCTGGCAGGACACGACATAACATCAGGCAACTGACAGCAAATTGCGAAAGAACAGCCGGGTAACGTCATTTGCGTCTACGGTTCGGATCGTGTAAAAGGAAAGGTAGCACAAAAATGCTAATAATCCCTGCAGTCGCCTACTCGGTACCCCAGTGGTTGGGATCTCGCCCAACCTAACCTCATCCTTTGCACCGCACCACCCCGAGCCACTGTTGCTCGGGCGACGGTTGCATCAATCATTGTGGATCACGTGTGTGAGAGCGAGCACGGAACGGGAAGGATGCTGAAAATATTTCTATTAGTTCACGGTTCGATAATATTTTAGAAAATTGAAGTGCTACCGTTGTCTAGAGAGATGAGTGTCGATATCCCTCCGCCTGTCGCCGTCGAAAATAGTTTTGTTTTCTTCCGTACCGCACTGTCGAAGCCTTCTGCAAAACTGGGACATAAAAGAGGAGGAAAAGACGAAGGTGAACGACAACAAGGAGGCGGTAAGCACATGATTATTTTATGTTTCATCATTATGTTCATCAGAACAGGGTCTCGATATTCTGTGCGAACCATCCCCGGTAGGTTATATGAATCTATCGTAGATAGGGGATTAGCTTAGATGTTTGTTGCCTAGCCCATCCTGGTGGTTTGTCAATCGCCACTTCGAAGCACACGTAAGGACGAGTGGGTACATTGTGCATTGTGCGCAACTGGTCGAATCCTTGCCATCTCTGCAGCCAACAACCAACAGCTCGGAGGCAGAACGTTTGCGAGAACCGGATTTAGCTGCCGAGGGGTACGCAGCTGGTTAGGTGGCAGTTTACAATCACGCCAAAATAGACAACCGTCCCTGGGTTGGGCTTGTTGAAACTCAATCCGCTTCGCTCGGGGAACCAATCCTCGGGGCTTCTGAAAAATCACCGATGCATATCGGAAGCTTGCCGGGTTTGAATCATTATTCGACCAGCCTACCTAACATCGAACGTACGAAAGAGGGGGAATCATTGTTAACACGCTGTTGCTTTGAATCACGGTACAATGATGGAACCTACAGCAACCAAAAATGTGTCACACGTTTTGTCTGAAATGAGCCAATCCACGCAAAGAAATGACATCGAATAAACGGACCCATTCTACCGTGCTTTAGACGCATTAAAATGTACCAGAACAAGCATCAACAACGATGGCTGCCATTTGCTTGTAAATAACTGATAAATCGTGTCGCCTGAGCTTCTGCAATCACAGGTGGCAAGAAGATGTTGCTTCGCATATAGTGTACATACTGATGAAGATGGCGTTGATATTTAGCATTAAAGGTAACAATGAAGATGAAAATCTACTTTTGTATTGGTTTTTTTAAATGCAAACTAATAAGTGTCATCATTGAGCATGAACTGATTGACGTGTGAGATGATAAGTTAGGCCCAAGTTTGTAAACCTGCAAGTTATGATAATCATTCAATTGGGCGTGATCAGAGAAAATTGCACATCAGGGCACGTTTCAACCGTTTTTTTTTTTTACTTTATGTCGTTGATGAATATTCCGGAAAAAATCTGACGCTTACCATAGAGATAATAGGTTGCAAGAATTTTATTATTTTGAAGTTTTTTTCTTTGATTTTTCAAATAAAAATTCGCTATGAAATAATATGAAAACTCTGATGAAATTAAACTAATGTAAAACTGAAAATCGATGAGAGTCCATCACTTGGAGAACAAAAACTCAACTGAATCCAGCAAAAGTGACGAAACGCAATTGAATAAATCTCATTCCGTATGAGTATTTGGGAGGCTAGAGTAAAACAGTTTCTGAAAATACTTACCCTTTAGCGTGAGCACCTTGACATGCAATCAAAACTTAAAGTCACGCTATGCAAAGGCAGCTCAGGAAATAAAACTTGGAGCGCCATTTGTCACGCGACATTCGTCCGAACATTGGACCTACCTGAGGTTCGATTTTGACGAACGCATGCTTTAACGTCTTTGAAGATATCATTTATGTCCCTTTGGCTGTGCAAAGGGGATGATGTGGATAGAATTGGAATTGTGAATCATTTGGCGAGGTGTTACTGTAAACATGGCCAAGTAATTGTATTTATGAACAAAAGAGCTGTACAAGTAAGAAAGGGATTTATTATTGAAAGGTAGATAATGTGTCGCAGGGGCCATGGAATGCGTTCCTCCGATTCCATATGTTATAGTGTACACCCCCACCGTAACTCACACACACACATACACGCAGATAAAAATGATGGTCCGTATGATCCCGCGCAAAGTCATTAATGGCCAAACCGAAACCGGGACCGTGCCATAAATATTTTCACCTTTTTATCAATCATCTTAATTATATACCAATAAATATTCCTGCATTCTCACTCCGCATGCACGCACGTACACTGCAAAGGTGGTATTTGTACCGATGGTAGGTAAGCAAGTTCGATAGAGTGATCTGTCACGATGCGTTGCAAATGAGAGTAGTCGAGGCGTACGAGGGTGAAAGAACCCCAAACCGTGGAGGTGTCATGGTCATCGGTCATCTGGCGATTTTGCGACGCACCCGCGACACATCCGCGAAGTTTGTGAAAAAGGGAGACATAAATTTCTGAACATCACTCTCAGCTCACAAAGATCGGCCAGCCAGTCAACCAGCCACGAACGAAAGTGAACAGACGAGGATGAACGACGGCGATACAAATTCTTTTCCGTTTCAACGGTTCTCCGTCCCGAGGGCACAGTCGACCGTGAACGATGGGGTCGCCACAGTCTGTCATAAAAGGTGGGCTAAGTCTGAGCTTTGCGAAATGGATTTGAGCAGACCACGGGTTCCACGGTGTGGCCAGTGCTTAATCGTTTTCCCATCTCGCCTTAGCTAACCATGTTCAACTATCGCATCGGTCCGGATTTCCTCGGGCGATCGCTTAATGCATTCGAGGCAGATGAGAAAGGATTCCAGCGCGCTAGGAAAGGATTTTTATGACGCTCTCCATCGGTTCGACGCTTTTGTGACGGTTCTTCCGTTTGATCCTCGCTCGCTCCCAGCGTGTGGTGGGCTTTTGTCGGCAGCACGGCGAGCAGAACGTTTTGTGTTTACGATCTTGTTCTTGTTTTTGTGCGAGTCGCGGTGTTCAGCACTCCTGGTAAGTTTCAGGGACATTTCGGCACACGAACTACCACACTGGTTTGGGGGAAAGAACCCCGGGAACAGAAAAAGGGAGTAAATTTCTTAAACTGGCGAAAACCCGTGCTCACCCACCCCGTGAGGGACTGCTTCGCGAGAAGCATAAATCACTCATTTGTCCGGTTGAGAGCAAAAATTAAACTGAGATGCAGTGCCATAATCGTTACAGCAAGCGGCAGAATGTGATACTAAAGAATGGGAATGGAAACATGCTCTTGTTCAGCCAAGCAGTCTTTGACCATCGAGATAAACGGTTCCATTTCGTTCCCACTAGCGTTCAATCGAAAGTAAATCCGAAACGGTTACTTTAAGCTTGCTTTTGCATCGTTTTGAATCATTCGGTTGGGGTGATGGTTTGTGCTGTGCAGCAAAACATGTTCTGTGACACTTTGTGGCGCTATAAAACGTTGAAGCTTAAACAAACGGTGTAGTCTCCGTCTATAGATCATCATACATTACTAATCGCGGGCATATCTTTTTGGATTTGAAAGGCCTTAAGTTATCGTAGAACACCTTTTATCTAACAACTGTAGCTCATAAGGGTTGAGTTAGAATGTTAAGTATAGGTAGATTTACCAAGATATACTGATTTCCGCCTACATGTATTTGTCTAGTCGGTTTTCGTGCAGCCAGTGCAAACCATGTATTAAGAAAGATGCTTTACAGAGAACTGATACGCATGGTTTGGTATTTAGTTTTTTTGTTTTGTTTCGTTGTGACTCCTTTATGCCTTTATGCTCAGAGCTATTTCTTAGCGCTATGTCATAATCGTTTCGCTTCCATTCTAGTGTTTACTTAGTGTAAAACAGTCCACCAAGCCTGGCTAACGACCTTACAACATGGCACAGTTGCCAACGATCGTTATACTTCACTTGATAGCATTTATTATCAAGGATGATGCATTGTGCGTATCAAAGAATGCAATCGCACCAGACAGCGTTTGTTATTGAAACATGTCTAAAAATGTTGTTCTCTTTGGTTTTTTCTTTCTGCTCGCAGAAGAGCAGCAACAGAAAAAAAAACTTAAAACAACAACGAATGCATATTAGTGCACTGTTATTGCTCGCTTTGGTTGCTGCCACGAGTTCTACGCAGTAACGCACCAAACGCAACAAGCCCGAAACACGTGCGTAGCTTCGTGCTTGTTCTCATTTTCATTCCACCTACCAACGTTCTACCGAAAATACCACATTGATGACCACCCGATACACACAGCAGCTGCATGCATGTGTGTCGATTACGCATTTTATGCACGGTAATTAAACGGGGAGGGTTTTGGTACGAAGGCCATTTCTTGGTCAAATTGGGTGTGTGTGTGTGTCCTGCAATCAATGCAGTGTCGATAATTTTTTGCTTCGAGCAACAATCATGAATAATAGCGCCCATTGGAAGATATCAGCATGCTAACTGTGTGTGGGAAAGTATAAAAAAAAAAATTTTGGAAGTTTTAAATTATGTAAGTAATTTTATACGGTTGTTATATTGCTGTTTCGGGTACTAAAATGTCTTGTGTCTAAAATGACGATATCAAATTTAGAAATTATTTTTGTTTAGTTTGACTTTTTGAAAATTGCAGCCAAAACGATTAGCTAGTCGATGTTTCTACAGTGACTGTCTAGCATCGGTCACTGTCTATCGTCATATGTAGATACCTGCAAGATGACAGTCCATGAACATCGCAGCTATTTACTTTTTCATTTCATTTCTTCAAGTAAAAACACCGACGAGTGTGCGTACCCCGTGGGTATTTCAGCAAAAGGTGTCTTTGCACGTGAATACTCGCAGACCGGATGAATAAATATTCATGAAGTGTAAATGGTCTAGAAACGAAGACTTGATTGTGTCGAACGAGAACGTTACACGGGACAAACGCCGCAAAACGGCCACTGTTTTGCTTTCCTTTTTCACGAAACTTCCGTCACGGTGTCCCGTCGACAAGCGAAACAAAACTTGGTTGGAAAGCAACGAACGGGTCTCATTCTTTATCCGCCTGCTCGATCCAGCACCGAGGACCGAAGAGACAAAATTGGCTTAATAAATTTTATGATAACGAATAAATATATTCCCTATTGTCGGTTGGTTGCACCCTGCCGCTCCTGTCAGGTATAAATATCTTGATGACGATGACACCGGAAAGGTTAAGACAAACATTAAGGAGGACGAACTTCTCACCGTAGTTCCTGTAGAAAGAAGATGAAAACGTCTTGCCTGTTGGAAAAGAAAACTTTATTTGGTGTATTTTACGAATTCACTGGTAAATTTGGTAGCTCTTTGTAGGCCCAGTTCTGCTAAAGCTTAATTTTTAAATATTTTTTCCTCATACCGCTCCTCATACAACAAAAAAAGAAATAAAGTAATAAGTTAAATGCCTAACATAGATGCACAATTTTTTATATTATTTTTCGACCTAAAGGAAAATATGTTTTATTAATTTTTTATCACACTGGAAGAGTCCAATGAAAAACAAAAAAACAAGACGCAGTAACAATTTTTGCGTAGCGTGAATATTTTACAGCAAACACTGAGCAGTACTGATAAAGTATGCGTGAAATGAACAAATAAAAAACTTACAATTTAAGTAAACCGATGCTAGTCGACATTATGTGCACTTATGTGCTGTTGCTCTCTAACACACTACGGTAATCAACAGCGGCAGTTTCAGACAAGAAAAAAGAGCGATAATATTGCACTTTTGTTGAGTAGGGCTAGAAAAACACGAAACAGAAAAGAAGGCAAAACGCAAAGAAGTGCACAAGTGCATTAAACGTGCATGATGCGTGATGTGAGCACTAGCAAGGCAGCAATGAAAGCCTGACAATGTCGGAGACGCATCATCGCCATCATAATCACAATCAGAGAAAAAGACGTGTCGAACGCAAAACCCGCAAAACGAGCATCACGAGACGACGCGCTTCGCAGCGAAACGCAACAAGTGAACGTTATTAAGCAGCTGCTGCCAGCAATGCTCACGCTTGGTGGCGGTGCACTTGCCAGTACGGGCGGTTCACTTCAAATCATAGTCATAGGCCCTGGCTGGCGGGAAGCGCGTATATGATTTGCATAGATAATTTCACGCAATTTTAGAATGGATGCACGCGCACGCTGCTCGGTGGGACATTTCGAAGATGGCGGCCATCCCTGCCGGCGGCTCATTGGACGCGTGGTTTTTTGCAAACTAAGTGATGGGTCAATGATAGTGGGTGGTTTTTGGGTGGAGAGCAAAGTCGAACGCTGTGATGGTAGATTTAGTTTACTGATAATTTCGTTCGGTCAATGCAATCGACCAGTCGAATGCATCTGTGAATAATCGAAATGTTCATTCACATTAAGGTACTATAGTTTTAGACATCTTTTGCTGCTTGTAGCCCTGTGACAGAAAGTAACACAACCTGAAAGCTATTTGTGTGGCTCCACTGCAGTCAAAATGCAGACTTTTTTTACTTACTTTACAGATACATGTGCATCTGTTCTCTGTCTGGTAGCGGTGCAATAACCAGGACCGAAAGATCTTCCGTTGACGATTTCTCTAAAGTGCTCGCATTTAATCAGCTCATTAGTTATGTGCGGACTCAGTGACGCTCATAATGCCGCTCATTACCCGATTCCCGCGTACGTTCATGTTGATATGTTTGATTGTAGGTCTCCGGCCCCGTAGGTATGAATGCTTTCGGGCAAACGCTTTTCTCTTACTTAGTGGAAGGGTGGATTATTTCTTACAAGACACAATAAGAGAATTCAAAGAAGACCAAGTTTCATGTTTTCGGTGACAAGTCGAGCGTGTCACGCCGTGTCTGCTAGATTCACCTGTGTGCGTGAGCAATACACGTGGACCGAGGTTTCTGACGTCAAGGCAAAACGTCATTTGGCTCCATTTTCGTTTCCACCTCGGTTCTGTACATCCTTTATGCTACTAATTCAACCATAGAAATAGCGCTTCTAGGTACAATCGGTCGCACGATGTTGCTTTCACACAGCCTGATCAATATTTTGGAACAGGCAGTACAGCTTTGAAAGATAGAGTTTGGTTTAATTGCAAGCAACCAGAGCAACCAACAAACAGAGTAAAAGATGGTCAGGCGCACAATTAGGATGTTTGAAACTGCAAAAAAAAAATGCAAACAAGCCCTGAACTAACAATGACGAAAAAATAACTCGTATAAGAATTCGTCAGACTGGTCGAGGACCAAGGGGTATTTAAATTCCAACACAACATTTTCTCTCTTGAAGACAAATCCGACTAATGCAAGGAATCTAATAAGATTTGTTGAGCAATACGACCAGGTCGTTCCTCATGAAAAAAAAAGAATTTTTTTGTTGTCAGATTGCTAAAACGATTGTCTTGACGATCGATAGAAGTTTTCGATCGATTGAAGGGTGACATACACCCTGAAATGTTATTTTATGTGCAGAAAGATGATATAACATATTAAAGGTTTTATAGCCTGGTAATTTCTCGACGCTACAGACGCTACAACAAATCGAGAGCTTTGTTTTTACAAATTTTAACTCCACAGGGACAACTAAAATAAAATTGTAGTTTTTATTCATTCTTACACATTCAACCTCAACTTATCCTGATAAAACAAGGCAAGAAATTCTTTTCGAGACTGATCAACAACAAAATAAACTGTAAACTGATCAACGGAGGCAAAAGCGGCAGTTGGTGGAATAAACAAAGACGCTCTGGAAGTTCCTAGACGTGCGTCGACGTAACGACAGATCGGCTATCGGCTGTTTTGTACCTTTCAGCATTCTAATCGAAACATTGCCGGATCGCAAGATGAAAGGATCGTTAAACGTCAGTTTAATGATGTGCAATTGAAAACAATATTTTCTCTTTTCCATCGGATGACGCACACAACCATACATCGCGCCACAAACGTAACTTCCGAGAGGTATTACGGATAGAAAGAGCATGCATGATGCCACATTAAATTAAAGCACCATCGGCCTATGCGGATCTGATTAAGGGAACTGTCTTGCCCGTGTAATAAAGGGTCTGGAGGATGGTGAAGAACCGAGTGTGTGTGCCGTACAGTTATTTCGTTCTTCTGCAAGATGCTCGTAGTGATGGATAAGACCACAGCTCAAGGTAGTGGCACCCGATAACTGTGCGATAGAGATCACGGTGCGTTTTACTTCGCTCATTACCTAATGCTTTTGCGGCGATTCTGGGCGATGTTTTGGGTGCGTCTAATCAACTGAACGGCCAGCACCGGCTATTCTGTTTAAAACATTGCTGCTCCGGTATAGCAGGACCTGTGTGCTATTTTTAAAAGGTATGTTTATTTTATAGAAATATTTACCTGTGGATGATAGCTACGGGCTTGACTCGAACCAGCGTTTGTTCACACTAATGCAACTACGACGGAGGGAATCAAATAGGCGTCGCTCGAGTTTACGCACTCACTAACACAATGGTTTTGAGAATAGCGAACTTGAATCACACAAGAATATGACACCGAGGACATTGTATTTTTTTTGTCAGGCATTTTGGGTTTTTATGATCCACGAATCTTACAATATTAGCTGCGTTAGCTGCTTTTAAGAACTGTATTTATATTTCCCAATTTCAATGACAAATAAACTGAAATGATAGTTTCTTGTTATATGTAATGTGGGATCAAGAGAATATCAATAAGCTTTTATGGTGGCGTGATTAATCATTACATTACAAATTGTTTTCTTTTGATCAATTTCATTTAATAAAATTCAATCGGAAACTTGTGTTAACCACCACATCCATTTCGGAATAATATAATATGTATATCGTGGACAAGACTTTGAATTTACGGAATATAACCAATTCTAAGAAAAAAAAAAAACAATTCGACGCGAATAACTTTTAAGTCGGCTTAAACAAGAATATATCATACAATTTTTGTTGTTTGTGTTGTTTTATTCTTTAAAAGGATGGCAAGCAAATAGTTTGTTTGTCATTATTGTCAACCCTATGAAGAATTAAAAAATAATTTATAAGTTTTACGCTTTCCTAATCCCTGCTACAAATGATAGTAACAGTTGTACGTCAATGCGTGCTTCAGCATCTGTCTAGAGCAGTTTGCACTTGTTTTCTTCGTTACCTATTGGATATGTACATATGAATGCAGGCTCACTGGTGGAACCGAAAGCGATGGTCGACAACTGCGGACCTAACACCAGCCAGACCCCACCCCCTCCCCCTCTTTGAGCCTGGCCTTGTTGCAAGTGGTCATCAATGCACTCAAGAAATGCACTTTGTGGACTCAGCTTGGCTAGTCATTAAAAATCAGGTCTACTTCATATGGATAGCTTCCTCGCTATCATTGCCTCCCCTTTTTGTTGTTCGTTCCACGGCGAGATATGTTGAATTTCATACATGTTTTTCGTCCAACGGTTCCCGTTTTTCCTTCACAGTTGAACGCGACACGAACGAGCGTGAAACGCTTAAGCGCATGATGGGCCGGTCTGGGTGCATGTCGCGATTTACTTTGGCTTTGTGCAGGCTCGATATGGTAGATCACACCAGAAAATTCTTTTTCCTTTGCTCATCTTTCGTGGTAGGAAGAAGAAAAAGATCTTTCAGTTACATGCTTTGGCGCGATAATTGACGATCGTTTCGTTCGTTCCGGCCTGGCGGTGGCATCGACAGCCCTTCAGCATTTTTTCTGTTCCGAAGGGCTTTAAAATTGAAACGCCTATCCGGCGCACCTTGTTATAGTGGCATGTTATGGTAGCCTT
The DNA here is from genome assembly GCF_013141755.1 of Anopheles stephensi. Classification (NCBI taxonomy): domain Eukaryota; kingdom Metazoa; phylum Arthropoda; class Insecta; order Diptera; family Culicidae; genus Anopheles; species Anopheles stephensi. The sequence goes on from NC_050202.1 coordinate 93,511,470, forward strand.
AGGGAACATGTTCAGTTTCGGTTAGTGGCGGTAGAAAATCATTCACTCGGTGCGATATGCTCCAGCTTACGTACTGATAAATGGGATTGTAGGAGGTTCGATTACAGAACGAGTAAAGGGATAGCAGTCGAGTGGTTAAGTAATATGAAAGCACTCGGCACATAAACAGTCAGTTTCTTTACACTGACATCTCGAATTGTCCTCTAAATACTTGTTGCTCAGAATATAGCGTTTCCTTCACAACAAAACGTTAAACTTTCTTGCTAGCAAGGAGCATTTGAAGAAACACAAGTGTTTCCTACGATACATACAACCTAACCATGTTTGTGCTAGTAGAAGTGCAGTGAATTCGATATAATTGATTATATTTTTCTGGCATGTTTGTAATGGACCTCGGAAAGGATAAAATTTCTGCTTAATAAGGTATGGGTTGTTTCCCAGAAAAATCCAAAAGCAAAACTTGAATGATGTTAAAACAGAAGAAACTATAATGCGCGTACGATATCTCATCACCAAACCTTCACCGCAGTGATGTACAACCATCATGTGTAGCGTTTAACATGTCGGTGCTGCAAGTGACTTGTTTAATCAAATTTTCATTGGAAAAAGGTACGGTGCAAAAACACGAATTTCCCATGTTACACCGAAAAACACACATACCGGATAAAAAATACACACATCACGGTCGCGATTTGTTAGGTAGATCGTCAAGCAAATGGAAAATGGTACGTGTGGTCAATGGTGCGATTGCATGACGAACGGAAAAGGACAAAATAAAAATACAAAGAATAACAATCAAGCCTTGCCAACGAAAAAGGACACAAAAAACATCATCGAATGAAACACAAATCATTTCTCCAGCATGAATAGGACCGGGAAAATCAAGCGTAACGATCAAGCTATCATATCCTCAGGGAAGTCGGGAAACTCACACAGTTTTTTCTTTCTTTATTTAATTTTTACCCATCTGACCGAGCCAACAACAGAAAGGGTGTTTCATCTGTTAGCATACACAGGACATCCATTTAGAGACACATTTTCACCCTCTCTTCCGGAGAATCGGTGAATGCGTCAAACGTGCAAACGATACGCGTGCGGTCCCAGAACCAGCGGCACGTGTACGATTGTATTTTTATTATTGTTATTTATTTTAGGCTTCCGGGGTAGTTCCGGTGTGCCTGGTTACGTGTTCATGCTTCTTCCATCCACTGCTCACTAACTGGGTCAATTAGGATGACGAAGGAAAGATAGTATTTTTATAAAATCTGGAAGGTTCTTAATACATTGCTGTTGGTAAAGTGGCTAATGAGTAGAGATTTGAGAAACAACTGTTACATACTTATATGCGTTATTAACAGATCAGCGTAAATGTTTCTCGCAATAATTAGATATTTCTTATAACGATGAAAATAAAGTGTTTCCAAGGTTTTACATAACCAAGTTATACTTTTATAGGTTTATACCAAGTTACCTTGGTTATAAACCAAGGTTTTATGTTTAAAATGTTGTAATGTTGTGTTTTTTTTTTTCAAACGTTAACCACGTATCATTCTATCCACGCATATATCAAAATTTGATTTCGTTTCCAGTCAACTTGAGGTAACGACTTCATACTGCCAGCATTCATGTTGCTCAGAATTTCTACGTAGTAAGTCGCAGAGCGCCACCTGGCTACAACCAAGCCAGCTTTGAAAACAACGGCTATGTTCTGAATCGGGTAGATTTTTTAAAAGTATATGTTTATAAAAGTTTGCAATACAGCTACTAAGCCGGTTCTGACTAGATAGAAAAGTTTGTACAACCGTTGAATGCATAACAACAAAAGGCTAAATACTCTCTTTTTTCTAAGGCGTATGACAACACAAAAGCCAACAAGCGAGTATGTGAGCAGCCAAGGGAAAAGTCATCCAACGGCGCTCAAACGACGGTAGGTGATTCAAACTGTCGAAGCCCTACAGTAAACAATAGAATAAGAGGCAAACAAAAAACAACAACATCAAAGCCGTATCACCCAGCGCGTAAAAGCGTAAGTGCGCCGTGCACATGCGCAAGTCAGCGACGCCATTGCGCATAATGTGGTGACGTGCAGACGATGATTGACTAGAAAATGCGGGGGAAAAGTGTAGCAATATAATTTGTGATACGCGTGACTGAAACTGGCTGATTGCGGAGGCTCTTGTCGTGTCAGTGAGATGGAGCGCCGTGATTCGTCACTCCAAATCGCTAGGCCGGGCTAATTGCACGAAACCTTCCAGTGGGCGAACCATTTTCACTTGTGCCTATTTTCCAACGTGCATGTCATATGATCACCAGCCGAAATGGCCATTATCGGAAAAAGCGCCCTAGAACGATCACTTGTTTTCAATTACGGATTAATACTAATTATTTACAATAAGCTTTCAGACTGGATGCAACTGATTGTACCATTAATGTGTTATAATAAAATAATCCATAAGGGTTGCTATCAATTGACAAGCGCGGGAAAATAGTTCATGTGTCGGGAAAATGTACTTTTTTCATTTTGCGATCCAACCACGAATAATGTTGATGCAATGAAATGCATCACCGCGGGTTTCGCGACTCGGTGCAACCCGATGGCATAACGCGTAGACATCGTCGGTACATCGTTTTCTCCGACACACTAACGTCCGTACGCGCATAAAAATGTGCATCGCCCCCGTCGTATTCGAGTTGCGTTGTTGCAGCTTTGTTCCCATGTTGGCTTGCCACCGCAAAACCGATGTTAATTCTTTTGCTCATGCACCGCGTGTGCGCGCACCTTCGCAATTTATCAAATACATTTGTGCCGTTTTGGAAAGTGACGACACATGGTCCTTGCCGCGTGCTACTGCTCCGGTTCGGCGGAAAACTATTTTACTGAAGTTTACTCTTGGCAATAGGCTGGAGTAGAGCAAAATGGGGAGGGAGCTGGTTTTGCTGATGTTATTTGCCAATTTATCGCCCCATCTTCATCGCTTTATCGTCGCGAATCGCACCTCGCAAAGTGCGTCGAACCTGGGTGATGGCTACCCTCGACTACCTTCGCCGCGCATTGATACACGGATGCCTGCTCGGAGGCGCTTGGAGTGTTCGTTGCGCATCGAATTTTTTTTTTTTCGTTTTTTGCTGTTGAAGCACATTTCTTACAGCGATGGCCGCAAGCATTCCTGCTCTGTTTGTCATTACATTGCGACTCGCGTCCATCCGCATGGGTGGCGGCATTTTATGGAAGAGTGCACACCTGATGGTGTCACGCTTCGAATCGTCCCGGCTCGTCACATCCCTGGGTTTTTGGTGACTTTTTCGCAGCCCGCGCGCAGGATTAAGCGTAGTACAGGAAAATAATAATAACACCGAGGCCGTTTTAACACTGGCCGTCGTCTTATGTATAATTCATTCGAAAATTTACCAAACTGCTTCCCAAATTACAATGTTTAGCTTCTAACTTGTGAAAAGATACAGCCTTCATTCGTATGATCAGTGACTTAGGTTTGGGTATTGTAGTAGTTTTAGGTTTAGGGCTTCTCACTTTTTTCATAAATGTCCCCAATGTCATCAACAAGGCAACAATGTACAAACAAAACGTAAGAAGTTTATTTGACCATAATGGACCTTATGTTCCTACTTACAAAAAACTTACCCCTGCAGGGTGTAAGTATGCAGGGTATTTTGGCTTTAAATAATCTATTTAAAGTAGCTGAATGCTTTAATACATACATGATTTGCACTGTGTTTATCATTTGTGAGCTATATGGATAATTAAAATTGTGTTTCGTGAATTAATAACGGAACACGATTCTTGCACGCGAAGATTTATTTTTCCACTTTAGTTAATTAGTTGTAGTGAGTAAGCTTGTTGATTGAGAATGCTTAAATTTAAAATGTTAGAGTTCTTTAGAAACATATATGTTTGATTTGATAACAAGAACCTACTCTTAGTGGTTATTATGTTCCTCGTCATGTGACACATTATGTGTCGAAACCACGTAGGAGCATTTTGAATAATTTCTTCTAAACGCTTCTAAAAATTCAATTTCTATGTAATGCTACCGTTATAACTATGTAGCTATAACAAAACAGTTTCAATCTTGCAAAAAAGTAATAAAGCTCTTGCATGTTTATATGCAACGAGGCTGTTTCGCATGTTTATTCCATAGGTGCGATCTTCGGATGCCGCTACCAAACAATGCTCAAAATATCTGAAAACAACTGTTAATGTTAAGTGATGTTCATTAAAAAAAATTACTAAATTTCCCTTACTAAGTCCGTTCCGTCTCTGCTCAATCAGAAGTCAAATAACTTCAGCGATGAGGTGTGGATGGTAGAGCGATGCGATTGTGGTGTGGAAATTCCTTAATTGATCAAATTCAACTTATCTCGCGTATTACCGATTGGCCCTGATCGGCAGCGGGTGTAATTGCCGTTATTTTTTATTTTTTATTTTGCAACTGCTTTCCACCTGTCTTTCAAAATGCGATGTGTAGGAGTTCTGAGATGGCGGATTAGCGTCGTAAAGTGAGTACCATAATTGTGGGAACACCAACTGACCGGGCCCAGACAGATCTACCGATAGCGGAAGATATCCGCTTATTTCCTACCTACAGTGCCGGCGCCGGGGAATAAGCCGGAAAACCGATCAAGCGAAGTTTTCCTTTCAGAACTAGGCAACAGAGGGGAACTCGGGGGAGCGTTTCGATAATACAAAAGACGAGGATATTGAACCTGCGTTGATTCATAGGGAAAGAAAATTCGCAAACTCCCATTGCGCTCGGCATCAAAGTCATTCAACCCGCATCCCGCGAAGACTCGTCACTTTCATCAATCCTTTGGCAAAATAACAGCATTTACGTGCGGCCCATAGACCTGTAAGCCCTTCTGCTGCCATTCCCACAATTGATACAACAGCACGCTCGATAGGCAAAATATTAAAGATCCGTACAACGCATCTAAACGCAGTCGGGGATCGGCATACAACAGTCCCAAATGGTGTGATTTTGCAGTGTTGTAGTCACTTTCGATTAGAGTCGCTGCATCGCAAGGTTCACAGATGGTACATGCCCCTCCAACGAATACACAGGGGATAAATCGAGTGCTTGCACAACGATATAATTGTGGGAGTTTAAAAATCCGTGGCCCACACGAGAAGTTAAAAGTGACTCTAACAGATTCCAATGCAGCTATCATCTGTTCACCCATTCTCAGGGATGATAACACAGCACACGCACACGCAATAAAACGGAGTTCGTTTACCGCGACAGTTGAATGTGAGTGGCGTAAATGTTGCCGTGAAACTACTACAACTGCTGCAACGTTGAAAATGCCATTTAGTTGAGAACAAAATGTAAAAGCTTGTTAGCATTTTTTGAGCGTATGTTTCTGCCGCAATATTGGTTACATTTATTTACTGATTATCTACTTCGTGTCTTAATGTTTTGCTCAGTTTTGTCGATGTGGTAACGCGTGACAAAATAAGCCTTTCTGTAGCTTTAACATCGCTATGGCAGCACAATTAATTGTAGCGTGTAAATTACACTATATAACATAGTGTGACCTCATATCTTCCGCAATGCTTTATCCAAAATTCGTCTCCAGAGCATTTGCATTCGAAATAGTGTAAATACACCCATGACTCTGGGCTTTTAAAACTTCCCATTCCGGCAGCCTGCGCTATAGTATATTCGTTAAAAAGCAATAAGAACAAATTTTTCAACGAGAAACTATCTTGACAACAACAGGTAATCATCACAACGGCTTCGATGCGGACTCTGTAATAGTCCCGCTATTGTCGTAAGGTGTCGCCATCCATGTTTGGTTGGCCACTTTGCTGTGGTAGAGAAGAATGTCTTGAGATTTTCCGGTTGGAAGGTAAAAATGAATTCAACGTGTCGTGGAGAGTACTTTTACACAGGTGACGTCGCATTTACATACAATGCCAACAATTGTCAGCGTCAAGCGCCATTTCGGTCCCATGTGCTCTGCTCCAACGACCCCGGACTCAACGATTAACCCCAAGACACCGTCATCGACCTCTTGGTGTTAATATAGACCTCTTGGGACAGACCTCTGTAAGAAACGCGTCGATGACATCGACCTTGGGAATGCGGTTTTTTCTGAAATCGGAGTGTTCGTCTCTCTGCCTTGAAAGTTGTTTGAGAGGAAATAAGATCTCTCAAAATTACAGTAAAAAGTCTCAAAACACTAACCAGAGTAATAAGTAAAGTAAAAAGACACGTCGCTATTTGTACAGGGCGTTTACCGGACGACAGACAAGACGTGTGTGTGCGCTTTGTCTTTGATAACGGAAGTGCGAGATAGCACCAACCAAGCAGTCAGTAAAAGCAAAGCAAAAAAGGCTCCTCGTGCGGCGCGGGACGTATCACTCGCCCCGAGCGCGCTGCTCCAGGTGAGGCTCGAACTCACAACCACGGCATCGCTCATAGCCAAGCAACGATTACTGTCTTATAAGTACCGTGCGCTAACCAATTGCGCCACTGGAGCAGATGCTAGCCCTCTCGCTAAGAGCTCATCTGCTTCGGACGGGCACTCTCGCTAGCCACGCTCGCTCACTCGATGCGAACTGTTTCAGGCGTCCGTGGCTCATACACAGCGCCGCACAGCTGTCCAAGCGTTACTCGCCAAAACACACGCACACACATACCTGAACCGGTTTGCAAGCGTGTGTACGAGACACGCGAAGCGTCTGCGCGTCGCTCACCACATACGAACTCAAGAGAGCGGCAGCGTTGCGAGAGAGAATACGGGAGAGGGAAATGATTGTAATAAAAATAGATGAAACTGAATCACGTCGCTATGGCAGCATAAAGAGGTTGCCGCTTAGACTATAGAATAGGTTTCTGAGTTTTCGTATTCCAGTTTTTGATAAATTTTTAAATGTGGTGCAATTAACACTCTCACCAAGACCACATATATTGCTGTTTGATGAACAACAAACGATTAATGTAAGCAAAGGTACGATTCATTTACTCTACAAAAAATAAACTGTCCCCTTTCCTGAAGATTGTCACTTCCGTTCAAACTGTGCAAATCATCTTTCGGTCGCAAAGGTAGAGTTAATGTAATTGCTCCCATCTCCGGAGAGTATTAGTTCGATCTGCCCCTATCGAAGTTTCAATCTTGCGTGGGAATTTGCCTAATTTTGACGACGAATCCTCACCGCTAAAACCGTCGCCATCATCATATTACGCTGGGGCCAAATAGATACCAATGTATCTTTAAACGAAAGACACAAAGCCTCACATAACGAACGAGGACGGAGATTCAGCTACCTAGTCTTCTTTCATTCATGAATGCGTAATTATGTCTCAAGTGTGTGTTATTACCTTTGGTACTCGTAATCTCATATCAAGCGGTTCTCGTTAGCAGCGCCTCATCATCGTTGTCGTCGTTATGATCTTCAACTGTACCTTTTTGGTCAGTTGTGTCTGGCACTCAAGGCCACAGGGTTGCTGCCATCGAATATGCTTACACACAGGCGTTAGACAAATAATACGTTCTTGTAATGACGCATCTTTATTTTCTTGTTCCGTCGCATCTCTAACCCTATGTCCGGCTACGGTTTTATGTACGCTGCCGTTTTGGGCATAGTGACTAAGAAATTCCCACGATTACTTCTTGATCTTTGACGCCTATGCATTGGGGAATTCTAGACACCTTTGCTGTGTCTCGAATGCGATTGATAAGGTTGGATAAAACCTATAATGTCATCAGAGGAGACCCATCATAAAAACACGCGGTCTTTTCAAGGCTCTTGCTTTTCGAATTTCCTGTCACTATTTCTTCGAATCTGGTACTTCCAAAAGATTGTGCCCCTAAAGAATTCCAAGACCCATCGGAGGTACAAGAATAAAAGGCGCACATTCGTTTAAATGGGTTCGGTTTGGTATTCCGTACTTACCGCGCATTGTTTTGCTGGATTTTGTTCTGCGAGATGGACGAGAGCCTAATGAGCTTTGGCTGCAAAACTAATAACGTGTTCGACAGAGAAAAGTCCAAACGAAATGATGAGCACTCGGTGTGCTCCGTTTGTAATGCTCCGAGCACCAAACACTGAGTGGTATGATCCTAACGGTAAAGGTGAATTATGAATTACTTACCATCAAAGAGTTGCTGAAATGTTGCTCCGGATGCAGCTTGGCCGTAGCATATCTCACAACGAGCGGCAGTTATGCGAACGGCCACAGACGAAACGATGGCAGTTAAGAAAAATCATCTCATAAGGCACCCAGGACAGGAAGCGTCGTCGCGACCACGGTTAGGACAGGAAGTGGGTCACTTTTCAATTAATGTTTCGAAGTTATTTAACAGAAAATGGCAAACTATCTCAGAACGCACTTGAAGAACATACTTGATGGCCGCGGTTGATCGTGCCATCGTGCTCAAACGGACTCGCATCATCGATAATGACCAGTTTTTCGACGGGCCATTTCGCAAAATAGCGCACTCATATTCTCTACTCTCATTTTTCGGTTGATGATGAGCTGGTCAACAAACGACGACTTTTCTGTCAAGAAACACTTTTTTTCCTTCATGTCCGTTTTCCACTCTTGCTTCTACGGCTTTGATGCAACCTAAGATTGACCGGCCGTAAACATTATTGATTGCTGGAACCTTATGGTTTATGGCCAGCCCAGGCAGCCAATGCGTTCGATAGTGTACGAACACGACAACTAATTGACATACTGGTAATCGATTCATGCGAGTCTTTAATCAAACCCATCATAAATATTTAAAGTAACTATGCGTATTCCATTCCACTCTTTCTTAAACAACATTCGTACGCCAAACGGCCAGTGGCTTTCATTCCACAACCTAAGCAACAACAACAAAATGTACGCGTCGGGAATAAAATCTCACCGAAGAATAACGGAGTTATTTATATTAATCTTGATTTTGTACGTTTATTCCCATCGGTAATAAATCTAATCTAATCGAAGCCAAACCTTTGCTGGACGAACTGGCCAGAATTGTTCACCGGACCGGCACACTTCGAACCGCATGCCGGTCAACGCGCGATACAGCGAACGAGAGTGTAAGGAAGAGAGCAAATCGATCAGGTCCGAAAATCGAATCGATATCCCAGGGGAGTGAGTTATTGTTGTCCATTGTGCAGGTCATTTGTCAAACGTTAGTAATATGACCGGTTCATCACGAGTGGTTCGCTTTCGATCAATTTCGAAAACAAAACCAAAATAAAAGTTATTGCACTACAGATTCCGAAGAAGAAAAAGTGGTCTGTCGTGCGATATTCTTTTCACTAATCGAATCATACTCATCTCAATATGACGTCTTCCCCATGTTTGACTTCACACCCATAACCAGGTTCCTTATTGCTCTTGATCTGTGTAAACGTCGTTCGTGTTGTGTGCACTAGACGTATACATACATGCCTCACAAGCTTCACATCTTACAAGAGTTGCAAGATAGTTCAGGATTTTGTTTTTAAATGAACTTAATCATGGTTATTTGAGCATTATAACTCAAATTTTTTTTATCAGTCCGCCATCATTAATTAATAGAAAAATAACTCAAATTTTTAAAGTAAATTAAATTAGCTTTGTGTTGCACTACAATTGTTAACTCTAGCCCAGATTTTGCACACTAGCCAAACTGATCTGGTGTCCCGGTATTATAACATGACGGGTCAAATTTAGCCATGAAAGATCTTTTAATAAAAAGGCAAAGACGGTCTTACTGATAACATACATTTAGAAGGTGAATTTGATTTTGGAGTGTCCTGTAAGTCTTAAAATATCTAATCCTGCATTGAGGTCCATGATGAGCATTTTTTACGTGTTTTGACATTTTGCGGCTGAAACGTTGCTAGCTCTGAAGCCAAACTGTAAGGCAAAATCAGCACCAAAAGCATTGTTTTTTTTCCAGCTTAAACCTAAAAAATAGATTCGAGCAAATGTCTTTGTTTCTCTAGTCAGACCAGCTCATGTTATCAATGCCGTGGAAATGTAAACAATAGATTTTAATGTAATAGTGACATGTTTCTGATTTCCTAGCACGTCATAAATCACGTGGTCATTGTATATATTACAATAAAGTTTTTCATAGTTACGGCTAACAACATAGTTTGATTTATAACTGAATCGAACTATATTAAGATAAAAGTTGTTTAATCCAATCCAATTGATTCCAACAGAAAAAGTGTAGAACCAAAAATAAATTGCTTGCAAAAGAGGTACGAAACTAAATGCAATCATTCTTTATCGTGAGTTTCCGAATATGTGACACATACACACAGAATTGACTTATAAGGAAAAGCCATTTTTCATCACTTGGAAGAGAGTGGGTTACATGTACAAGCGATTCCGTGTATTAAGCAGAAATACATGACAAAAATTATTTCTTCAAAAACGAGTTTGTTCAAAAAAACATTTCTAGAAAAAATAAATCGTATGCATTGTGTTTGCGATGCAATGTATTATATTTTGCGAGCAAGTACCAAGAAAATTAATTGAAATACAAAATCAAAACGGGGAAAACTAATTTCGTTCATATTTTTAATTGAATATAAATGTCGCCCTGTCAATACGGCGTCAAGCCGTCTTACTAGAAATATAAAATATAAATGTCGTCTTCATATGTTAGTACGTAATGTATGCTGTTCTAGAACAACTCTTCAATTATTTTTTTTTTATTTCAACCGGTGAGGTTGAAAAAATTCTACTCTGAGAATGCAACCCACTTGGTCTTAGTTGCCATTCGCATCGAATACACCGTGTGACCGGATCTTTTCACTGTTGGGGACGGCAGTGTCAGAAGCAACAGATGGCGTCAAGCAACACTGCTGAAAGCACCTGATTTTGTGGCACAACGTCAACGAAACAGAACGCTTGTTTGAAGAACCTAAAAACACACGGGTTGACGAGGCTTTCAGGCTCTTCGTGGCATAGTCGAGAACATAAGGAATTCGTCGTTTAAGCTTAGTTTTGTTCAAAACAGTTGATTCTTTCCTGCTGACGAATGTTCTCACGATCAAAGCCGGCGATGAGAGCGCCAACGGAATGTGAAGAAGATCTCTTACTTTTTGAAGTACCTGATGAAGTATCTACCAGAGCCACGGGCATTCGCGTCACTGGTGACAGATGGCCGGTGACCAGTCCGAAATGGACTTGATTTAAGGTTTTTGAGCATTACTAAGCCTGCTTTGTAACGTTCCTTGACCACTTCTTACGATTGATTCTTACTGGAAGTCTTGATTCAAACAACTGAAAGCGCACTCGCAGTCCCTTCACCGCGCCTAATTATCCTGACTATCGATGCGTTCAATGGTGTGTTAACAGAACAGTTTATTGGCAGCCACAAGGGCAGTAAAACAAAAAAAACTGTGCATGCACTTTAAACAACGCCGTTGCAAAGTATCGGTTTGTTTGCCGCCTAGATGTACAAAAAACACGAAACTTGACAAAACGGGGTCTGGGTCATGAGCTGAATTACCTGCATTAGCTAGGCTGTGCCAATTGGCATTACTGTTTCTTTAAAGTTTCCTTTCCATAAATACCTTACTTGACCACATTACTTGAGTCACGCTTATAGTAGCAAGAGTTTATGCGTATTGTAATATTTTCCGTATTATATCAAATAACAAAACAAGAAACTTTTTCTTCTTTGGCTCTTGAAATATCCTTAATACTCTTATTTGGCTTTTGACTTAGTTTATAAGTAGCTGAATAATAAGTCCTCCTTAAGGGGGTTTTGGTTTCCTTTGCCATCGAATCATCTCAAATGAAACTTAATCGAAAACTATGATCAGGGAAACATTGCAGTACTAGGGATTTGGTCCAGGTACTAGCGATCAGTCCAGTCAGGTGGAAGACCTGTGTGAAGATCAGTAAAGCAATACTTTACTGTATTGAGTATTGAATTTAAGAGTTAAGTTCGGGTTTGATAAACTTTCTCTTTCAAGGCCTTATTCAATATAAGTATAATATTTCTTTATTTTTCTCGTCTTCCAATATTGCTTTAGCCTTTTAACCAGCTCTGTTGTTGTTTCTTTTTCAATAAAAATGAAACTTATCAGGTGAGATCATGTTCCTCAACATTTAATCTATACTAACTTGAAACCTAAATATTGGCTGTATAATTAAAAACAATCGTACAATTAAGGCTGGTTGCACGATGGTAGCCACGATGCGTCTGTATAATGTCACGCGATCGATCTTTACACTGCACGCTTTGTTACGGCTACTTCCGTACACAGCGTACGGCTAACGATTGTCAGCAGACGAAAAACACCTTTAACCCAAAGAATGGAATCCCTAAAATTAAATGTATCATAAAACTGACCCTTCCTATATTAATAATGCATTGCGTTGGTGACCATCGAGTGGACAATGAAGACGAAAGTGGGTTTAAGGGTAGAATTAAGAACGCACGAAAAGGTCACGCTTCCGTCTTCCGACTGAAAAGGAACATCTGCAATCGTAACATTCATTCAGTCCGTCTATCTACAGCCGTACCTGGTATTACGTGGTTGAGTTTGCGTTTGAAGCATTTGCAACAGAATTGAAATCGTTGACGATACAGCGATTCTTATCTCCTTCAAGGAAGGTACCGTGAAATAATCGTGGAAGGAAACGAGAAAGGGGCAGTGATAAGATCTAGAACTTAATAACAGGTTGATAGAGTGCCGTTTCGAGTCCTACGTTCGGCTGTATATATATATATATATATATATATATATATATATATATATATATATATATATATATATATATGTATATGTGTGTGTGTGTGTGTGTTTGTGAATGGGATCCGTCGACGCGCCACAGGCAGAGCAGTGCTATGAATATTGAAGAGATTAACAGGGCGCTGGAAAATATCTGACAATTTTTGCACCGCCTTTATGGTGGCAACAAAGGAGTGTAGAACGGGTTGGAGTAGGAAAATCACAAACCAACAGCGAATTTGTCCCTGTCACGCGGCTACAGATCCATGGTAATGACGCACGATAGTAACAACGACGAGGGTGATTCGTGGGAAATTCGTGATCGTAATGAAACATTTATTAGCGCGACCCATCCGGTCTATTTTTTGCGCTGTGTGCACCTTCGGTCATCAGCATCATGCAACTTCAATTTCACTGCGTTACTGTTTCGAATGTAGTTCGAATGTAGTAAAGCAGCAGTCAAGTTTGAAGTTAATCAATAAGTAAACAGTCTCAACTGTTAAAACTGTCATCACCTTTCAAGCAGGATAATCAAACTCTCATGAACTACAGGAAAACCATCATGATTACCAGCACTATAAGACTTCCAGAAACAAATATCAAAAAGTTTAAGTTTTTGCTTCACGCTGAACGTCTTTATTGTTTGTCGGTTGGCTCAAGAAATCCCAAAACTTGTGCTCAACTACACAAGTTTCTGTCGAAGAGGCCGATGTGACAATAAAAAATACAGTTTAGGTATACTTAATATTCTTTATTTGTCATTTATCGTAAACGTAGCTTCTATTTTAGCGGACAAAATCCCATCCAGACCGCCTCCCCGTACGCAGGACTGACTAACTAGCTATTGGTTAATAAAATCACGAAAAGTCTAAAAGCCAAGAGCTCTCGAGGTTTTAGTGCCAAGGAAGATGAAGACGCTTCTTTTTCGGTAATTTGTTCACTGAGAAGTATTAATTTAAAAATTCGATTAAATGATTTTGCTTCGCATATGCATGTTTGCAGGTTTCATTTTTGTACAAGAGTTAAACAATAAATAAGACTAAAAGAAACATTCAATTCTAAAAGACTAATCAAATGAAGTGAAAACAGCTGAAACACCTTATTATTTCCAATCATTAAAAAACGTAAACACCAATAAAATGTTATTAAGAGTTTTTCTAGTCCACATTGACAATTCTGATGTCGACTGTCGCAAACTGGAAAACTCTCCGTTTATCCTGTACGGGAATTTTTCTGGAAACCGTCAATCCACAAGACGGCATCGTAAAACTTGAGATATTGCAAAGAAAACATACATTTTAAGACGCTGGTGGACGGTAGTTTACACTAGCTGCCGATCAGTCCCATCTTCGTTGTGGTTCGCTTTTTTACGATTACTCCCGATTGACCCCCCGCCTTTTCGTAGGTTTCAGAGAGTATAAAACAGCAGATACTACTGCCGTACTCGACGGATGTGCACTGTTTACATTTGTGGGTATCATTTGAGTGATTTTTCACCGAACGACCAAAGAATCATTAACGAATTTCCCGATCTTTTGAAGACAACCAGTGTTCGTTTGAGGCAACCACTTTTCAATCGGCTCAATGCTAGAACGGGGGCCAGATTAAGTGGCGTTTGAATTTTAAAGATGGTACACAAATACACCATCGAACCCTTGCAGGTTGTGCAATGAACGTTGAGTAGATTTTTATAGCCTCAACGTTCAAACAGCGACCCCGTTTCGAGAGTTGCTTCCTCCACCATAGCACGGTCGCAGGTCGGCGGTTCGCAGCAAGTTGGGAGCACATTCCGATGGATCAATAGATACACCGAAAACAATCATAAATTACTTTTCCAGGGATAGATAATCCCCCATCTCACTCTTGCATACAACGCGAGTATGTTTGACATTTTCAGAAAATAAAATGTTTTATATCAAGAAATTTAGCATTAGCAATACGGCCAGGACGTTCTTCATGAATGAAAAAAATAAATTTAGTGTCAAGTACAAGTATTACAATAATTTATATTTGATTCTTTTAATATCTCAAATCAGGCTTCAAGGACATTCACAGTGTAACTTAGGCTAGTAAAAGCCTACACTGTTGTAGCGATGGTTAAGATATACCTGAGGACTGTGTTTACTGATTACGCAAATAGACTATTATTGTATGAAACTAATACTATGCAATCTCTTTCCCCAGTGTTGAAACAAGAGCAATAATCGATGATTGATGACGTTCGCAGCACGGTTTTTGACAGCATGGTCAAAAGAATCGAAATATTTGCTATGAACGTAAGCGGTATTTTAAATGCTTCCTCTAAATACCATCACAACCTATCATTATAAGTGAGCCGTGATAGATTTTTCGGAAGCAGTTGCTTTAATTGCTCCACCACTACCTTGGCCACTGCCGTCGCCGCCACCACAATGGACACAGCAACAATGAGGGAAATTTTCGACCCAATGCGTAATTAAGGAAAATGGCTTGCTTTCGTATGCTGCATGTCTGTTTTCGGAAGTGATCTGTAGACCCCCGGATGCAGCACTTAAAAGCAAAAACGGTTCTAAGCACCTACCGAAAAGGCATTCGCATTATAGTAAGTTTTTTTATGTATGGTTTGTTTCTTTGCGTTTGTTATGTTTTTAGTTAGCGCACAACTATTCGTGTTACATGGACAAAAAGAAGTAACTAAAAAACCATCATTAGTCTGGGGCTGAACTATGTTAACATACCATTCCAAGTGTAAAATATTACATTCTGGTTTGAAAGTGAACATACATACTTTGCAGGAGGACAGAGACTGTTTACAAGAATTTAGAACATAATTTTATAACACTTTCTTTAATGACTCTCTACATGTTTCAAGGTCTACTACCTTGATTGATTTTTTTTTCTGTATCTAAAAGATACCAAAAAGCCATTGATTTCCAAAGCCAATAATCAGCCTGTGGCTGGAAAAAGATTGACCAGGAAGAACCGTAAGCCAAAAACTGAGCTGGGTGATGCATCTGTGCGTGTGCTTCCCACCTTCCATTTTCAACACTATATTCATCATCATCAGCATCATCTCCATGATGGGAAGCGCCATATGTTGATCATCGAGTTTTTGCGCTCATACACAGTTTGGATGATTTTTAGGTTAATGGCATCGCACTACGATACAGCCGATTCCGCTAAGCGCAATCACGAATCTTAACCAGCCTTTCCTCCCCATCACACTTCAGGTCATGCTTTCAACTGTACATTTGCCGGTATCCGTCCATACGGCATGTCTTTGATCGGGAAGGTTGGTAGCTTATTAGGCAGGGACAATATCTCGCATACGATATACTAAGAGACAAAGCTTTTGCCAAGCTTTTCGAGCTCCGCCTGTATGGTAAAAGAATAAATAGTGAATAGTTATTCCTTTCTTTTCCTGTTTATTTTCCTATCTCTGCGGTCAGGGCAGTTGGATAAGCATAATGGTTTGAGAGCAGTCACGGCATCGTAGCAACCTTGAAACGCCTGCAACTCTCTCCGGCACTCATCAACATCGCTTCGTCGAATAAGACAACCTGTTATAGCCGTCATATAAGCGGTCACCTGTTATAGCGCGCGCATAAGACCGTAACACGCGTTTGCCGATCAGGAAAGGATCATGAATTTTAATAAACGTGATAATTATCAACGGCGGAACGTAATGCAGTCGCTGTTCTCCAAATGGTTCCATTGAAGGACCCAATGGCAGTTGATCATCCAACTACGGTATAGCATGTTCGGAAATTATAACATATTGAAATTCTTAGTTGTGGTGGGTCTAGAAGAAATCTTATCAGTCCCAGTCTCCGAAAAAGCGTTTAGAACATTGAGACATTGTCATGTTTCATCTAGAAAAGGGCTTATTTATGAGACAACTAGACATCGCTTATCACCATTATTGCGCAACGTACCGTGAATTACTCAAAAAAGAAGAGCGATAAGTATGTAGGATACACACAACCTTCACGGATGCACCTGGCACACACAGTCATTAAGTGGATTGTCCAACAAAACAAAACCAAAATACGCCTCAATTTCATCCGTTTGCTTGTTGTAAATTCTTTCGCAAAAAAAAAGAAATAAAACCACATTGTCTCGTTTACTCACTGCCCTTGTGTTATTTGACCGTTTTTATGCAAAACTAATATCCTCTTCCAGTAGCAATTTCGAAGCATACTGTATAGATGACACCAATGTCGCAAAGCCGGTCAATTAATTCCACGTCATCCAAGGGTGTTGTGATCTGTCAAGTGCATCGAAGCAACTGATCAGATGCTAATGAAATGTGAGAATAGCGGGGCGAAGCAAGGACACACACAAGCGTTTAAGCCTCTTGCTAATGACTGCTCTACACTTGCGTTCCCTGTTAAGTTGAGGAGCAGGTTGTTGTGCATTTTTTCCGTTGGTGTTGCCATAATTTGACGATCTTGGATACTTTCTGGTAATATTTTCACTAATATTGTATCAGCTTTAAAATAAAAGTTATCATTTACTCATAACGGTTAACTAACTATAAATAAGAGAATGACTATGATCCATCGGTTCATGTGCAACTATTAATCGATTTCTATTTGACTTAATGACAATTATGACACTGCACAAAACGACTTGGCACTAGGGATACTACCTTCGAAAATTACGAGTCGGCAATGAACTCAAATGTTCAAACTTTAAATCGGTTCACTCCTGTTACGAATTAGAAGGGATTGGGAAAAGAGCGAAGAAAGGAAGTAAATGTAATGAATTTCCACACGGTCAGTCGGTGTAAGAGAATGGGCACACAGTAAAGCCACTTTTATGAGATGCTTTCCGCAAATTCCCACGACTAGAGCGGAACTAAATCTGGGACACGAATGGCTAGATATGGAAATGGGTGTGATTGAATTGTACTGTAATATACCTTTCACTAACGCATGTTGGACCTTCGTGATGTTAATACTACGAGCTTGATGAAATAGTCATTCTTCATTTGAATTTAATATACATTGATCGACAGACCTTCGATAAGTACTTCATGATTGGAGTTCATGAGCTTATGTATGTTTTTAAATTTCAACTTACGCCCAAATGATAAGATTATATGTATGAATCCTTTAAGCCGAGACCTTCTGAACAGCTGTCAAACTCCTTACATTGTTCAAGTGCCTTTAGGGTAACGATTACTCATTACCATTGTATAATATGTAGTTATTTTTTATTTCAAAAACTCTAAACATCATCACAAATATGCTGCTTATTAATGAGCAATATATGTCAAAATAGCAAAAAATAGTTAAATTATAAGAACATTTCGCTCCATCTCTTTTGCTGTTTACCTTTGGCATCAAGTCTATCGTGATCAAACTCGCATTTATTCAAACAAAAGATTCCAACGATTGAATGGTTCTTTGACGATTCTCTTGGACTATATACTTAATTGACAACTATCCACTCACAAAGCCAACAACATCACGGAAATATATAAATTCCATTAAAAAAAAGTGCGATCGTAGTTACATGATGATGTAGTTACAGAATCAACACAGGGCCCAAAGACAGAAATCAAGCCAAAGTACCCAAATATAGAGATGAAAAAGCGTTGGATATTTGAAAGAAAAAGGTACTTTGTGCTGGAAAGGATGAATCTCATTATACCCCATAAATATGGGCAAGGTGTTTTGATTTTCAATTTGCTCCTTTGGAGTACGTTGAAGATAACAAATTCCATAAACCGACAAAAATTGGCCGATCTGCATTAGTAGCCTGTAGCGAGATTGTTAGGACATGATTGTAGACGCATTATGCGAGAAAAAAAGATCGAGAGAGTGTCTGTGTGTATGAAAGCGAAAAAGAGAAGGTATCAACGTAAATGAAAAAAAACGAGGGAGATGTGAAGCATCGATCGCGAAGCAGGAAGCGATCGATTGATCTCTTGTGAAGACCATTCTTCTAAGACGTTACTCCCAAGGTCTTGGAATGATGCGTCACATCCTAAAAGGAAGCAAAAAGTCATTCTTCATGCCATTTAATAGACAAATTTTCGTTTTCGAGAATACCTCAATCCGAATAGAAATCATTAACACTTCGGTTGCATTGTCTTCTAGCCACTTGATTGGTTTATTCGGGAAGCCTATTTTCGGTTTTGGTTTTTCGACCTATGGGTTGTAGACGAAGAATTACACTAAAAGAGGATAAGAGAGAGAGAGAGAGAGAGAGAGAGAGAGAGGAGAGAAACAGGCATCGATGCTAAGAACAGAGAAAAGACAACAGTCCGACAATAGCCATCGGCATCGCGGCCCTAACGACAATCAAGTGCGCGACGAAACAAGTGACTTAATGACGACGACAACGATCACGACGGCTTCTTAGGGAGCTATGCAAAGGATACCAATTGTTGACGAGGCGCGGCAGTGGCTGGTGAGGAGCAATCACAACCAATCGACTTAAGATCGACGACGACGACGACGACGCTATCCTATGAATACGGCATGACGGATGCTGAACAAGAGAACAAAAGGAAAATGATGCCCCGATCTTCACGGTCACGGTCACGAGGACGTTAGACGCTAAGAGGGAAGATTTTTTGGAATATTTTTAATACATTTTTCGTTCGGCTCGGACATGTCCACCAGTCAGTTTCTATTTCTGAGGACCTGAGATCAAATACTCGGCCTAGCTCAAGAATGGTTTCGGTTCATTTTGAACAGTTATTAAGAGGCATTTGATGAGTTGGGCTTTTTCGATCCTGCCATCATCTTTTGCTTTTAAAGTCAGTTTATGGTAGACGGTCAGATCCTATTGAAGCCTGGTGGCTGCGCCGTGTGCACCTCCGTATCTAAGATTTGGGTGTTATTTTCACGTTTTCCGTATTCCTATCTCCGCCTTGTTTTTGCTGTCAGTCCGGTGCTTGTTTTACGCTTTGGACTTTTTTACTCCTTTGAGCTCTACAAACGATATTTATAGATTCGAGGTGCCTCTTGAACTTCGGTGTTCTATTTCGTTACGGTTGGCAACAAGTTTAGTCTTCTATGAGGTGGTGTGGCACTTTGCATTCATTCGACATTTTTTGTCATCATGCCTATGATATTTGACGAAGAGATAATGTTCGATAGCTCATTTAAAATCGCGTGTCATCGTATTTAATCTAGAATATTCTGATCTATTTCATATCATGACAAATTCTTGACTTGCCACATCATGTCCCTAAGCGAACGTCATAAGAGAGAACGCTCATTTGTGTCCGACACATAAACATGATTTTTAAATCGCCGATCACTATGCGAAGGGCGGTCCGGTGGCCGAGGAGACAACTGTGCCGGTCTTCACACGGCACAGAAAGCCAGATATGGCAGGCCGAGAACTTTCGAGGTTTTAGTGAACCACCGAAAAAGAAGAAAAAGTAGGCATTCTTTTATTAATGCAAATCTTAATACCATGCCTGAATTCCAATATCTGCAAATTTTATGGCTAACAACCATACCATTAGTTAATTTTCTTTCACTGTTTGTTTTCGTGAATTTAATTCACAGTCACCACACGCGGTGGTGACAATACGGCATCAGTCCGTAATAATAAATAAATAAATAAATAAAATAACCATACCATTATGGCCAACAACCGTCCTGGCTACAAAATCTGCGAGAATACACATTAAAACAGCTGTAATTAAGTCACACCAATTGATTCTTCTATCGAAATCATGCTGGTCATCAAAAGACTTAGCAAATATTTACTCTTTAGTCAAACGTAGTGAATCCAGTATCAAAACTTAAACATGGATCGTTTAAGTGATCGAATTCAGGGCAGACGGTCAGTCAGAATCTTCCGATTTCATTCCCACAGATCGCATCAGAATCTTTGAAGCTTTATTTGTCTGATGTGAATTATATAATTCTTCTACTTCTTCTTCTTCCTTGGTCGCCCTTACTTACATAAAATAGTTATGATTTAAAATTGATAAATTTAGTCCGTGGTTTTCACATACGGTCATAACGGGTTGCGAAATGAAGTCGTACATAAGTACTTGCGTTGTTTAAAAACACTGACTGTGCAGGACCTGACTATCGAATTTTAAGCCAGACCCCATTTTCCGAAAGAATAAATAAAGTCAAGGATTACTAAAAACTGCAGGCTATAACATTCTGATCTGAGGGTTCATAACAATAATGCAACAAGAAGAGGTTCGAGTGATAGATCCGTGGGTTATATGGATAGGTAATAAACATCTAATCATCCTAGTCGAATAAAGAGCAGCAGTTTAGTTAAAATCGAACCAAGAATAATCACACAGAATAAATGTTTTCCAATTTTCTTCGGTGTTCCGAGATGTCCATGGGATACGTGATGCCGCTAGAAGAGTGGAACTATTTCCCATCCTTTCCCGGGTATCGCAGAGAAGCACACTGTCCACTGGCGCGCTTCGTCATTCGGTTGATCAAATTGATCGAAATGATAAGTTGCGTGGCTGAGCGTAGCCAACGCCAAGTGCTGAACAAATGTTTGTTTTGGTCGCTCGCTCTCTGGCTCACTTGCTGCTTACTTTTCTCATCGCTTATTCCTGAAACCTTATTTATGATGCAATTTGACATGGGATTTAAAGATCTAACTAATGGATGGTACTGAAAGAGATTCTTCATCAGGATTGAACCGTTTCGATAGGTAAAAGGCCGTGAAATGAGTTGAGATGAAATTTACAATCTGCGCTTACTGTTTGTCCAAGACGCCGAAACATTAAATACATAGAACTGCACTCTCCACCTCTTGAAAGATTCCCATGGATCCATTCGAAGAAGGTGCTCGACCACGAACGACGATTCGTGATCAATAGCATATTTGTTTATCCAGTTGATTAAAAAGCTATTCGAACCAAATGTTGGCCCATTCTCAACTGAGATCAACACCGATAAATTTGATTTTGGAACCAAAGCGGAATTTCAGTGATATGCAAAAAACAGATTATAGGCAACAGCAAAGAGTAACGTTCTTGTATAAGAGACAACCACATGATCACGAACATGCTGAGGCTAATGTCGATTGTAAACTTGCAAGTGACTCCTTAGAACTTTATTCGTTTTATAAGCAACTTTTTGTTATTTGATATTGGACCTCACGACACACGACAGGACCTGCTTTCAATTAATTTCCGGACCGTTCCCCCGTATAGAGAACCGACTATCCAACTACGTGGTATCAATAAGTCTAATACGCCAGAAATGGCAGGCAAAGGCAAAGAAGTGTTTAATATAGTGTGTCTATCATCATCACTATTTAATTATTTGTTCCTCTTCCATTTTACAGCTCTTCAAAATATTCTCTCGAGCAAAACGGCCAGGCCGTTCCTTATGAGTAAAAAAAAAAAAAATTCTAATATAATTGAGGAATGAACTTTAGATGAATACGCTCCATGAAGCTTCTTTATCAACGGGAAATATCATCACCATGCGTCTCCAGGATCAGATAAATGATTTGGCAAATATGATTGAGGACGATATTTTGATATGAATGGCAGGCCGAAACCTGTCTAGGTTGTAGTGCCAAAGAAGACAAAGAAGTGACTGGCTTGCGATCAAATGCATTCATTTCCGTTTGTACCACCTACTTTATTCGGACAAAAATGCAACTTTATATTTATTGTAGCCTTTCAAACTCATTTTTGATCAACAACATGTACAACATATTACACATGTGTGTATACTTCAAATTTTTACAAATGTATTTTAAATCCGAAATTTATGCCCAGCGATTCGCTTGCTATCTCAATCAACGTCATTGTGTTGCCATTTCGCTTGATGATGTATAAAGTAACCGTGAAACTATGCCAAATTGTTCAAATAGTTCAATTGTTTGTTCATCTATTGTTCAAAACATTAATCGCAGGATGTACAAGCGTGTTTCAAAGGCATAAACTGCTTTTGCTCAATCGGAGATTTTGTTCCCATATGTTCTAAATATCGGAGACGATGTTCAGGAACGTAAGCTTTCTAAAACAGAAAATAAAAATTAAAGGAATGAATTTGTGTTCACATAAAAACCATATACCGTTTTTTGTGGGGGGACCAACGGTCTTAAAGGATTCTGGCCAGTGTACGATGTTCGGTAGGTGGAGTTCCAAAGCGGTTGCTTGCACAACTTTTTTGTATACATCTTCTTCACCAGCAATTTTTAAGCTCGTTTTATGTCGCTTGAAAAATTCAAATGCCAGGATAATTGTCTTCAATGGTTACAATTACAGCAGCAAAGCCTACTAACTCGCATAGAAGAGTCACGTAGTTTTTCCAGCTGTGCTTTTCGATCGCAAAAAACGGGTTCTTCATATCGACTTGGATTCGAAGGTGGTTTTATTTCACGACAACGGCATGTAGTACGCACGATTTCTTTAAATCTTGAATCCTTCATTTGATTGAGTGTTTGGCAGGAATAGTCTTTCGAACAGCAAGGGTTGTTACACTTCACATTGCAGTCCGCATTTACTTTGGCGACACATTTGCAGCAATTCTTAACAGATTTAGATATCATTGGGACGTTTCCACACTCACATCGGTGACAGTTTTGCTGTGCACATTGGCATCTATACATCACACGAGAAGCTATCTTTTTACAATCAATGCATTCCAACGAGTCGACGACAGTGATGTCAACACCGCCACGTTTTCTTCTCTGACATCGATTTATTTCCAATGACTTTGTACACTTTTTGCAAACATTAGCACCAATTTCTTTACACTTTCTTATCGATTGATTTGATGCTTTACAATCGAGACATGGAGGAATATAAATTGAAGAATAAGTTGTCGAAAAACGTGACATAATGCCGAAACACTGAGTTTCAGTTCTATCCGAAACACTGAGTTCTAATGATTTATTCAATGCTTGCTACGGTGCCATTTTCAACATACAAATCTCTGCAAACTCTTTTGCCTCTGCACAGCCAGACGAGGTCATGGTTTGCTTTACTCATGTTACTCGTAAGCTGGAGACAATGTTACACTAGGGTAGGCGGTAGGCATCAGATGAGATCCGGTACTAGTACTTTCCTGTTAGCAAATGGCACAGCTATGAAATAGCTTCAACACTATTGTATTTATGAAAATTCTACGTCATAAACATTAAAAAATAAAACGAATCAATCCTAGTCATCCATGCAAACGCATATATTTAGTGAGCACGATAGAAAACTTACCGAAAGTGAGTGTGAACCAAAGAAAAAAGAAGATAGAATGAGAAAAATAGAGAGGGAAAATGCCAAAAGAATCTGTTTCCGTTGTTTAAAAGCGAAATGTGAACATCAATGCCAGAATAATACGCACATAAATATCAAAAAGAACTTGGCTAACTCCGGTAGTGCACAGGAAGTGAGTTGCTTTAGAATCCAGGTAGCGAGGTAGGTTTGAGAATAAAATGCTACATGCCGGAAGAAATCATCTTCACTCCCTGGCAGGGAGTGAAGTCACCGGATCAGACAAGGGCCTCGGGGGTAGCAATGGTTTGTCCGGCGGGTGGATTCAGGCCATTTGCCTGCCACCGTTTTCCGGATAGCTAAATTGCAGTGGTTCTTGGGGTAGAGGTGCTGCCGAACCAGCAGCATCCCGATCATTGCCGTCTGTCATTCCCATTCCATTCATTCCAAACGATGATCGATCAGGCGTTGGTTTGGATCGATAGGTTTCATTCACTTTAACGTAGCGGCCTGTAATCATCGCGTTCGAGAATCAGTGCCGATCGATGGCATCGGCTGCTTATCTCCCGCTCTGCCACACATCATTCTACTAGTCCATTTTCTTATTCTCCTCTTGCTGGGTTGGAGGTGGGACTTCTTAGATGGGGGTGCGATGACTGACCACCGTCAAGAGGCTCTATCCTTCTTTTTGCTGTGCTTCATGTCCGCCACGGTAATACAAAGAACAAAAAAAAGATTCAGAACACAGAAGCTGGAAATTGCGTGCGAGTCCAATTATTATAAGAGCGCGCACCTTAAAATAATGCCAATTATCAATATTGTTGATGGTGTTTTAGGAAATGGAAGTAGAACCTTTCATTATGGCGGAAAAGGAAAATAGCCATCCTAAAATAGAAAAGCTCACCAACCCGAAACCAATCACCGATCCGTTGGAGGAAAGGATTAACCATGAAGTGGTTCCGGTGATGGAAATCAATTTGCTGTAAAAATCGTAAGCCATCGTGTACATTGCAAGCAGCGAAAAGTGTGGATTGAAGACGTAGGAGATTTCTTGACGAAGAATATTCTGACATCGGTATTTAACTTTTTTGCCTCAGTCATCGTACTGTTGATTCCTCCGTACAGTTGAGAGTTTTGCTAAACAAATGTTGAGAATATTGTAGCAACTGGTTATCTAAAACAATAATACAGCATAACAATCAAGAGAGTCACTATATTTGCTTACTATATTCTTAGAAATGTATTCCTAATGGATGAATTTTCACAACTTTATCATTGAAAACGGCTTCTGGTAAATACTCTCTAATTTACTTTAAAATAAGAAAAAGTGAATCTCTTGTTATTCTTTATTTGTTCTACGCGCAATAATTGCATACACAATGGCTGAAAGAATGTGTTGATATTGATAAACCAACAAACATTCAAAAACCAATAACTCAGCAACCATTATAAAGAGCTTCAACGTTAAACTCCGGTGGTTGAGGTGACAACGGCGTCGTTCTTCATGCGGCAGGACGGCAGGACGGCTAAATCCCTTCCAGACCGTTCCCTCGTAGTGTGGATTGACTCCAACTAACGTTGTTTCATTAAGTCTAGTAAAGTCAAAAATTTCCTTCATCGTCTTTTTTTTTTGCTCTACAGCATCGAGAGATCTTGGTATGTCAACTTTTGGGTTCCTTGATATAATTTACCCGAATCTATATAATCACTTCTGTGTATGGGGAAGCTCGAAAGGGTCTTGCGGTTTCAAACTCCACGCAGGACCACAGAAGTTGATCCACATCGTGAAATCCGTCACCGCAGCCACACACCTTCGTCTGAGCCAGAGTTATACGCTGCAGATGAGCATTCAACGCGAAATGATTCGACATAAGTCGAGACATCATGCGTATGAACGCCCGGTCTACAGAGAACCCACCGAACCAAGGCCGCAGGGACACTTGCGGAGAGATCGAGAAAAGGAATCGCCCGAGATCATCGGCCTCCCACATGCTCTGCCAGCGAGACAGGAAAAGTTGCTGTGGTAGACGAAGAAACTCTCGGGTCGAGATTGGACAGTCGTAAAAGGCGCCTTGTTGGGCACCTGCTTTGGCCAGTGAGTCTGCCTTCTCGTTGCCGGGAATTCCACAATGAGAAGGTACCCAAATTAGCGAAATCCTGAACGCCTTGTCGAACATGGAGCCAAGCAATTCTATGATTTTCATGGTAAGGAAATCCTGACTCTTAACAGCCTTCGGGGATCTTAGTGCTTCGATAGCGCTAAGGCTATCTGTGAAGATGAAGTACTGATCCGAAGGTCTCGCTGCTATCATCAATAGTGCGTACAAGATTGCGGCTAGTTCTGCGGTGTAGACACTACACGGCTCCCGCAATTTGAAAAATGCTTCGGCGAACTCACTAAAAACGCCGAAGCCGGTGCCTTCCTTAGAGGATGATCCGTCAGTGTAATACTGGCTACTTTGGTCTAAATGGCCATACTTATCCCTGAAAATGCCCGGAACTACCATCGGGCGAAGATCATTCGGTATGGTCTTAATTTCCTCGTGCAACGAGGAATCTGTTGTTAAAAGGGAACTGTAGGTCTCAGGAAGGGCAGCACGGTTTAATGCCTGTGGAGCGCTAGGATGCACTTGTAGGGCAACAAAATCTTCGTAGATTTTCAAGATCTTGCTCTTAGAACCTGTCTCTAGAAGTGCTTTAAAATTTTCTTCGATCAAGGGATTTGATACTGAAGAACGGACTAGAAGGCGAAGCGACAGCATTTCAAAACGTAGTTTCAGCAAGTACTTTAATTTGTAAAGCTTCTTTTTTCAAAAAACCTTTTTACTGCTTTTCGGACGTGTGTCAATTATTGCCACCAATGCTTGCAATGTTTAATCAGTTCATTTGAATTATTTATATTTTGGCTATATATTTCACGAACACTCGATCCAAACAATCAAACACGCATCATCGGGCTTTTGTCGGTCGGCCAAGTGTGCAATTAAAATAATAGGATTATTGCAGGAAATTGGATGCGCTCGATAGTCTCATCAGCAATGGGATTTAATGACCGGGGAAGATGCTTTTTTCTCTTCTTTCTTTTTTATTGCATCGTACATTATTTTGTAAATATTTGCATCGGACGCGAGGACGAGTTTAAAGCAACGATGAGAACGGCCTATTAAATTTAAAACAACAAATTTATCAAATTCAAAAGGGTATTCTCATCATTCCGACTCGTTTACGTCTAACACGCACCATAACCAAAACCTCTTTAAAATATTTTTCTAAAGTATAGTTTTTATTGAACACCAGTGGCTGTAATTGTGCCAACATAAGTCAACTTAAAATCGCCAATCATTATGGTCTGCCTTTAATATAATTGGTTTTAGTAATTTAGTCACGCAAATTAAGTCAACCGATAAATGACTTATAAATTGAAGCAGATAATCCACCCTTTTTTCAAGCTTCAGAATGTTCGGTAAATACACACCTAATGATTTTTTGTCCTCAACGTGGCATATTATCATAGTGATGCAAATAACCCAGGCGTTGAAATATAAATTTAAAACTGCTCATACTAAGAATCATACACCAATTTCATACAAGCGTAAATACAAACATACAAACTCGAAAGTTCTTGCAAATTTTCCTACAAATGTATGATTTCTTTGATTATATGCTCACCGTAATTTGATAGTCGAACTTGAATAGGGACTCATGGTCCAGTAAAAATTCTAAACCTAGTCTTACCGTGTAAAGTCCGACGCCGCTATCGCTTCAGCCGAACGCACACACTGGTTATGGGAAATTTTGTAATGGGACATAATAAATATAACTAATACACAATCATCACAGTTTTACTCTTACAACGGAAAAGCGACAAAGTAAAAAAAAAAAAAACAAAAAATCGAATACATTTCGATCCTCTCTTCTATTTCATACGAACACATAAAAAACATTGCCCTACAGCAAAAAAGGGGTTGTAAAACCCTTTAGTCAACGAGGTTTGATAAACGCTTTCATCTACTCGATTGGCATTTGGATGTGCATACATAAATTGTTAGAGCCAACCGGGGGATCATCTTTGAAGTTCTTTTCTACTTTTTCATAAATAAACAATGAAAGGATCGATTTGGATTTTTAGAGCCGTGGCAAGACCTTCACCATGATTTATGATAGTGGGAGGAGTACCAAAAGTTATGAGTGACATGAATGACCAGCTGAAATCAAATCACATTTATGCGGTAAATTTGCCATGATGAATGCTACCGGAAAGTGATCCCTCGGGTGTCATCCATAACGGTGTCGTTGTTGTTGTTGCTACCACTAGTCGCAGCATTTGCTTCGGAGAAGCAGGAAAGACAGTATGTTATTTATAAGTTTTGTTTAATAAATCTATCATACTAAATGTCAAAGTAATGCATGTGAAATAATGGTTTGGCTTGGTTTCTTCACTACAGCAGGTGAAAGGAAAAGAACAACCATGGAGCATCAAACTCTATTTGAAGCGTAACGAATGTTTCTGATTGTCGTTTAAACGAAAACCGTCACCATCATGTGGGAACATTTATTAGAAGCACATATGTCATGCATATTCTTTCGAACTGTTTGTCATTCAGCAACGAAACGACTCGCAATCATTGCTAGTTTCATTGTCACGTGTCGCATTTGCGTAGGATAGAGAAATAGTTCCACCAGAATTAGTCTATCGTTACCGCCCACAAGCCTAACTGTGGGTTGACGAAAAACTCATTTTTGCGTGAGAATTCAATCACATGGTTACTACCAGGCAAGTAGTAGTAGTAGCACCTCCTTACACCTGCATGCCAAAGTGACAATAAATTGGTAGGCAGTAGAGTGCGGACGAGTGTGCAAACACTCACACAGCGACACGTACGCACCGCACTCTACACAAAAAAACAATTCACAACAAATGGCACTTTTCACATCCCGGGTACATCGGGGTACGTACGTACGAACTAAGGGCGATTGATTTATCGTTAACAACGGGAAGACAGTGTTTTGGTGGCAGTATTTGAGCACGCAAAACGCAAACAACGCAAGTATCGAAGCAACGTATCATGGCGTTTAATCAAACATCATACATGAAATGAAAGAACACCTTCATCATGTCACATAATTAGCTGTCCATGATTTATTGACTTTGAGCGCTTTGGGTTCAGTTTTTATGGATGATAAGCTGAGCAATAGATATAAATAA
The DNA here is from genome assembly GCF_013141755.1 of Anopheles stephensi. Taxonomy (NCBI): domain Eukaryota; kingdom Metazoa; phylum Arthropoda; class Insecta; order Diptera; family Culicidae; genus Anopheles; species Anopheles stephensi. Next base: position 93,540,531 of record NC_050202.1, read on the forward strand.
CAATAACAACTTTTTTTTAATGCAGATTGTAAGCAATTAGTTTGAAGTGTACGCATAATGATTATCTGCTGAATACGACTAATACCATACTCTATTCACGTAAAAACAAAAAAAACTGTTTTCCATATTTGAAGTTAATTGACAGAGGTATCAAGGTGCTGAGCTCTAGGTCATAAAAAATACAAATTCAAAATCAAACTTATATTTGCTCGTTGGTGCTATGAAATATTTGATGAATTATCGTTAACAACTTCATCCGTGCCTTTTTTAAGGACTTCATGAAGTGAAACCGCTGTTTACCATACTTCATCTGCTGTTGTAGTTAGAACACATAGCGCACACAGCTAAACAAAAGTTCCGCCACGGGATGTTTCCAAACACATTGCAATTGGCAAACCCGACAGAAAGCAACGAAAGGGCTTTCAATAGCAAAACCAGCGTAACTTTTGGCTTTTCTATAGATCGTAATATTGGTCTAACCTTCGCATTGCAATCGAAGTCCGATCAGCTATGTTTCATGCTGCAAAAACAAAAAACTCAAGCGAAAAGCGTTCTCTCCATACTGACTTGCTGTAGGGCTATCGCTGGTAAACCGGTACATTTGGTTAGGTCATGCTACTTGTGCTGCTTTTGATAGGTATCAGCCTTTTAATATACGCGCACATACATACAGGTCTTCTGCACCGGCTGTAAGAGAATGAACAAAAATCAAAGCATATGTCGGGTAGGTACACTTTGACTTGCGAATAAGTCCAAACGCGCTCCGAACCCCATCCTAAACACCAAACCCACAATCAAACAGCGTGGTGAATCAAACAGCATAAATACTAAATTAACATCCAGCGACCGCAAACCTAACGCCAGCTTGTATGCCAACCACGCTACATTAGGCTGTGTTTAGAGAATTTATAAATTTAGAAAATTACTCGGATGTAAAATCAAAGCTGGGAATTTCATTGCTCCTGTGTTACATCCTTTGCGCTGGAATAGGAAGTAGCCAAAAGTGTATCAGTCGATTCATTCGAGCCATTATGTACGTAGTGGGCATTATGTAGATCTGCAACGAATTTTGAATTTTTGACTGAGGAGGATGTACAGCCAATCTACACTTATTATAAACCTTGCCATACAGACGACATGTTGCATGTTTAATGTTTTAAAATGTAATATTCATAAATTTTTTTGAGACGTAACATTAAATAGTATGAATGGTTTTTGCAAGGAGAACCTTCGCAACGCTTTTACATAACAATTTTAAATATTAAATGCGTAACCCCTCATTGTTTTGCTACAAATCACGAATAATGGAAACACAAAAAAACACAAAAGCATTTGTCATCGAATATTTCATCAACAATATTGACTGTAGGCGACTCCTTTCATATTTGCTATGCGCTAATCATACTCTTGCATGTTTCGATCCACTTTCACAAACAGGACAACAGAATCGACTTTGAATAAAATAACACACTGAGATATACATTACGCGGGCACGACATTCGCTGGGAGTGCCGACGAATTGATTTATTTTCCATTGGTTTCTAATTAAGGTAATGGTATAGAGCTTACTACACTAGGACTTGATTCTAGATTCCAAACAGGGATAGGCCCCTTGAATTGTAAACTCTATTCTTTTTTTTTTTATTCATAAAGAACGGCCTGGCCGTATTGCTAAACTCTATTCTTTTCTAACCAGAGAAATCTAGCATGTAAGAAAGTAAATGGCGAAACGTTAAATTTCACACCAGAACTCTTGTGTACCTTGAGTACCTCGTATAAACTTGAGGATTAGGTGTGAAATGTATAAAAAGTATATCATTCGCTATATTGGCTCTATGTTTTACGTTATTTTGTTTCTATATTGTACGGTATTTCATGTTATTGTTGTTATCAGCAATAGATTCACTCGTTCGGTTTGTTGTTGGTACAGAGCAGTTTATCACATTATAAATTACCTTCCACCGTATACGGACTATGATGCCGGAACTTCTGCCCGAGGAACACTCACACATAAAACTCATATGGTAACCCTTTAGAAAAGGCACGATTCTTTAAATATCACCGTGCAGTCGTCAAGCCAACAGTTCATCAGGGAGGACTCATCCCTCTTCCACAGGATGCCATTCACTATTATCGTCGTCATTAAAGAGTGATAAACATATCTGAAGGACGGGAACTCGACCTAAAGTGTAACGTTACAAGTTACCTCAAATCCCGGCCAAATGCAAAAAGGGTTCACCTACAGAGTGGAAAGGGCTTTGTGTACACACATCGTTTTGGATTCGCTTAATGTTAATGTGTACGTTATGATTCCCTACGGAGAATTCTTGCTGAGCTTGTCTTAGTTTTGCCTGATTGTTGCTTAGGGAGCATAAACCGCTCTACTGCGTGTGTAATTAAATAATATACCAACTAATCTTCAGCAAACTGGTTACCAGATTAATGACTATCACCAATTGGCTCATAACAAATTGCACATTCCAAAAAACCACAAATAGACTCATAGCTTGGGTTAAACTGGGCTGAATTGTATAAGAAGTAAGTAGAATTCACAAAGCAGCCGAACATACATTTATTATTTACGAAATCAACAATACATTTCTTAACATGAAACGATTAACAAAGCGTTCAACAAAATTGTGAGTATTGTCAATCTCTTTATAAATATTGTGAAATGTTCTCTCAATCCTCTCATTCATATACAGATAGAAAAAAAACAATGACTAACACATTTGTTCAATGGTTAGGAGAGGTTTCAATTAATACGGAACTATTGCATGTCCATAACCTTGTAAACAAACATAAGGTGGGTTTACAATATCAACAATGCAAAACATGTTGAACTCTGCTGTATTTATGTATTTATATGACAGCTTCATTTATTCTCTTCATTATGCTGTTAAGCTACCAAGGATCGCTCACACACTTGCCGAACTAGTCAACGGTGACCGGGGTTTAGAGAACCGGGTTTAGAGTTACCGGTTCGTGAAAGCCCCGTGCTCTTTTGCGGCTACTTTGCTTTTTGTTTGCTAGATACAGTTATCTCTGAGGCTGGTGAATTGCTACTCACTATTAATTGCAACCTTTTTGCTTTCAGACCCTTCGGAAAGCATCCAGGTCAGGCCAGATGAGTTGGCCTCTCTAATGCGCCAATGATTTCGCCTTATTGAAGTGATGATGACCATCCGTGACAAGATCAGGCTTTTCGGTTGTCGATGAACATTTTGACTATTAACTTCTCCAATGAACAGCTTTTATCTGTAATGGACTCACACCCGGGCGTCGTTGCGCCATATGCTTGCGTGTCGAGGCACGGTGCAAGGGCAGCAAGCAGCCCTCTTAAAACGAGCCCGGTAGTGGAAACTAAAGAAGCATCTTCTAACGGTGAGGCTGCTGGTCAAGACGGACCTACATTCAGGTGGCCAACTGTAGTTTTGACTAATGTAACGTTTATTTGACGTTGATAAAACTGGGTCTGCTAACAGTTATATTTGCGCTTTTGTTTTTCTACAACATCTGCCTTGAAGGAAACTTGCTCTGACGACAACATCGAACAAATTGACGTTTTGACTAATACTGATAGAGCGAATGATGGTTTTTTAGAAGATGGAGATAGATGACCTGCATGGTCATGACAGTCAAATATTGGTTCACTAAACTTATTCATACCGCATAGCTGGATAAACAGCCCTCACTACGGGAAAACGGTTCGGACTACGGGCTACGGGGTCAAATCTCCAGGCCTTTATTATGCAGACCCGATAATCAACTGCGTATTTTAAATGTCTGTCAACTAAATCAAATGTCTTCTCTAGTCAAGTGTTGAAATCGGGAGTGTAAACGTATAAAGCGGGGAGTGGTAAAAAATCATACCAACACCTAACAATAATTAACGAATCGTCCTATCTGAAGAACTACAAGAATCAAGGAATCAAATATGTTTAGCTGGATGCCTCTGTTCGTTTGTTTGTTCATTGACTATATTTTGAACGCGATGATACTATCTCGTTGGGGCGGCCCGGAGTTGATGAGACAGCCGCGCCGGATTTCTCACGACAGAACTGGGGTTCAAATATCATCTGGGCCGTTCCCCCATAGGGAGGACCGACTTTCCAACTATGCGGTATCAACAAGACTAGTAAGTCTGAAATGGCTGGTATGACCTCGTTAAACCAAGAAAGAAGAAGAAGATACTCCCTCGTTCCGCTTGATTTTGATAGGCAATTATTTTGGTGTTGAAATGTGCTTCGATTGTAACTTTTTTACAAAGGTGTCCGTACTCTAGCCCTTTTTATATCAGCTGATTTGATTGTATATTGTGAAATACTTCCTGCCGCCATTGGCTTAAGACTTGAAGACTTTTCTGTCAACTGAAGAAATTATTCGTTATTAAAGCTGCGTTAAAATAGAAAATAGCGTTCCTGCTCTTTTTCGTCAGTAATAGTTGACATAAAACATCAGGGAACATTAGACTTTAAAAACTTACATACTTCGGTTCATATTTTATGAACTCAATCTAATAGTTTTTCATGCGTGATAAATTAAAATTTAACCTATACCAGACGTCTTGTCATATCATAGACTACCGAATATGATTCTTGGACTAGTCCCCAAAACGTACATAATAGCTATTCTATAACCTGTCTTTGTTTTCCATTTTGGGTCTGCTGTTACCGATAGCAAATATCGGCATCGTTCTTACTATGTCTCGGCCTCACCTCTCTCGTCATCTAATTATTTTTAATTAAGCTGTAACGAAAAATTTAATCAACCTTCACCTTTTACCCGTTTTGCCACCATTTTTGGCTATTTAACTTTCTACTTAGAACATCTAGCCCACAGCCATGACCGAACACAGCAAACGAGGGACCAGAATTTTTACCCCGGGCAACGGATGATTTCCGGAAGCATCGCGTAGCGACCCAACCAGCCATAAGCAGCCGAAATAACCCGATGACTCTTTCCGTTGGTTCATTGCTGATGGTACACACACAAACCATCCCTTTTTGTTTTCGAATGAAAACAAATTGTCAGCAAATGAAGCGATAAAAATGCAAGCGCCGTACCAATTTTGGTCGCCGTTAATTATGGATTCTTGTGCTGAAAGTAAAATGCCAGCGTTGAAAGTAAGACGATTGGAAACACTGAAGAGATGGCAATTTTTATAATCCCAAAATTGCTTCGCCGTTTTGTCGTCTACTTCCTACGTTACATCCAGTAGGTACATATTTAAGGTTCAACGTCTAACCAACACGTTGCACTAGAGGAAAGTGAACACAAATACCTACAAGATAGATCTCTGGGGACTAGTTCATCATAGATGGCAATTAGGAACGATGGAAGGTACAGTAGGAGGTACACGACGAACAAAACAAATACAAGAATTCTGTGCCTCGCGGGAATTCCCCAATCGATCGAACGTTGTCCGAAAGGGTGCAGCACTAAGGGGTTTAATCTTCGTTGAATAATGTATACAATCAAGACGTTGTGCATTACGTTCACTAAGTACTTTCTTGCAACGAATCATCGGGGCAAGCCCTCGTTGCAGCTCAGCAGGGAAATTCCTTTTGTTTTTAAAACTATAAGGCTGCTTTTCATACCTCAAGATATTATGTCCCCGTAGATAAGTGTGAACAAAACCTGAACTTAGATTTTTTAAGTTTCATTCAACAATCTGTAATAATGGATGGTAATAAATTTTGTTATGTTTCATTTTAGTTAAGCTAAAAAATACATTTTGTTTGAAAACAGGAATCACCATCATCGGGATTGATTCACATGCGGAAGATCTTCAAAAGAGCTTATAGTTTGGACCAACTCTAACTAGAACCACCAAAGGTGACCTCAGTTGGTGCGTCACAAGTGAAATCATGCATATTTCAACTCTTTTTCAAGTTGTTGAAAGGCATCACTTATGCCCATGCATGCATATTGCTTCATCTACCACGTCGTTTAACATCAAATTATTTATGCACCTTGCACTTTGACACGTTTCGGCATACATATGATGCTTTAGTCATAAGAAATAAAAGCAATAAAGCGGCCGCTTAAGTCTTTCTCTGGCTTCAGTGTGGAATGTTTATCACCCGATACTTTTGCACAATTTATTACGCTGAGGAAGACAACAATAATCGCTTTCGAAAAGTTAGAGTACCACAATCGTTGCACTATCAGAAGCGTTTCAGTTTGAAGTACTGCTCCATCAATAAGAATTATGCAATTCAATTATGACAACTCTATCATGAAGTGAAATATGAATGATTTCAATTCAATGTTTCCAGAACAGAACTTGGAAACGATGAACTTTGCTTTAAAACGTCAACACAATATTACAAAATTGCATTAAGCACAATTAATCTTTTTTGTATATAGATATTTACATACTTAGGTGTGCATACATTTTTTAGCTCTTTCGTCTTTTCTTCTATAGCTCTTCTTCTTCTTTATTGGCCCATAACGATCTTTTGCCTACCATAACGAAAGTCATGCCTGCCATTTTTGATTTACTAAACTTATTACTACCGCATAGCTGGATAAGTCAGTCCTCACTTTGGGGGAACGGCCCAAATGAGACTTCAACCCCGGTCCTACCGTGTGAAGACCGACATCGCTGTCGCATCTACCACAGTGCCACCAAAATAGCATAGCACTCACCTTATTAGCAGTTGTCTGTGTATCTTTCACAACAAAAAGCGTACACCTAAAGTAAATTACAAACTTCATCCAGCAATGTGCGGCAGTAAACATATTGTTCAAGTTCAAAATTTAATCTAGTGATATTTTGATTACATTTCATCGCCTCATAATAAACAAATTGATAGCGATAAAATCTTTCCCGCCACCGTACAGCCAATTTCGACGCTTGCCTACCTAGGCTTAACACAAGGTTAATCCCTTAGACGATGATATTTTTCGAACTACTGTAGAAATCAGAATATTCTCATGAACGGGAAAAAGTGGGTAAAATCAAATCGTCACTAGTTCATAAAACACTCCCAACCCAAACTGTATAAAAAGCGTACAAAGATTAATTTCCTGATAAACGACTGTCAGCCCCGAGGGCGTTGCAAGTCGTACAGCGGACGCCTGCTGTTTTACTTCGTTGCAAGCATATTATTACTTTTTTCTCACTTTCTCCCCACCGTCACGCAATCTACACGCAATGAGCAACCGTAACAATTGTGTTATCCCTAACAACAACTCTGATGACAAAAGCAATGCGATTGCTGCTGGTAGTAAGGAGCAATAAACGAAGCAAGGAAAATTAGTTTGGTTCCTTGGAATGCGTTCGCTTCCCAGAGGCTTTTGGTAAAGAATGTTGGCAAAGATTTTGATCTCAGCCTCGCAGAGAACAAGAAAAATGTTCAGTCAATTCTGGAATTTAAGCGCATCTTTAAACGTACATGTTCTTGCCAAAGGTTGTTCAATTGAAATAGTCATGCATGCGGTGGGTTGATGTTTGCATAATAGGTTCAGTAATCTAGTATCAGCATTCGTTAAAGACGTGCTGACATACCGATGAAGATGTTTCGAAAATAACTTAATTACAGCGAACAGAGGATTACTTATTTGAACTATTTGTTTTGAACTATAATGTAGCCTTCCAAATTCTGACATGTTTTCTCGATTAACGTGAAGTGTGGTTTAAATTTTATAGGATCCTCTGAAAATTAACGAGCAGCAAAAGGAACCTTATTGAACCCGATCGCTCATTTTAATCAAATGCTTAGTGAACTGCCACGACTTCTATAGAGAAATGCAGTTGAGTATTAAGGAATTAAATTCCACGAATTAAATGCACAATACTTCAAATTGTGTGTTAAAGATGTGTGTTCTCAATAAGATATACGGCCTGGCCGTCAATAAGAGACTAAGTAATATAAAAGTAAGTCAATTTGTAACTTTATGATTTTTGTAGTGCACGCGTAATCTGAGTAGCTTTTTTTTTATTCATAAAGAACGGCCTGGCCGTATTGATTATAATCTGAGTAGTAGCAGCTGTAGTAATAGTATTTATTTTGGAAGGTAACGTTACATTGATATGTGTTTACAATTTTATTATAGGTCCGTTTATAATTAACTCTCCTCATTGCGTTGTTTTATCGAATTTGGCATGGCCGGTTGGTAATTATGAATTGCTTGATTATCTTAACATAGTGGGAAAAATTACAAAAAAAAACACAGATATTTAAAATAAAATAATTATGGACAAATACTCTTAAGATCTAAAAACCTAACGCTAAATTTACGAACTAAGAAAAGATGAAAACTAATATCTAATCATTTAGAGGAGACTTCTTCTTGTTCCTTAGCACTACAACCTCGTGAGGTCTCGCCCTGCCAGCCATTGCTGGCTTTCTGTGACTTAATTATACCCGTAGCACAGTAGTCAGCCCTACGTACGGGGAGGCGGTCTAGATGGGATTTGAGCCCCGGTCCTGCCGAATGAAGACCGGCGTCGTTATCGCCTCGGCCACCAGAACGCCCCACATATTTAGAGGATACTACGCACAAAAGTAATTTCTGACTAATTCGTTAATTACAGAGCTAGTGTTGCTCGGGCATTTGTTTTTATAGTTAATATCCAGTTTTCTAACATCATCGGTTATTAGCAATGTTTTGGTTTTGTTGTGAATGATTGAAGTTCTGGTACATGCGGGCACGTTTAGAATCATTTTAAGAACTTTATTTTGTAGAACTTAAATGCCTTTTAAATGCGTTTTGGCTATTTTACTTCGTGGGCATGCATACGATATTGTTGGTCTGATGAAGCAGTAGTAAATTATAAATAACATTCTGATCAGTTTTTCCAATTTAAGTATGGCATTTGACATATGATGTTTGAACGTCAATCGTTTGTCCAAAAATACTCCGAGATAATTTACGTTACTACTCCAAGGTACTGCTACGTTGTTTAATAACAAGCCTTGGTTAGGGAGCCGGCGCCGATAAGTGTTACGTGTGAAAAATATTGCTTCTGTTTTAGCCTCGTTTCTATTTTTAGTTTCCAAGTGTGACAGTACTTCGTGTAATTTGTCAGGGCTTTATTTAAAGATCTTGATTGACTTTGGGTGTTTAAACGAAGCGGTTAATGCAAAGTCGTCAGCATATAAGTATTGCGTACAATTTTTCATTTCAGGGAGATCCGAAATGAAAATGTTGAAAAGTAGAGAGGACAATATACTACCTTGCGGTACTCCTGCTACTGGTGTGAAGTTTTTTGTGTTTTTGTTTGATATGTCAACACTATTTTCACGATTACTGAGAAAATATTGTATTAGTTTAACGATAGTTGTCGGAAAGCCAAGTGATATGAGTTTGAATGAAAGGCCTTTATGCCAGATAGAATCAAAGCTTTTTCGCTATCTAGTAGTACCATACCGGTAGATTTTTTAAATGTTCTGTTGATCTTAATGGCTTTAGTAAGGCGGTGAATTTGATGCGTTATCGAAAGAGATGGTAGAAAGCCAAACTGTGATATAGGAATGATGTTGTGCATATCACGCGCAATCTGAAAAAAAAAAATATTAGTTAAAAAGTAACAAAACTGTCCATATTTCACTTTAATTATAGTTTTTAGCCTCTTCCTAAATGTTTGTATTCCACAAGAATCTATTAAAAACCAACGAATTTTGTTCCTTTTTGTAGTTAAACCCCCTTCAAGGTGATGCAAGCCATATAATGACTCACCAGACTACGGCAAAAAGGTATGAAATGCGATATCTACTCCTTCCTTATGAAGAATAGCTACGCAATCGCATAAGCCACAAGACTGCGCCTACTGATTTTATGGTTACCGAAAACTACCTTAATTTCCATGGTTTTTCCTGAACTTCTCCGATATAATACATATGGTTTGAAAAGTATTGAAATTTTATATTTGATGATTTTTTCCATGAATTGAGATAATATACTATTATTATTTTTTGATATGCATAAGGGATATGCTACATTGGTGACGATTACTAATATGATTATATTCACGGCACATACGAAGAAAGAGATAACATACGACATGTTAAAATATAAATATTCAGTTCCAAAAATTGATTATACTTTCATAATAGAAAGCAGATGCATCGAACAATCGAAATGTAATAAATATTGTCTCATCTATCTTGTTTATTTTTTGCGACTCTTTTAGTTAATGTTCTTTTTCTTCCTTGGTTTGATGTGATGAATGGTATTGCTACTGTGGTGGCCACCGGACCGTCCCAAGTTCGATGCAGTTTCTAAGTCCGCCTTCTCAAAAACTTACATCAGGAATTATCCCGAATTCTATTTTCTACATCGTTGTCCAACATTATGCACGAGAGTTTTTATAAATTTGGCGCTGCGGATTTGGCATTTGGCAATGCGACAAATACGGCTTTATTGAGAAACAAAATATTTTCTAAAGTTTTTACAACTTTAAGATATTTTTCAGTTTATTCCGCCATCAATATAAATCACTAAGTAACCATGATGCTGTATTGATGCTGTAAAAATTAAGATTGCTATCTTTATTATGTTTTATTTATAAACACCATTCCGAATCATGACATTACTTTAGTATGATAGTGTGGTTTTACCGGATATGGTAGTACTATCCGAAAAATGCGACGAAACGCCAATGCCTAATGGTATGATCTCATCATCTACCTGACGCCACGAAACTGCCCCATTCAAAGCGACTAGAGGACCAAAGAAAGCAACCGCAGCGACGGTGTGAACAAATTAATTTGCTGCCGTTTGCTACACTGATTTTTTCTCTTATTCATGCTTTGAACTCAAAAATATGCCGCGTACCTTCCTGATGACGCTCATTCGTGGCGTTCTTGTGTTTGTTTTTGTTTACTACGAAACCATGCCCGGCAGGAAGATGCTAGCAATCGGTGATATGTTTTTGTAAGACATCAGGTACGTTATTTTTTTCTATCGGCGTTCTCATTTTTAAATTGTACTAGATCGATAGATTAACTCTCAGGGTAATAACATAACAGTCGTTCGCTTCTAAAGTGAGCGTTTTTATTGTCTTCAAATTATGGACAAATTTTAAGTTTTTTCCATGCGTTCTGCTATTATTTATCAACTTGCCAGTACACGGTACAAATGATATTTGCTCCAGAGCATTTCCTGTTGATAAAAGTATATTAGAGCAATCAAGTGATTCATCAACACTTGTCTCCACGCTATATTACGGCTCTTGAACTACATGAACATGAAATCATGTTTTATGCTATTTAACAACCGTCATATAATTTGCAATCAAAAACTGTTTCAACGAACATCTTAGAAATCCCAACAGCGAAACGAGGCGACCAACCAGAACACACATTTCAATAACTTCTATATAGTCAACGCTCGAGTACCGTCGCATTAAGGCGACCGGACTTTCTCCAACGAATCGTAACGTTTTGCAATGAGGTCAACCGACTATTTCCAGAGCGACACCAACCGCGACGACTTAGCGACACAACACGCCTGGTGGTTTGGAATACAATCGTGGCCACTTGAGAGCACGCATCCATGTCGGCATCCGATCGCATCTAGACGCGGCTACAAGTGCAGCCACTGAACAGCATGGAACGACCGGACGACGATAGCTTAATACCACTCCACAATTGGGGGCCTCCGCCGATTGTTCATAGTTTAAAAATAAACCGCCAAGATTCTGTAACATACACAGAAAAACTGAACGACGCGAGGAACTACGAGAAAAGTGAGGCAGAGCAAAAATCCAGCGGTGGGGGTCATTATGGCAGCCAATTTTTGATCGAGTTCTAAAATTAACGTCTTTCGATCGAAGAGGTAGTGGAAGCGATAAAAACCAGATGACCAGATGAATTTGTGGACGCGTTTGCTTTCCCGAGAGGATACCGATACATGCATGCCCCTTACCCTCGGTCCATCGTCAATCTTCGATTGGTCTCACCTCAATCTAGCACAAGACACGCTTCTCGCCGAGCAGACGCGGACGCTAACCGTTTATGCATCGTGATGTACAACAGATGGCAGTGAAGGAAGGCGTCGTAGCGACCGTGCACGAAGCTATCGCATCTGTGACGCTTGAATACTTCTAATGACCCACGAATTATAACTGCGGTTGATAATATTTTCCACGGACCACGCATCTGAACAGAGTTTGGGTCTTAACGGACTGCCGTTGACCGCATGTGGCAAGCATCGCAATCGCCGATCGGTCGAACGATTATTAATCATTTGTAAGGCCCGTTTACTCGTACACACTGCGTCGACGCTTGTGGATAACGAATAAGTTAAAAAGTAAGCGATTTGAATTCAATTCTAACAGTCCTCAGCAAATGATTGTAAATATCTGTGGCAGTGATTGAATCTTGACACTACTTACATCTTGTTCGTTTTTTCGATGGTATGAGGGATATCTCGGGATCGGGATGATACAACAACATTTTGCTATTTTTTCCCATTAGCCAAAAGCCCGTTCCGCGTTCAGTGAATGAGCAATCGTTCAATCATTGGTGAATTGATAAGCAAATTTAATCAAACTGTCGAAAAACCAGCATCAAGTCAGAATCTTTAATTAATCTTGAGTACTGATGAACAAGTGAAAAGATCGTATCGCCACACAGAAGCCTTACGCATAATATTTGTGTTAATTAAACGACTGCCGTTTAATTTACAGGTCTTCCTTTTTTGCGTTATACTGATTTAGCACTTGTTAGTTTTATTCTATCTTTCTTTTAAGAATTGAAGACGAGTGTTTGGGAAGCCATAAAATACGTTACTACTTGGAAAAATAAAAGAACCAAATGCAAATGCTCTTTCCCATTCATCATGAGAAAGGCATATTTTGAAACGATTTTATTGCGAAAAGGTGACGCTATAATTGATTTAAATTTGTTGGATTTATCTTCCATGTGTATTGTTTGATATTGTAATTGGAGCTTAAATTTATTGCCTCAAAAACGAATGTGAAACGCGATCTAGAATATTTTCGTATATTAAAGTATTCTACGTTTCACATTGACACAAATGCTACTCAGAAGCTATGTTCATAGTCATCCAGAAAAATCTCAGAATCAAATTTCTACAAAAAACTTAATCGAAATTCGAGTGCAATCAAAAAATATTAAACCGCTTGATGATCCTACACCTTTCACATTCACGAATACTTACAAAAATATAGTGTACAATGTTTTTTTTACGTTTTGAATGTTGCAACTGATAGATATTCAATTTTTACAATTGTACTATCCACTGAACTATGCGTAACAACTAATTTAAATGGATCTCATATTTACTTTGCTAAAATATGGTCAAGGATGTAAGGAACCTTAATTTAAACTACTTTATTTATTCACTCTAAGCATGATTTATACAACATCAAGTACACAGGCTATCTTTTCTGGTCTGTGATTATTTTAATAAATTTCCTTTTCTTCCTTTAAAAGGTGTCAAAAAGCCCCGTATTGTAAAACTCTACTAGCACAAAAACAATGAATATCTGCTCTAGTACTACTAGTACGTTAACTACTTTTTGATATACATAGAATGGTTCAAATTGCATTGCTTGTCACATTCGTGACTGTATAGCAGAGTATCACTGTAATTTTTTTTACGAACGGGAACTATATACCCCATCTTTTTTCTCATGAGCCGCATAAACCGCAATCATCCAATTTTCAAATTAACAGTAACATCCTCATATTCCTTACAATGCGGTTTGTTTTTACAATTTTGTAAGTTTTATTATGCTTTATTGTATGCGACTTTAATTCTTACCAAAAGAATCATATTATTTCAAGTATAATGAATATGCAATAAAGTTAAATGATAAATATAAATAGAAAACCTTGCTTTTAGAACTACATTGTATTGCAATGCAATGTAGAAATACTTTTTTACAGGATTTTTTAATGATTTTCACATGACATTTCTTATTGTAAATTAGGAGACATAATAATAAATGCCAATCCAGCGATTTTTGTTTGAGTTTTCTGTTATCTATTGATATATGAGGTGGCAAGCTAATTTATGTGGAAAAGCAATGCAATTTTCAGGTCCAAAATTCTACAATCATTATTCAATTTTTACTTTGTATAATATGTTTGGTTTTAACCATTGAAAGGCAGACATTAAATTTGGGGATTTAGTCCAAACTAAAAGTGTCCTAACAATTCAATAGCTAGTTCCTTGAACGTAAAAACAAATTCTACGATATTTAAAAGCATTTATTTTATTTATTTAAAAGCACAGTTTTTTGGTCATTGTTTCTACATTTATATCGTTTCATTTGACCTTGACCAGCTGACTAAACAAATATGACCTGATTGAGAGTAAGATTATTGTGCCACATTCGTTGTCATTTGTTTTACCCCTCCTTTAAAATATCCCAAGATACAGTGGACTGGGATAAAAGATAAATTACCAAGAAAAAGTGTTATCGTGAGAGACTCACCCTATCATATTGCTTAACGTAAGATTCCTCCAAACTTACTAAAATCCCATCTAGAATTGGTAAATATTTCTAGCATTTATGCACGCAACTCGCCACTCACTCGGGAATGTTATCACGTAAACCGGAAGCTTTTCTTTTGCTCACACCATGTGCTTGTGTCCGTGTGTCCGTAGCCTTTAGGTCCGGGCTCGTCTAACAAGTTTTATATGCTTGAAACGATATTTGCCCGTCTATTGATTGTTTCCTTGTCCTGAGCAGCGGTCTGGCAGGATGCGATGAAATTATCGATTTTTCTCGCACCAAAAACCGCTTCTCAGTGTCGAAAGGAGTCGGTCATGAAAACAACCACGGCTGTTGATGAGTGGTGTTGGGTGTGTTTGGTTGGCTAGTCGGAAAATGAGAAGAATTTTTCTCGCGGTACTACACTTTGTGTTTCATTCCTGCTTTTGCTGTATCAAAAGGACTTTTTTCGCGAAATATTTCTTGCTTTATCACAATTTCGACATTTTAGGGAGGGAGAACCGATGCTTTTCCGCGATGTTTGGGTTGAATCACCACGATGGCAGTTAAGTTGAAGTGTTTTTGGCGATATGGGCATGAAGACAAACAAGGACACCCGTGATGAATACCGCTTTAAGCAAAAGCCTGAAACTCATTACTCACCAATTGCTTTTCTGTCAATTAAATTACATACTATACGTTCAGATAAAATATTAAAAACTTCATTCTTTTGTTATGACAGGAAGACGTAGCTAGTAGGTTTCCCTCTAGTCACAGTTCAGTACTGTTCCTTATATATTGCAGACGAGTATGTATATCTTTCGATTCTTTCCACTAAACGGACTTAGAACTCGTATAGAAGTTCTATACCTAGTGATAACAAATTGGGTTCATCCAATCATCCAAAAACGCCAACTACAGAAAAAGACCAGTGACCAAATAAAAATACTTTTAACACTTCTCTCTACAATCTCCCAGTCAAGAAAAATGATAAAAACGTTAATGCTGGTTGGTCAAAAGTCATCGTCAAACATTCGTTTTCTTTGGATTTTGTTTGTGTAATTTATTAAACCATAGTATTGTTCAGAGAATGTAAAAAAGCGACCATTCAAAGATGGTATTCCGTTTATATTATACTACCGGAAAACATAAACGACAGTACCGGAAACATAAACGACGGAAATAATTGACAGTATCGTCAATTATTGATTTTTGAACACACTTAATTCACGCCCTTTTATACGGACGTATTTTATAATCACCGATACAATATTTTTTTCCTACTCAAAAAGCTTGGATGTGTTTGTTGTCGGGGATAGCTCTATAATCAAGCAGGAAGGATGGATGATTGCAAAATTGCTAGATCCAAATGGCAGAAACCGCTGGAAGTTTACATACACAAAATGCACGTGAGAGAAAAGAAAATGTCATTTCCCCAAGGAGCAAAGAATTGAGTAAAAATAACATGATGCTCAGAGAATGCTGTGACATTTCGGAGTAGTTGCAAAGCCACAGCATCTGTAAAATTTAAAAAGTAGGCGTCACCAAAATGACAAAGAATACAAACGCGACGTTTTATGAAATTGTCGCCGTGTTTTCTTATTTATTCCGATCTGTCTTTGATGCAACTTTCCAGGAAGGACACTATTAAAACCGCTACTTGTATTGGTTATGTACTGGATTCTTTCCGTATACAACCGATTTTTGTATTGAGCAGCGTAAGACATAATCCATAGACAGCTCATACTCCTTCTGAGTGGACAGTTCCGATAAGGAACACAACAAGATCACCAACACGAAAAGGAAAAGCAATGCATTATTATCTCCATCGTTTGAACCTCGCTTTCGTGCTTTAGAAATGCAATTGGTGAAAAAGTTGACAACAGTCAATACAGCATACATGAAGCAACATTTATGGAGCAAAATATATATTTCATCTTTTAAAAAATTCCCAAAAACCAAATCATCTAAAGATCAATACCTTTAAAAATAAATAAATAAATAAAATAAATAAAGATCAATACAGTAAAGTTACAACGGAGTGAGGTGTTTGCGTCAAAAATATATCAAGGCTGCTAGACCCTGAGAAATACACACTACGGCTACCAGACACGAAACCCGCTTCTGTTTCAGCTGCTCCTGCAGAATTGAACTATTCGGACAACGCCTATATACATGAACGATTATCGTTCTCAGGTATTCTTGTTCGTATTGGTGCGCCACGAGGTAGAATATCCGATCGGGGAGATACTTTCCCACACAATTCCCATATATTGGTTTATGTTTTTGTTCTCAGATGTGGTATTCAGCACATCACAAATCGGTTGAGTAAACGGGAAAACAGCTGTCTAAGCCATCATATGCATGACTGAGAGGGCTGATGCTTACTGTCTGTCAAGGATAAGACGGTTTTTGGATTGAGGTATGTTTACACTACCCACACAACCACAGCCCAAAGTAGATGGTTGGATATTCTCCACAAACTGCAATGCTGGTGACATATCGTAAATGGGGACCTTCGAAGGAAAGAATGTATCAGAGAGTGACAATCATCTCGTGTGCTCTCTCAAACTGGGCGAGGATGTATGTACTTGGTACGTTTTGTCGCACGCGTCGCTCGTCGTCGTACATTTCGCTCGGTGACAAAGGACTTTTTCTTACTCCTCCAACTGACCACACATACAAACACTCACGCACACACGTTCAGCGCGCTGTGCTTATATATAATAATTACGCGACCTACCGCTTTGACGACACGATTCAATGTGACAATCGCGCAGTAGGAAGAAGCCAAGCGTAGCCGACCAATCAGAACGATCCGCAGATCGGTGTCCGGCCAACAAGCGGCGGGAGTTGTCGCAGCCGTAAGCGCGTACGTTTACGTGTTTGATGCCGCCTTCCTTCGATCCACGTGCGTTATGGGTAAAACTGTAGCGAACCACTAAATTTCTTTAACAATATAATCTCAAGAATAACAATTTATAATACAGGATAAAAGTTGTTTCAGATTTCTGACTGCGTTGTTGTTCATTACTAATAAAAACTATTTTTGTAATTATTGTTACAAACTTTGAAACGTAAGTTTCGTTTACATGGAATCGTCTCTTTCATTTGTCAAGTTCTATCATACTCTATCAAAACTATCAACTTCTTCTAGAGTTTTCGATCTCCAGCTCAGAACGGATAATCAATAGAATAGTACCTCACTCGTATTTCCGCTTAATCAAGAGCGTTCAAAAAATAATTTTCGCTTTGTAAATAAAACAAGTTAGCAGGAATAGCATTGCATCTCAACCCAACAAATACTTTTTACCTTGAACTTCTTCAAAATACCGCGTGTTTTATATGCGACATTTTTGGACGACTGCACCACTACCACCATACCTCGTGCAACATTTTTCCGAAAGAGGGGAAGTGACGCTACAAAAAGCGCCGATCACTTGCAAAGATGTATGCGTGTGAGACACGCTACCGAAGCAGCTAGTTTACTTTCTTCCTCTACTGTGCTGACAACGCGTGGATTAGACGCGATACACGCGCTTTATTCAAGATTGCAACAACAGTAGCAGGCCAGCCTGTGTGAGTTAGAAAAATCGAAAATGAAAATAAATAATTAAATAAACAAATAAATACACAAATTGCAGTCAGATGAACCTCAGCGAATTTACACTCTCTTTCTATAAAATTTGATGAGTGTTTTTTTTAATGCAATCTTTTTAGCAAAACTTTTTAGCTGTTTAGTTATTTCTTCTAAAATAGTTCTATAACTTTCTGGTGAGGAAGCAAATAAAACGAAACCTGAGAAAATAAAAAAAATAACATATCAGGAACCATCTTAATAAAACGATACAAAATCTCGAGGATGAAGGGTTTAGCCTCATACATGTTATGTGAGAGCAGCGAGATGAAAACAACACAATTTATAACTTTTCACCTCCACATCTTCCGCGTCACCCCTGCACCGCGCCACCCAACAGTTCGAACAGCCACTCCAGGAGTGAACAACGTCGCGGCGTCTCACGTTGTTTGCACTCCTTTATCTTTGTTTACTCTTCCCTGTGGTCGAGCGTGGCACACTCTTCCTTGCAAGAGCATGGCAGGCCTCTTCTTTTCTCGCTGCGTTCTCTTGCGTGTCACGGAACGTGTGTAGTGAACGTTATGTGAGAATAGACAAAGTACAATCTTGACCAGCAAGCAATGCTGCAAATTGGAGCTAGGAAAACCGCACGCTTTAAGATTTTCCATCGCGCTAGTTGCGAGCGAGCTGCGATTCATAAGTATAAAAGACGCTACTGCCCATTTCTTGGAATCATCAATGGTAATTTGCGAAACGTGACACAAAGCTTCAGACTTGTTTTATCGGTGCATATCAACGATGTGGTGTACAATTAAAAAACATTGTAATAAAAAAGAGCATCTGTTATCGGAGTTTACTGAATTTTGCATCACTTGAATTCGTGTTTGCAAAGTGTTTAAAGCCAATGAATGAATAGGTTTGTAAGCATATTTAACAAAATATATGAAAAGCTAGATGTACCAATGTGCCTTTGAGCTAAAGTTAGGCCAAAACATACAAAAACTTGTTCTTCTTTTTTTTGCTACAAATGCTGCATTGACTGCAATGTTGCACTTTTCATCGCGCACACGTTACGGTCTCAATTCCTTTCTCTAGTCAGACCAAAACTGGTTGGTCAGTCCCCACATTCACCATATACAGTCGCCTGATAGAAGCGACAGACAGTATGGCAAAAGTTGGCACCCATTCCCGGTGTAAGCTTAATCACAATCGAAATCGTAAACCATCTGGCCACCAGCTAGCTAGCTGCTGTTGCAGTTTATCAAGTCCTTCGGAACAGTGCAGCCGGCACGATTTTAAGCACCAATCGTTTTGGGTTTCTTAGGGTGGTTCGCTGCAGGGCACCTGAGCAACTATATATACACACACCCGCATAACTCGCGTGGAAACTTGAGCTTGAGCAGTTTAATCGTACACCAGTCGTAACGGGGTACTAGTGCAAGAACTTCAGCAGAGGCGAGCTGCCGCAAATCCCACCTTAGTCCATCGCCGGGTGGGCAGGCGGCGAACATGGGGAAGTAATTGTCGTATCAAGCCGTCATCCGGTAGTAGGATTCCGTGACTTCGTGTCCGTTGATAGACGGTTTGGATGGCAGAAAATCGTTACGGGAGTAGAATGCCCTCGCCATGGCTATCAGTAGTTTCGCCTAACGTGCTCCTGCAACAGACCCTTTTTTACAGCGGCCAGTGAAAGGTAAAATTAGAGTCTTTCTCTGCTTCGATCTTCGAACTCTCCAGGGAAGCGGGAATGGAGTGGAAAGATCGATTGCAAATGCAGTGTCCAATGCCATCGCCAACACCATCAGCCTTTGCTGTATCGTCGTCGTGTACCGTCGGGAGGCAACGTTCTTTCTTGTACCGAGCCAGCTGACACTTGCTCTTTGGCGCATGACTATGGCATGGTTGACCAAAACTGGGGCTGTCAGTACGGTAAAAGCAGATGAGGCAGCAGATACCGAGTAGTACGATCACGATTTTTTGCAGGGCGTGGTTCTAGACTTAGCTGACCGCTGTTACTGTGTTTGCGTCATTGCGATTTCATATCTGAATAATCAGTCTAAACATATAAGAAATATAAACGCCTGCAGGAGTATAAGATCGAATGCTACAGAGAAACTAGTTCTATGAATTTTGGAGGCAACTTGTCAATTAGTCAAACATTATAGTTGATATTAAAAGACATAATAGCATGCAGGTTTTCAAATCAAATCTTGATTGGACCTTGTCGTGAGTGTAGATTACAACTCTGGACAGTTCAAACAGGAAAAAAGACGTTCCAAGTTTTTTTTTTATTTGAAATATAAATTTTAGAAATACGGCCAGGCCATTCTTTGTAAAAAAATATATATATATATAAATAAACATAAATTTTTTTTTTTATTTTAAACCATTTGTTTTGGTTTTTGCATTTTGCAGTGGAATGCTTATCGAACCGTTTCCTATAAGTTTTTGGAAAAAAGTAATAAACTGTACTTCCAATTCAATAGACATATACCTTCGTGTCAGCTTATAGGGTTGAGTGTGGATGATCATGGAGTCTCTCGATTTCCAAATGGGTATATTAGTTTTTTATCAGTGCAAGCCGTCATAATTTAATAAATAAATAAAAAATAATATTAGCTTAGTATCCATACCTCATAAATGTAAACCTGAAAGCTGAGGTCAAATCATAAAATATCACAGAACATGATATTAATTTATAATATAGTAATTAATTTATAATATAGAAGTAATAATCAGTAAAGAACTTTCTGGTTTTAATGATCCTCACAGTTTGTTTACTTTGATTTGTACGATTATGTGTGCGCTGCTAATGTTACCAAAACTACTCATTTGATAAGGATATAGATTCCAAAGAGAATAACACTCTTCCGAATAATCTTGTCAATTGTCTCATTTAAACAAAAAACTAGTTTTTTTTATCCTATCGTTAAGGAAAGTTATCCCAACAGACCCGCGCTCAGTTTTATAAGTGTTGATATTTCATGTAATTCTGGTTGATAAACCCTCGTTCTTTTAAGGAACCCTACACTACCGATAAGATCCGCCTTTGGTACGCTAAGCTAAGATTTTGTTCACAATCTGAAAAAGGTCAGAAACACGATAACGTAAATTGGATTCGGAAAACATTTTTGACAGCTGCAAAAATCAAAACATTGCATTTTTTGCTAGGCGACTCGTTGGAGTGTGACAGAAAGCAGCTACAATGAAGTAGGTGCAACAACGATTTTCCGTCCTATGTGGCTACATTGCTGATAAGTTTAGTCCAGCTGATGGTGTGCAAAAGTACCCTCTGCCTCTCACACACACTCACATATGCACACATTTGTACGATAGAGTAGCCTCGCATCGTACATGTGTGTACCGTCAACCATGTACAGCCAACAAATACAAAATTAATGCTTAGGATACTAAGGCCAAAATGTTTATGTTGTCTGTCACGTATTTTTCTTACGACTAACGAGCACGAGAACGAAGGAGAGAAAGAAGTTTGGGGATGATCGTGAAGTTGGTGCTGGTATTTATTTTGATTGCGCCGCTTTGCACCTGCTGTTTTGTTTTGACCGTTGTTTTTTTCTTTTTCTTTGTTAATCTGGTGCTTCGAAAAGAGCTAACCAGTTCAACAAAGGCACCAAGCAAAATTCGCGTAAATAAAAATGAGTTTCTCCTTGCTGCTTATTATGTTGAAGGAAGCCTTACGATCTATTTATAGAAGTGTTTTATTCATAAAGGCGTTTCAATCGCCTTCCCTCATCTTAAGAAATTTTTTTGTTTTAAATTGTCAAGAAATGCCGAGCTCACCCGGGATAAGGTTCCTTTTCACGGTTTGGAGAAGGCAATGTCTCCAAAACCAACAGGAATTGTAACTTAGTTTGTAACTCTATAACTCATCTTAAGACATTTTTGTGTTTTAATTTGTTAAGAAATGCCGAGCTCACCCGGGAAAGGGTTCCCTTTCACGGCTGGTAGAAGGCAATGTCTCCAGAACCAACAGGAATTGTAACTTAGTTTGTAATTCTATGTTGCAACCTAGCTTTAAGCAAAACGGCCAGGACGCCCTTGACGAAAAAAAATATTAAGAAATGTCATATAATCAGGAAAATAATAGGATAAGCAAGTCATGAAAATAATATGATAACAATTTTAAAATCACGATTGCGCCATCACTTTATCCTGAATGTATATATACAAATCTGAGTGTATTTCAATTTAATCTGCGTCAGCAAAACACACCTAACATTTTACAAATATATACAAATCTGAGTGTATTTCGATTTAATCTGCGTCAGCAAAACACACCTAACATTTTAAATTTGTCGTTAATGTCAATAAAGTTTTTTTTCACTTATTTCGATGCTCCTGACACTGTTGCTATTGCTCTCAATCTCAATCTCAATCTCAATGATGATGCTGCTGCTGCTGCTGCTGCTGCCATTGATGCTTGTGTTGTTGTCTTTATGCAGAAAGGTTACCGACACGGTCATGAACGGTATGAATTTGAAACACGAGCAGAAGAATTTAGCAGTGAAACGCCCACTCGTGCAATTTACTGCCTCGCAATCGCGCAGCGGACGCGTATCGATGTTCCCTTACTGCCAGTTGGAAATCTTAAAAAAAGTTCGATGGTAGAGCTCTCTCTGGTTCTAAGCCGTGTTTTTAATGACAGACGGGGGCTTCTTGCTGGTTGGATCTGTGGACATTCAAGTAGTTGATGCTATAGCGCGACGTAGCACTGTGCGCGGAAAAACGTGACTTTCGATCACGAATCGCTACTCTCGCACTGCCTCTGTCTCACCTAACCTCCTAGGCCATTTCACTGGCCTTCCAAGGTTTACACTTTATCATTATTATTACATATTTCGTTTCGATGCCCCGTTTGCCAAGTGGTGCTGACGGTGACGTGGTGGTTAATCGCGTTTTGCTGCTGTGGAAGCTACCAATTGAATAACATGATCGAGCGATGCGAACTCCACTGCGAAAGGGATGTTTTTGCAGTCATACTAAAGGAATAGAAATGAAAATATTCTACCTCTTGGGACATATTTTTTGATGGAACAATTCTTCCCAGTATCAATGTATTGCCAAAAAATGTAAGTACTCTATACCCTTTTTTCATTAAAGAATACCATAGTACCCTCTTAAACGACTCGAAAATATTGTTTAAGTTTTGTGTCCAAACACTTTAAAAGGAAAACAGCAATATACCATATAACATATTAGTAAAAATGTATTTTCCTTTTTTAATAACAATTTTTCCAAAATTTAATTATGCTATGACTCAGAGATTTGTAAGAAAAAGTTATTACCCAACGAGATTCACCACGGAAACTGAATTTCCACCCCAGATATTACCGCTACCGAGCTCATGACGAAGGCGACGAAAAGCTGTGAACTAGCAATATTTTATACCATGCCATGACAAGCAAAATATACAAAATTGAATACGAAAATGAACCGCGCACCGTTGGACGCAAGTTATGAAATTTCACTCTAACACTGTGCCCACATCTAATAGGATGTCATTGGAATGGGTAGACGCTGAAATGAGAAATACAAAAAATTGGAGCGTGTTCTGATGGTACTTTTTCCTTCGAACATTTGTTCGAACCTAAAGCAAAACATCCATTGTTTATTCGTTTTGCCATTTGTCAGTTGCTACTGGCTTCCGCAACGTCGTGCACAAAACACCCATACCCAGTAACTATGGCACAGTGCTTTAAAAAGAAAGTGTCATAATTCAAAATAAAATTTCCTTCCGTTCGCATTCCGTGCTGCACGGCACACATCGAATCGAAGACGAACGGCGAGAACTGTACCAGAAACAGAAACAGAATTCCGTCCCGTAAGGTGTGATAGACGGTCCGGGAAAACTGCCGAGCGTAATGTAAACAGTGGATGCTGTAGGAAAATAGTTTAGAGTGCGAGAAGGTGTTAAACAGTCGCCATCGGCTGTCGTTAGAATTCACCGAAAAAGATTTGATGACTGTTTACATAGTCTTCGTCGTTTGTCGTCGTTTCATCGATATTAGTAGCTGTTTGTCCAATGTTTTAGTAAAAAATTGTCTCCCAATTGCTTGGTCTCATTTATATAAAAATATAATTGATTTTTATATATTATAAAATCTATAGTTTTCTATTCATGAAGGACGGCCTGGTCGTATGCTATAACATCTATAGTTAAACTATATACAACCGTTTGGTAGAAAGGAAGATACAAAAATCATTTCATTTAAGCCAAATTTGTATTCTTCATTGCTACATATGATGTTTTCCCAGAAAGCAAACGATATAAAACCATTTTATCTTCAAATTTTACAATAAAATCATGAAAATGTAGTTGAGTATTGCTTGCATAAATTGAGGCGTTTATGGTAATTGAATAAAATGCACCTTTTTATTCATTATAAACATTAAGTTTAATGTGTAATGCAGGAAACATGATGATGCAACAAAAGAAAAAATAAAAAGGAATAGAAGTGATAATAATAATAATAATGATAATAATAATAATACTTACATACATACAAGACATAAATCATGATAATAGTAAGAATTAATGACAGATGCTTTCCTAATTAACGTTATGAAGCTGATCAGGAGTGTTTTCAACATGGCAAAATGTAATGGTGTCACCTTGTCTAACAATTATAAATCGATGACTTATTATAATTTAGCTTTTTTATCGATAGTTGCTAAAAAATATATACTTTTTGTGTTACCAAGATTTTGACAGCTCAACATAAGTCAACTAGAACTCGAAACAATCGATTTTAAAAGTATTTATACGCTTGTTCATTCCCAAATATGATTGATAACGCATATTTACTAGCTCATCAATCTGAATTGTGTCGCAATACGTAAACCATTCTCTCCCTCCACAGAATTTATTGGTCTTGTTGAACTTAATAGAATTTCACACAGCTACACTCCTTGACAACTAGTATTCCCGAATTATTTATCAAATACACGAATTCAATCAACACTCTCGAATGATAAATCACAACGGTGCTCACTGTTCGCTCTTGTTAATACGAGAATGAGGGTTGTTGTGACGCCCTCACTGTTTAATCGTTCTGTAGCGAAGAAACCACTTGTTACCTCCAGGATTTGCCTCGTTCATCAATCAAGAACCTTCGTCATCCAGCGGTATGACATGCGCTAAGGGAGAGTTGAGATTAGATTTACTACGACTTTGTAACATAATCCTTTCGGTAAGCTCCATAACAGTGTAACACGAAAATGCAAAACAGGCAATCAAACAAAAGGATGCCACTGTAACATGTTGTTGACATCCATGGAAAAAGTAGGGTTGACTGCCGTTCTCTCGGTAATGTACTTATTTGATTTAAAGTTTTGAGTAATACAATTTACTGTGTGCTTTGTATCGCCAAACCGATAAATTTACATTCAATATTTTCTACGTTCTCCTATCACCTTATCTCATTATGTAGCATCGACGTTCAATTGCGTATCTTCTGAGCACTTCAAGCTTTCTTCGTTGCGCTATTGTGGCACTAAAAACCTAGCAATTATCGTAAACAAATAATTTTCCAACACGCCGGGCAGCTCATTGTTGATCCATCAAGGCGGACCGAATGCCACATGAAAGGGAACAACGGGGAAGGATTTTAAGGTTTTTTCGGTCGAAGCTTCGAATCTCGTAACCCTTTCATTGGGATCAATCGGTGATGTGTTAGATTGCTGGTTCAAGCTATTGGCGTCTTGAGCGTTCTCTGGCCGCTATCCTGAACGATCGGTGATCCGTTCCAGGTTCGATATTTGACGGTTTTTTTCCTTACACCAATTATAATCAAAATGGGAGGTAACGAAAGTAGAATGTGCTGTGATTTGTTGTTCATGTGCGCTTCTAACGGTCACGGTCACGTACGTAGGGTTTGGCACCTATTTAACTGTCAAATTATCGTCCCTCACTCACTGGTAGACGATAACGTCACCCTGCCGAGTTGGTGAGGGGAAGGCAACCCACTTGAGATACGAATTAAATTATCAATTTTTCGATCAACCAGCCTTTCGATCGATAATAGATTCCCTACACATACTATGGGGCGGTCCGTTGGCCGAGGCGACAGTGGCGTCGGTCTTAACACGGCAGGGCTGGGGTTCAATTTCCATCCAGACCGCCTCCCCGTACGTAAGGCTGACTACTTTACTACGCGTAAAATTAAGTCACAGAAAGCCAGAAATGGTCTAGACCTCCCGAGGTTGATCTTGGTTGGTCTTGTACTTGGAGATTCATCTTTCTGCTTAAAAGTTCATACATCTGAGTTAATAAGATGATCTAAATACGATTCAATCCTATCTTGAAATTTCTTTGCAGTCATGCGGCATTTCTTCTTAGTTATTTTACGACCTTGGTGGGCATACCACCCATCTAATGGCATATAAGATTTAATGATAGCAAGAAGTTGGATAGTCAATATTTAAAGCAAGGGAACGGGTCTGGTGGGAATTAAACTCCGGTTCTGCCGTGTGAAAAGCGACACCTCTACCGCCTCATCCCATGGACCACCTCTCTTTAAGTCATTGTTTTTACTTTGTAATTAATTTGATCACAAATATGTTCACCAGCAAGAGGCTCGATAGCAATAGTCAATGAAAAAATATTAAATTTACTAAAAGAAGTCATGAATACATATTTCCTGTAAGGCAAAACTACATAAATGACCGCTAAAATTTGTAGGGTAAAATTTTAAATAAGCTATCAAACTTCATTTTATCCACCCTGTTAATCAGAATATTCGAACTGATTCCCTGAATGACATACATGTGTTGGAACTGCAACAATGTATGACACACCGCTGGTCATAGTCATAGTCATGAAATACAACTGAGAAAAAAGCTGAAATGTGTATTATAGTGTGTTAATTTCAAATGATCCGATAGCTCTTTCACCGGTTAGCAATGATGCAGATGAGACTTTTTACATGTGTAATACATAAAATACGAACTACTACAACGCTAATCGAATGAATAGCATACAAACACTTCGGCTCGGTAATTAAACACTCTTTTTTCACGGAAGCGGAAAACAAAATATATGACAAAGCAAAAAAGGCACTGATGTACAGAGAAAAGCCGACTACAGGCAAAGGATATGCCTAATGGAAATTTGTAATTAAAATGTTTTCTCAATACGCTCATGCAACCAACCGCCCTTCTTGGATGTGATTTATATTGCTATGTGCGATTATATTTTTGCTTACAGCAAAAGGCTTACATCATATCTAAAAACGGCTAATCGTATATGGATGCTAATCGTAATCGTATATAAATGCCCTGTAGTGGTTAGTTCCTGATCGTAATTCTGTATCTGTACGAAATGCTGCTTAAAAAGGAATTGTTCTTCTGCTTTAAAATAACTTTGATTCTCTCTTTACATTTTAAAGAAATTTAATATTTCGTTCTTGTTGCCTGTCTCAACGATCGGCAGGTGTTTCATCGGTTTATAGAGTATTTGTGACTTGATTGATTTATTTTAAAGCTTACATTCGAAAGAAGAAGGATTGAGCAATATAAAAAGAGTCTGGTTTCACAGGGCTGTGTCCACCGTAACAATCTACTACAAACATTTACCAAAACGACGCCTTAAGCATCCAGTTTGTTACAATGGAATGCAACATGCGAAAAACATTATCATCACTCTCTTTTGTCGTAGATTTACGGTCATCAGTTCCCACCAGTAATGCTCTGTTTAAGCAATAGCTATCTGCATCACGACAGCGACACGATTCAGTCAATTATGGGGTTCGTGTGAAAATTGGTCAGATTAAGTTTCTCACCTATTAGGTGTACATCGTTGTCACAGTTGCAAATCGAGCCCATCATTCTGTCAGCCGGACCGTTAATCTGTAGCAGTGTAGTACTACGAAGTGCAACAACACCGTCGATTCAAACTTCTTTCATTCGATACAAGCTACAGCACATGGTGATGCTATGCTTACGAAAAAGGGACTGATGAATCGTGCCGTTTTCTGCAAAATATTGATTTATTGTCAAAGGTCACTTGTTGTTTCGCGTATGATGCGGTGCACGATTTGGACAACCAAATACATGGGCTCTACGCTACGATACATGGGCCATGGCCATGGGACCAAGCGTAGACAAATTTGAAACAGCGAAACTGTTATACGTTCGTATAGCCATTTCCGAGCTCAAACAATCTACTCCAGACTGTATCTGTACTGTATGTGTTCCAAATGTGCCGTTGTTGCTTATTGGTGTCTGCATGTTTGCTGTTATTTCTTGGTATCCTTCTTCACTTCACCGATTTTGTGTGTCTTCCATCACTCGATTCAAAATGTTGTGAATCTTCAATCCAGCTGCTTAAAATTACTCCACTACAACACTTTTTTTAATTCATGAAGTACATCCTGACTGTATTGCCTAAAACTAGAGCACAAAAAATTATACAATTCACACCGGTTTGGAGACAACTCCGCTACAATATGATAGTTTATGAATAATTATTTCTATGACATGACCATTATGCGACGAGCCGTTTCGTTCAATTATAAACAATAAGTTAATATTGTATGATCAGCAATTTTCAGAAAATAACGTCGTGCATATAATGAGCTCAGAAGTCACATTTGTAACTAACCCAAAACTCAACAAACGTAAACAATAAATAAATACTCTTTACCAATTATGACCACTGAACATAAAATCTTTGAACCAAGGTAAGCAATCTCATATTTCACTATAATCTTGCAGATGTCCACTTGCGTGTGATGAAGTAACCCAGCGGCAGCACAGCAAAGCATAAAACTGGAAGAAACGAGCTTGTGAGCAGAGCGATTGGTTGCTGGAACAAGAGGCTAAATAGGCTTTATATTATAAGCTCATCGTAAAGGTATGCGACCGCGAGTAATTATCGCAGGAGGAGATTCTAGGACATACTGAGGTTTGGTAAAAAAACACGTAAAAGAATAAAATTTTAAAAAGTCTTTTCAAGTCCTCTGCAAGACCAGCTGAGAGACATCATATTCGCTTCCTGTTTCCTTCAAGGTAACACGTAAGTTGAGCTTCTGAACGTTGATCTCATCGTCGCTAAACACAATTGAATATAATTTGCTGCATTCGATAGGAAATAAATAACCACCGCTTGCGACAACAAAAATGGGCACATGTTTTCCTTCTATTTTTACATCTTACTTCTTTTCCGTACACGTGGGATTTTATCGCCCAAAAATTGTCTCAGAACGGCATTCTCCCAGCGATTCTGTCTAACGCAAAAAGACAAAACCTTTGATGAGCATAACGCAACAGCGCTTATAACAACGCCTTGCGGGAAGTCAAACATCAAACAGAAGTTATGACAATCTAAGCCGAGACGAAACGAAACGCAAAGAATCTTAACGAAAGATAAATCGCCGTTGGCTGATAGTCTATGACCCTTCCTGCTCAACTCCCGTCAAGCATTTTCACGATAGATCCCTTGTGATACGAGGCGGACGACAACACTGTCACATTCATTTAGCACGCTTCCCCCTGCGAGGATAGACGAATGAATCCGGGATGTAAACGTTCAAACTACCCCTAAATGATAAATATGAATAAAATTATACAATTTCTATTTTCTTCTCTCGCTAGCACTTCTCCCCTCCCGCAGTGGGAAATCAATAGAACGCACAAGGGTCGAGCATCTCCGAAGGGTTGGGAAATGTTTAGTCACCAGTAACACACTGCTTTACAATTTAGTATTTTTCAGGACGAATTCGCTATCATGCTCTTCAATGCGAATCGGCAACCACCAAGAAAGAAAGGCTTCAGTGGCTGATAAATATCGCTGTCAACAAAAGGAACCGCGTTACAATAAAAATAAAAGGGGGCTACAAAATATCGGTAAACAATGGCAAAGTAGGGGTGCCAAAACACCAGCGATGGAAAACTAAATTGAAAATAAGCTCTAAATTTAGTTATCTGATGCCTGCCCAATAGGCTAACAATTCGAACGCGATGAATAAAAAGACAGGCATCCTTAGTCTTAACTCGCTTGCTTTAAGATGTTGCTTGAATGGTTCTTGTAACCCAGTAAGGCATTGCAATAAGAGTACCCTTCCTTCTTGTTCTAGGCGATTAATATCCCCATTTTCTCAATCCATGTGACACTAATTACTATTACAAGTATTAACTATTATGCATTAACTGTATGCCATAACGATGAGAATTGAAAAAAATATGTTTTTTACTTTTTTTCATTTCTTCACATAAAAGAGCTAGTTTTTTTAAATCATAAATGCGAGACGTGAAAAGGCACATTATCCCGGGTATGCTCGGTTGAAGTGATCTAGTTTATAAGTAAAAAAAGCTGGAAGGAAATTTTCAATTATGTTGCAACCGTTGGACACAAATCAATTCCATCGTAGTTCATGTTTTCAATACTCCTGCCATGGGAAATATTTTGAGCTCTATGGTTACGTATAAATTAAGAAGCAGCAGAAAGTAAACAGTTTAAAGTTTTGACCGATTTGTCAGTACTTCCTACTCTTGTTCACCGTCAGTGCATTGTAAACATAGACTATATTTGTGATGCATCTTACCATCTTGCTGGTCTTGCTACATACGCAAACATACACACATACAGTAATGACGATGGCGACGACTACGGTGACGACTAGCGCGACCGTTTTGGATCGAACAGCAACATGATTCTATCAACAGTCGTCACGCCGGCAACCCGAAAGAAGGTGATGACCACCCGCAGGTTATTTTCTTAGCATGAAGTAAGAAAGGAAAACATTCATCCGACACGTCGTCGCCATCGGCCGCATGAAGCCCGAGCAGGCTTAAAGTCACGTGAAAACAATAAAACTATTAAAAGAATATGTATTACTGAGATTAACTCTCGAGCGTTCGCATCGTAAGGAGACAGAGTGATGTGGAATTCCACTGTAGAATAGCAAAAAGGCATGTGACTTGTTGTTGCATTTTCCAATCGATGGCCGTATTGAAATAGGATCTAAAATTGGCAATCTACTGTTTTTATATTTCTTGCTACAATTATTCAATTAACCAAAAATAAAAGTTCTTCTTAATATATTGAGTATTACTGTTAGAAGAGCAATCTATGAATTGTAGTAACCTTTGATTTATCATACATGTTCATTCTGTGTTCTGTTACTGAATATATCAGACATACTTTACAATAATAACAAAACATTTACATGAAAATCTAAACTTTATGAAAGTATGAAGCAGTTCGGTTGCAGACGTGTTATAGTCGTCGGATTTCACAAAGCGAAACAGGGTATCAAATCCGGACCGTTCCCCGGATCAAGGACTGGTTATCCGACATTGTCGTTATTCTTTTTCGTTATATAAAACAACAAGTTGATTCGATCGGCATTTGACCAAAACAACGAACCAAATCCGTTTTACGATTGACAAACATAAAGCAAAGACATAAAGTAAAATTTATCATCAACTAGTTATGGCTCCCCCTTTTAACAGTTTAAGTTACTGCCAGCTTAGCCTTTTCCGGAATCAACGACACATTCTTTCGGCAATAATTAAGTGACATCAAAATAAATCGTCACACCCAAATTAACACATCGTTCATTGTCGATCCACTTACTGAGGGCGAAAGGAAGTGCGTCTCGTGGGCGACCAAGGTTCCACATTTCATATTTTTTGTCACGTCACGCTTGCCAACAATTCTGGCAAGAAAACGATAAAACGAACGCGACGATTAAGATGCGCCACTGCTGAGATATACAAATACGCCCAACGGTTTCTAGATGCATCACTGTCAAGACTGTAATTAGATTACTGATAGTCAGACCTCGTTCGTTTAACTTACGGTTCCTTAAACAATGTTTTGGAAATATAAACAAATCAAAATACTAAGCGTTTTATTTTATTGAAATACTAAGTATATATCACAACAATCCCCCTTATTGTTTCAAAAATATAAATTATGAGCTTGTACACTTTGTGCACCAAAGCATGCAATATCTTACATCTAAATCAGCAATTTAAAGTATATTAAAGCTGGTGTATGTTGGGGTGAAATCGACAATTCGAAATCAATAAGCAACATTCCAATGTGACGGCATCGACTGTCATGTGGTATCATTCAATACGAGGAAAAAACGTTCTCCCTCGCGTACCATAAAGGAGCAACTGGTTTGCCGTCCCCAGATGCACAGATAAATGTTTGGGTAACGTTAATGCTGCCGCTGTTTTTTTCCTTTTTTTGCTTTCCTAACCCTTAACATTTCTAACCCGGAACTTCTGCTGGTACTATACTAACCATGAACAAAATGTATATTTTTCCGCCACTTTTCCAGACACGTGTATAAAGGTTTTTTCGGGTATAGGTACAGTAGCCGAAGAAGATAACCTAGAAGACAGAAAACGGCAAACGACATCGAACGATCAGATCAATTGTGAACCAATTACAATGTGTTTGTGTGTCTAGGATAAAGCAACGCAAAAGGGGAAAGTAATTGTATTTATGCGTGTTAAGTCTGTCGTAAAAATCATACGCCAATAATATGCAATAATAATCATAAATACACAAAACCCAACCTCTCTCATCCATACATTTTTGCTTCCGGTAACGGTTGTATAAGCAGCGGGTTCTTTGTTTGCATTGGCTGCTTTGTTTGCACAGAGAAAAACGTTAGGCCTTTTGCTCCAATAATCCACTGATCCTTGGGGATCTATATTTTAATGTTTATTATTAAGGTATTATTAAACATGTTGGTCTATCCATATGAACACTGATCAAAATCTGGTTTTTGTTGGACCATTAACGATGTGTGTGTGTGTGTGTGTGTTTGTCCAGGTTTATCATGCTCCCAAATATCAGCTCTAGCATTCGATTTGCATTGTTGCTGTTCGAAAAAAAAAACTTTCTCTTTATCTGAAAATAATACCTCAGTGATATTATAAAACAGTGCAGCCAGCCAGATAGTACTGGACATACGACAGAAACCAAAGAGGTCCATAAATTAGTGCGTCCGTATGAAACCAAACCGCTCGTTTGAAGTTCTTTCCTTCCCGCTATCTTCTGTCACGCGGCTGCTAATCTGTTTTGTAATGCCATGACTTGTTCACTGGGCTCGTTCGACGTGACTTCTCCCTGGTCCAAGCTTGTTGTCGTTTCAGTATTATCTTCTGTTGTTTTGGTTTTTATTTTTTTATTTTGCCATCCCTTTTTCAAATGTGCTTCCGTACGCGTTTGCTAACGTTAGCTACCATCGAGACCGGTTTCTAGAAAAGCCACGGGTTAATTTACTGTTTTCCCCCCATTCATCTACTTCAAATGCATTGGAACAGAACACAACATGCCGAGGATAACGACGGTGCAAGTGATGCAAAAGACGGTAAAGATGGTACAGTAAAGAGAAGGTGCCAGTCCAACATCCAAGTGCTTACCCATCACAGATGCAGCGAAACTAAATCGCCTCGCATAAACCAGCAGTACCGAAGAAGTGCTAAGATCAAGCCGTTTTTCTTATCAAATTATTTTAATGCAGAAACTATGTTCCTCATTTGGACGCGAGGTGTTCATCTGATAAACAACGGTGTCTGAAACTCCGAGTCTCCAGAGCAAAGCAAATTTTTCCCAACCGCCAACATGTTTCTGCACTGCACGATCTGCTGCCGCAAACCCGGCCAGACCAGCAGACGACACAGTCAACACTTACAGCAACAGCTTTTACCTTCCGACAGCCTCGGGTTTTACGAAGGTATAACGGCGACCAAGGCGCACACCTGAGATCGGTGACCATGCTCAAGCACAACAATGATTTGTTGTGAGGACAAAATTGATAAGCGGTGCCAAATGCAACACTTGAAGGTAAGTTGCAGCTTCGCAAGAGGGGTTCGTTGATTGAACTCGTTCGCGCTCGGAACAATAAATTGCTTTAATGAAATGGGGAACTCACTAAAGACTGTGTGAGGAATGTGGTTGCTTTACTTTTTATAGAATATGGGTATAGGAAGAATTCGTTTTACTGAAGTTGAACAAATAAGATTTTTGCTGCGAATACTACGATTAAGATACCATGTATCGATAACTTGTCACTACTTCCATGATGTTTTCTGGTATTTGTTATGCGTTTCGTAACGACGTGTACGCTAGTTTTAGTTAGTTTAGTAGCTAAATCAAATTGACAAAACATCAGTCCTTTTCACTATTGTCATTCTGGTTTTGTGTTTTGCAGAACGAGACGGACAGGCTTTAATTTAACCGTCACGCGACATCAAATTATTCCTTTACGATTCGTACGTACCTTCATTGAATACATGACTCGCTTTACATTACACCGCGTGCTAACGAAACATAGCCCGTCATCCCGACAATAACGATCGCATAAAATCGCAACGGCTACAGTGTGTTCACTGCAGCAATACACGAGAGACACGAGAGAACAGCGCAGAAGGGTCCATAACAATAACACCAAAAGATTATCGAACCTTTTGACGGATTTGAGAGCCATATGTCTCTTGTAAACACCAGCCAGATCGTGCCTGTGCAAGTGATGGTGCTGGTATTTTCCAGTACAGAAAAGTGTACAGCGAGCAGGCGTGCACCGCAGTCTGGCGTCGCGTCGAATCGCGAGGACGTAACTTTACGCGCAACACAAAATATCGAAAACAGATGATGAAGTTATTAATACTTTTGTTTATCTTTTCTTCTCCCATGTATCTCGAACCCGAGCATCACTACCGCTCATGTTACGTACCTTTGGAATGCCTTCTTATTGGCATATGTCTTCTCTTTGTGTTCTTTTTTGTCGCTGTCGCTATCTTAGTGTAACATATTTTCCTGTAAAAAAAATGCTATGTAGCTCTTTATGCATCCAATAATATTCAAGTTAAATGCAGCTTTTTTGTGCTAAAATAGCACTTACCATCTAATACAGCAACCTTCAACATTTAAAAGAGGTTTTATTGAACATTTTTTTTTTACAACAGAACTATTTATGATGTTCAAATTGATACTAAAACGAAGTAGGTCCAAAAGCGAAACTCTATCCTTTGGCAGCGATTGGATTGACATCAATGAATAATCCATAGAAGCACATTGCAAAAGGTGATTGACATAAAGCCATCCCGTATCCCTCAACCAATGCTTCAATGGGTCTTCTCACGCAGGAGTGGTAGGGTTTTTTATTGTATCACTGTTGGGGAACCTGAGATGACAGCGTAACACTTGACTGGATGAAGACACTTTTAAGGCGGTAGGAGGATGGAATATGTGTTATATATTTACCGGAGAATAAGCAGATCAGGAAGCAACGAACTGTTCAATGCACTGTCACCGAAAGGCATTACAGTTGAAAGAAGTATTCAAAGTCTCTTTCAGTAGATGAAAAAGCAGATAAACGAGGGGAAAACACATGCAGACATGTTCAAACACTTTTCAAATTATGGGACAATTATTTCAATCATTTCGTTATTACTGTTGTATACCTCTTACATTGCATTGAATTTTTTATTCTTGTAAAGTAGTTTAATTAATCAAAAACTAGTATCTTAACACTACATTGAATAACAAATATATCTACCCCAGTCCATATTGATTTGTTCTTTGACAAAAATATATAGGGCAACCAGCACTTCGGTGCAATGAAATTCTTCTTCATAGTAGTAACTTTTCGTGGGCACAACTCGCGGTGCTACGACGGTAGCGTCCAATATAATCATTATAACATCAACACCGACTCACACTTCCTGCACCTGTCATCGAAACGAATAAAGGTTGCTCTTGTTTTCCTTTCAACCGGTTATTGATCCCATTCTGGTAGTTCAAAGCATCTGGACCCATGCATGAACCTATGACTGTAAGGTCTGCCTATGTTTCGAACACGCATCCAAATCACTGCACAGCAAAACTGGCCATGCATGGTGTTAGTCGAATGCCGCTTCAAAAAAGAACGGCTATCGTCAAAAAGTCATATGAAAGAAACAGCTAGCTAGCAGGAAAGATCGAGTTACTGGCTAAGAAAGGTACATTCTTAAGGAAACAATTTAACAATTAATTTAACAGTAAAGCAACGATAAGATCGTTTACTATCAGCATTCAAGAATATTAATATTCTATTGAGCATTAATAATATGCAAATTAAATTGTAAGATTTCTATTCGTGCATGTAAAGGAATGTTTGTTGATGCATTGCTTTTGTTTGTATTAGTCTAGTTGAACATTCTTCAAGAGTTACTCAGGGAGAACACCTGTTACCTACCTACTGATTGTCCAAGTCCGAGATTTTTATGTTACACTAACAACAACAATTTTTTTTAACAACTTATCTCATCCGTCATTAACCCTGCCACCGACGAAACTGTTTTAAAATTGGTTTTGGTACCGATGTGTCGTGTAGCTCTATTAACATATTCAACAAAATTTAAATTGTTGCGATATATTGCTTCATTGGACCAAAGAGAAAATAAGGTTATTTCCACAAATCGTTTAAATATCTAAAGGACACAAATCCTTCGAAATCTTAATTCATCCTAATTTATCTAGTACTGACCATACATCTACCGATCATTATGATTTCTTAGAAAAGGATCAAATATGAATTAAAAATAATAGAAACAGTGCTGCACCAGCCGCGTTCTTTCTACCACAGATTTGCGGTTTATAATTAATCTCATCACTCATTTTAGTCCCGAGATATTGTACTCCTTACATTAAACTTAAAGAAGACGTGCTTATTACAAGCGGTGTCTCATCGCAATTTAAAACAAAGCCAAATTTTCTCTACTAATGGATTCAAAAGCGACGGTTTTCGTAGATCGTAGATAGGAATTAATTAAGGATAAATTAACATAATCGCCCTCATTAGAAGTGGTAATTTGTCTCAGGATACGCTGTTTTCCTTCCGGCTGAAGAACAGATTATTGCGTGCATTACCATTTTTTTTTCCTTCTCGGGTGAGAACAATAAGCTGTAACTGTAGGATATTGTCGAAGAATTTATTGTTATGTCATCAAATGTTTTCTCACACAGTTTTCAAGTACAGCAACATTACATGTGGTTCAAACATGTATATATGTCCAACGACAATTGTTCCGAAACTTTTTTTGGGATATCGATAGGTACTATAGATACAGTGGTGGATAATTTTCCAGCTGTGCACTTCACCACATCAATATTGAAAGAGATTATAAATGGCAGTGAACGATTCTTTCAACTCGTTCACTTATTGTTAAAGCAATAGCATCCAATCAATCTTCGCACAATCAGACCAAGTATTGGTGTTGTCTGCAAATGAACAAGGCCTCACGAAAACGGTGGTCACTCAAGCTGTCCGTTCTAATCGATTTTGTTTCGAGGCATGCTTCTACTATCACAGCAATGATAGGGGTGAGGTGACAAACTTCCCATTTATCACTCGTTCAGGCACGTTTGACACCCTCGACAATTAAAAGAGTATTTATGTTTCAGCTCCCCTTTCTGGCTAGTTTTTCTCGGCAGCACACCAGCAGAGGGAAAATCACTTTCACGTGACGTAAATACGGAATGCAGCATTTCCAAAGTGTTCTTTCACCTCGGTATGATAACGTTGATCCTTGACACATTCCTTTTGCACTTAGTCGGGCTTCATTCGGGTCACAATGATGGACAGATAATTATTTTGCTTCTGAGTGTCGTTTCTTAATGGCAACCGTTTCTTGCTTTCCACTGAAATGTCAGCCATGCTGTCCACTTTGAGCTGATGGAGTAAAACTAATGAACAATTGATACTAAGCGATGAACACTAAATATCTTCGGTACTGCGAAGCTCTCTGCTAGGGCAAAGTACGTGTTTGGTATCTTAATAAAACATAATATTTATAAGGATCTTGTTTTGTTCAGTTTTGGTTATTAAATCCATTTTATGCCATCTTTTGGCAAAATCTGGTAAAACATTTTTTATTTGACAATGCGACGTCAAGCCGCAATACAAAGCATTTAATTAATTTTTTTTTATTCCCAGAAGGACGGCCTGGCCATTTTGACTAGTAAAACAATTATTAGCTTGTGAAGTGTTGCAATGTGCATTTCAATCTTTTGAATTCTTAAAGACAGTTTTATATCACGGTTGGTGTTTTAGCTATAGAAGATATTTAATACAATGTTTTCTTACTTATCATTCGTTACTTAACATATTTCTTCTTCTTTCTTGGCCTAACGACCTCTAAGGCCATGCCTGCCATTTTTGGCTTACTAGACTTATTGATACAGCAGAGTTGGATAGTCAGTCCTCACTTTGGGGGAACGGCCCAGATGAGACGTGAACCCCAGTCCTACCGTGTGACGACCGGTGCCGCTGTCGCATCTACGGCATGGTGTACTTAACATATTTTATATTTGTATTTTTCCTGAAGTAAAATTATTCAAAACATCAGTCAAATAATACATGGTAATACTTCGGACTTACATTTTGGTTCTTGTTAGCATTAAGCTGTAAGAGCAAACCATCATCCAGCGTAGCAGCATCAAAAATTTAAAAAAGCAAAAACTAATTAGAACAGGGAAGGAGTGACTACATAATTTTTGAGAATTTAATTTTATTCAATTACACTTTTAATATTTCTGACCCCCGCGTGGTAAATATGATACCTCCGTTTGGATCCAAGGCACATCCCGTAACGAGGCGGAACAGAATATTCAAAAATAAGGGTGAATTAGCACTCTGTCAGCGGGTGAGATCTTTTACCCTTGCCATCGTAGGGAAGTGATCAAAGTGTCGCTTAGGTTAGTTATGAAGAATAGAAAAAACAACAAGAAATATGCAAATGAGTTTTGCAGAATATTGTCCCGATGGGAATATTCCTGTAACATAACTTGGCCTTATGAAATGCAATGTCTTGTCGCCTACGGATAAATTGTGCAAGGAGGTATAAAAATACAACCTTGGTTTTACGATTATGAAAGTTTTATGTTGCAATGAATGCAATGTCCACCCAGAACAAGGATATAGCCAAGTACTTTTTGTGTTTACACTTTAGCTGCAGGAAATGATTTATATTTATTACTGAGTAAAGATAGGGTTAAGAGCCTTTAGAGTGCTACAGAAGCAGCCTTAGGACAAAGTAAAGGATGATGCTAATGGTAGAGAGTTTGTAATTTTCCTCTAAATAAAAATCATCCGAGAATGAGGTAGTATAAAGGATTGAGCGAGCGTGTTTTATCATACGCTAATGGTTATTTTAATTACTACAGGAAACATGTCTCAATGAAGTTTAATTTTGTATTTGATTATATCTGTTTCAAGCATCCATTAGGTACGTATTATAAAAAATTGTTATGGTTACTCTTTTACTAACTGCACGAGTATAGCGCAGAAGATGCATATTCAATACGAGTGTTGTATCATCGGTCCGTGTATATTTAACACTGTACAATAAACTCCCCGAACCAGTTTTATACACCTTTCTAATATAATCATTTTGAAAATGATTGAAAAAAAAAACTTTCCCTCTTACGTCCTAGTTTGTTCACCTATTCAGAAAAATGTCCCTGAACGTGACCAACATACTAAATCGTTTCCTCTTGTACTTGTCCTCTTGTATTCATATTTTAAACCTTCGAAAGTACGCTACCCTGTATTCGTCTACTCGTGTCTCACGGGAATGCCATCCCCTCGTCATGTTCACATGACTTGAAAGTAACACACACATATCAACTTCGGTGAACCTCTGAGACACTTTCAAACGCAGGTCATTCATGTTATCTGTGTTACACGTTTACATTCCCGTTGGAAAATCAGACATAACCATGTAGGCCAACTCTACTCGTATCCTTATCCCCCAAAATGCGTCTCTACTTGCAAAACGGTTTGAAATGTTATACTGCTTCTCCTGGTCATTCAATACCAGCAGTCCTATCGTTTAAAATTTATAGCCAATAAATTGATTCCTGTTTGCGCCAAACGTAACTGATCTCGAATCTCTGGAGTAATCTCGGGAATATCATTCGCAAACACTCGGATCGATTATTAACCTTTCCCAAAAGTCATCCTTGGAATGTAACCAGCAAAATTGGATTCCACCCAAACATCAATTGACAACGTGACTGGAAATTCGGTATTGCGCGACTAGCACTATAATTCATTTAGTCAACGTAGAGAAGATTCTAGCTCCTCTCAACAACTGTGAAACAAACAGAAAACACATAATGGTTTATTCGTGTACCTATTCGACAAACGTCCTCCTCCTTCGTGAACAAAGAATAATTTATGTTCAATATTAAATGTCACACTTCATGGCTGTAGCCTAATTTATTTCTAATTAAAGACATTTTCCATTTAAAACATAGCCTTCTTAATGCTCTTTTATTCTCATCCATCCACACCCACGCGCATTGTTTGGCCATTAAGGACACCACCATCATGGCGGTATTCCTACGGAAGCTTCAATCTATTTTCCTGTTTTCTTTGCTCGGTACGAATGGTACGAATGCGCGGAAGTGCGCGACACATAAACAAGATTATAGGAAGCTGTACATCCAGTAATCATCCTTGAAACCAACATAATAGAAAAAAAAGTCACTACCCGCAACTGAGTGTTTTTACCATCACAAAACTGTCGGGTTTTTCGCACATTATAAACCACTTCAGCGAGAAAACCATGCTAGAGTCAGTTTCGCCAAGTATTCTCCTTTGCTTTGTTGGTCTCGGTTACTTTAAGGGTGAAAACTGTTTCCTGGTTGCATATTGAGCGAAGAATCTGTACCCATATTATTTTCAATGATAGATGGGCCAACACTTCTATTCGCATATTTGCGAATCTCACCCTCGAAAAAAACCTCACTCGACGCATAATACTTGATACGGACTTGCAAATTTATGCAAAATGATTTGACGGAGCGCAAGGAAGGTCCCTTGAAGCTCCGACAAGTTGTAAGGCTTTAGCTTCTTTAAAGATAAAATGAAACAATGCTTGGGGGAACGCAATAGGAGACTGTTGAATTCTACCACAGCCAAAGAAAAACCCCGGAAGTAATGTGCTTGAGGTGACAGCTTCACAACATTCCTGACATTGTGAAGGAATAGAGCAATGGGTATTATCAAGGAATATATATCCAAGCGCTACTCTCACAAACAGTTTCTTAATTTTCCAATCAAGTGAAATCATCGTACGCGACAAACCAGCTAATAGAGATGTAGTTTAATAAGTGAGCGTTCTTCAGGGAGTTAATTTTTATATATAGACGGTTGGATAGAATTTTTTCGGCATTAGAAAAAAGGCTGCATTTCTAATTACATGGTTGTTTTTTCCATTCATGTAGGACGGCCGGGCCGTATTGCTTACATACTAAATTCCAAAACGAATACAATTCAAGATGATTTCGTGACATCTCTTGAAAATATTTTG
Organism: Anopheles stephensi; assembly: GCF_013141755.1. Classification (NCBI taxonomy): domain Eukaryota; kingdom Metazoa; phylum Arthropoda; class Insecta; order Diptera; family Culicidae; genus Anopheles; species Anopheles stephensi. The sequence continues at coordinate 93,581,870 of NC_050202.1, forward strand.
CAGTTGAGAAATAATTTATAAACGGTAACAAATATCCCTTAGGATCCTTGAAAACAAATGTAAGATATCCTTCCGTAAAATGTTTGAAGTATGAACTGGAAGCAGTTTGTGCTAAATTCCTAATTGACCGTAAACAATCACTTCCTCTGGACGAAAACGCTTTCCTGAGACGTTCCTGACTGGCCAACACAACACAACACCGGAAAAGTATAAAGTAAATCAAAATTTGGGTTAACCAAAATTTCACTCCCATCCCATCTGTGACCTTCATTGCTCTATCCTCTCGATACGACAACAATCGAGTATCCGTAAGCGATTCCTGGAGCAATCCCCGTAAACCTTGCGCCGGTTCAGCACTAACAAGAAAAAAAGGATATTCGAAGAAGACGATGTGGTTTAGACATAAAGTGTTATTGTGCAAGAAGAATCAACCCATCTCGAAACCATAAGTCATTGGTCGTGCTGGTTCTTCCATCCTGTTTGTTTCGGTTCACTGCCCAAACTAAGGATCTTGCGTGTGTGGCATTGCCGGAAGCCTTATTCTCCAGCGTCCTCTCCCTTTCAGAAGTCCGGCAGGTTAGGTCTAGGTCCATCCTTTTGGTCAGGCTAACAGTGCTCCCAATGGTCCCATAAAAGGCATAAATGCTTATTGGTTCCAGTCACTTGCACCACCATACAAACGAGACTATGCGTTGCGGTTCTAAAAAGTTTCAGTTTAGACGCATTAAAGTATAGCAGGATCTTCCCTAATGGTAAGAGGAGAAAAGGGTTGAAATTCATAAATCAACCTTAACCAGCGCTGATTAAAAAGATCCGAAAATAAAACAAAACAACTTGTCACGAGCTTTAATTTTACCCGTTATCGGTAACGTGTTATGTACACATTATTTTGTTGTCACACAGCTTCAGAGCCAAGCGCGCTTACGCTCAAGTCCAATACACCAATCAATGTCCAATTATCATCGTTGACGAGCAACCAGATGACTTTAACAGAAAATGATCCTTCACTTAAACGATTTAATCTTTCGGAAATCTTCGCTTGCTTCCCAAATCGAGCAAGTATTTTAAACACAATAAACAACACTTCCGCTTCTCGCAAAGAAGCCAGCAAATCGCCAAAATCAGCCACAAACAGAAACGGCCAGGGGCAAATTAGCTGTTGATCTTTTTTTATTCTTTCTCTCTCTCTCTCTCTCTCTCTCTCTCTCTCTCTCTCACTGTCTCGCTCTGCAGAAACCTGTCGGATTCCGTCACTTTAGCTGCTTAAGTTACGTGCGGGGTCGGTGTCTTTATTTGGCCTGTTTCGTCTTTGACCCAATCTACGTCATTCGTCACTCAGTATGGGAAATGCGGCAGTTTTTTTTTTGTATTACTCCACATCCTAGCATCATCCTTGGACGCTCGACTCACATCTACAAATCGTTCTGTCTCTTCGAGCAGACTGAACGTCTCCCCTATGTTTATTTATCTTAGAATTTTTTTCCAGCTTATCAAGGGGCGCAATGATTTTTTCCTATTTTTTTTCCTCTTGCTCTCCCACCCATTATTTGGTTTATTTTCCCTTTTTAACAACAGATTCCTGGGGTGCCACTTTGCTAATCATGTAATTCTTATCCTTGCAGCAAGGGTGAGAACGTAGCTGGTTTTTTATTGTTGTTGAAGTTCTTGATCTTTTGTAATTCGATTCTACATGTCAAGCGTTTGTGTTGAGCATTATTATTGCTATAAGGATTGAGAAATTCAATGTGTGATAACATTCCCACATTTCCTAGTAGTGTAAACCATTGGTATAAACGCATTTTAACAGACATAAGGTTGTCTTTTATAATTTTTCAAGCGCGTTATATAAAATATTAAATCGTTCCTTAAGTACTTTGAAATAAATTTGAATACACACTAACCATATCCTGTTACTTAGTTTTTGAAATCGCAAAGCAGTCGGAATACCAATATGATTCAATATTGTTCTAAACAAACTTTCCTCCTTCTGAATTATGGGTTAGTACACAGTGCGCAAAGTCCAGTGTCAAACGTGCTCAACAGTGAAAAAGTTTCACTTCGACTGAAACATGATGTGCTACAGCCGGTGAGCATGAAAACCTTCCCTACCATTATTAATTCAATTAAGAATGTCTTATTAAAAACATATTCCTGGGTAAGCTGCTGCTCATCGCGTAAGTAGCCTTCTAAGAAAAAAATAAACCGGTAAACATAACACACCAGAAACGAAAACCGTCATCATTTTCAGCTGCTACATGCAGATGTGCTGCTTGCTTGCTTTCGGTTACCTACGTAGAAAGGACTCTTCGAAGCCCTCGCATTTTTTTTTAGTAGATGTGTAGATACATTTTGGACAAACCACCATAATTTAAAACAAACTACAATCTAAACATCAAACGGCAATCTCACAACACATTGTTAGCATTATCCCTAGTTCATTTTTTTTATTCTCTAACAGCATTTTGAATCTTTACTCAATCTTTTTAATATTGAAATGATGTCAAATATGATGCTAGTTTAATCATAAGTGAAATCCAAAAGATCAATTGCGTTGAATGTCTTTCTAATTTAATTTGCTTTTAATCGACAAAGCCAACAGAAGCATCGTTTGAGGCTCACTATATGCAGGCAGATAAGTAATCTGTAAGCATAAATATTTAACCAAACGCGTTCGAATTTGCATCTTTCGAAAACCATGTAAACAACACTCAAACACATTTCCTGTTTCTCTCTTTCTCTCTCTCTCTTTCAATCACTGGCCCTAGGCATAGCTGTTCTTTCCAAGCTTATTAAAGGAAATTTACACAATTTCTACAGTCAAACAAACCAAGTCTTTTATGTTGGAGACAATTTTTGCCGCAGGCTTCTCGATATTCATCCTTACTCTCATCCTTACGCCTAAGTTACACTACGACAAGCGCTCACTTGCTAGGATTTACACCGCATCTTGTAGGCCAATGTTAGATATTACTTACGATATTACTTACACAGATAAAACGCAAGGTAAGAAAGACTCATCCAGATATTGTGCCGAATTCTTGAAGACGATTTGAAAGACGATTTCCACAAATGTTATTTATTTCCGCTTCTCTTCATATTCAATGTGTTTTTGCAGTGATTTGGATTTGCTGTGAATTCTATGTTTTGGTAGCATGTAGTGAGTACCTTTACGGTTTAAAACGCGACGATAATGGGGAACCATTGATAAGCTCTCCTGGCTCGAACAATTTTCATTGTTATTCTGATTTCGATTAGGATCAAGCAGAAAATGTTCTTCATGATGAAAAGGACCGCTTAAAAGAGCATCATGTAGAAGATAGTTCCCAAATGGATCCTTCTGCAGTAGTCTACACCTTTCAAACGTATCTAGAATTTCTTGGACCCATTTTTGTACGACCATAGGTTGAAATGCGCGTTCATTCTTCAGAAAAACAAAAGAAACTAATTCATTTTTATTACATCCTGGAATATAAAATTAATTCCTATGAATCAAAATCGATACCCAATACCATCAACTTGAAATTCATACCAATTCCGTCCACGATGTGAAAAAATTGTAAACCTTTAAGAACGTGTCGAAAAATTTTTTTAGGAGCTTTCACTTCAGACATTCTTGACGCTTGCGCTGTATTCGATGCACTGGCTCATTGTTTCAATGGTATCTTGATCATTTTTGTAATTGTTACCTACTAGTGTCCTAATTAATTTGGATTTAGTATATATCGATATAGTTTATTTTAAAGCGATAAAACAAAAATCACTGACCATGATTAGATTATTTCTCTTAATTTTTTTTTCTTGATAGTTGTGCATTTATGATCGAGATATACTTCGTGGAATGCTTGTTCTGCATGCGTGAAGTAGTGCGTCAAATCGAATCCATAATCCAAGCTTAGCTAAGTTATATTTGGTTATCTCAGTTTGGCTAGCATGATCAGAAGCATATATCATCACAACTTAAACAAGTTGAATAAAAGTTAGAATAATTTTTTAACGGCATCACTCCATCTCAACTTGGGTTCACCCAACCTCCTCTACCCATAAGGACGACCTCGAAAGATTGTACGAGTTGGATAGTCCGGTGACAGTATCTAAAAAAAACTAACTCTCCGTAGTCTGGCACGTCTTTGTCCTTTCACACATACATGAAAAAAAAAATCTTCGGAGTATTCTCCTTTCAAGAGCAGTTAAGAGTAGCTCGTCAGTTTTGTGCGAGAGCGTATGAGAGTACTGGGACTATAAATGGTCTATACAGTCTTATTTTCACCCGTTGTGACAGACGTAAATCAGAAAATCAGTATTTTTTCAGAGTCGCTGATCCATCATTTACACTTCGTTTTCAGCAAGCTGAAGTTTTGATGGCAATGCAGCAGTTACACTCTTAATAATTGTTCATGGATTTTGAAGCTGCGTATAACAACAAATTCTGTCGAAGTTGAAATACTTAATACAATAAATAGTTTGCCATTGACGCTGGTTGGCAAACCAGACGATGGTTTTTGTACATGCATTATGTGAGTTTTGTTCAATAGTCAGGATAGACTCTTGAAACAATACACCTTCAGAGTACCGTGCCAAAATATTTTCAGACAATAAGCATTAAAAAATACGCAATTCTCTCAAATGTGTAACACATACAAATTTATTCTTGAAATATCTATGTTCCAAATAGTTTGTATGGATCACGCTACAAATCGTGTTTTCGGTTCATTACATCTGCTATGTGTTTTAAGCCTGATCGGCTATATGATTGATTCGCATCAATTTTCAAAATGCCAAGACAACTAGTACGTATCCTTTGGAAACGTTATCCGAGTGCAAGTGAAACGGCCACTACTGTCTCCAACACAAAGCCTTTCACTCAGCGATTAATTCAGCTGGAAAACTACAGAACAGCCACTGGCACAACGATTCCCTTGTCAACACATTACTCAGCTAACTCTGCAAGATTCAGCGTACCGATATTTGCCGTCAACTCAAACAGTTTTGCCTTGTCTCACTATGTGCTTGTGACTTTCATCGAAAATCACTTCCGGCACTCCACTACGCTTTCTCATGCTCCTTTCAATATAATCGTTTCTGCGGTGTTGCGGCCCTTTGTGCAGCCATTGTCGTCAATGTTTGTGATGTGTTTAATGTGTGATTGACAGGTAATTAAATGTGTTTTCCTTTTTCTTACGATTGATAACCTCGAAACGAAGCATCAGTATTAACACTCCCTCGCGTTCTTGAGTAGCTCTGCTGTTAAAGCTTAGACAAACCAGCCTCAGCTATATAAAACTGCTAACGTCACTGTACAAACGTGCCTGGCGCTATGACAATTCGATACCGATTGTACTTGGCGTGACGAAGCCATGTTCAAACATCCGGTAAAACGGGGGAAATCATTTTAATTATCATCTATTTGAAAAACAACGCATTAAAAATGAGGCCAACGCTTTCAAAAGAATATGTTAAAATAAAGTATTGTGTATTTATTCTAAAAGCATGTATAAAATGATGATGTCAACTAATATGTAGTTCCACATATAACACGAAACAAATCCTTAGCAATGATTGAATTCTATTAGCACTAAAAATTTCCAGACAAAAGTGTCTTTAAATAATTAACGGCTTGTTTCCATAACTTTAATTACTTCTGACGGGTACATACATTTTCCTTTTTTTTTTTGTTACACCTTAACACTATGACGGTAATTCAAGCTACTTATTGTTATTATTTTAATCTCACTCATTTAGAATGTCATTCAACGGATATGGTTTTACCTGTTCGGTATGGATTTGGCTTGAGTGTTGTCGATCTTGTCGAGTTAGTAACGCTTATTTAGCTAATTAGCATCTTCTGTCGATTTTCTGTACGAACTATGTTCTGAAATTGAACGTAAGTGATACGTTAAACTTAAAGTAAGTATATTACAAAGAAGCCAGTCAAACGTATGAAGTGCTAAACATGATGCGTATTGTGACGCAAGTAAAATGTAATTATCACGGTAACAAAACAAACTTATCCAAAAGAACACTAAGGCCTGGAGAGCGATAACTGCGAAACAAACAAGAAGCAATTAACACTTCCACTTTGCAATATTGTACAAACCAGAATGCAGCTATGAATAGAACTTAAAAAGAGACAAAGGAAAATTATGTTGACATAAGGTTCTTCTTGTTCTTCTTCTTGACCCGCTTAGATGCGAGCACGTCCTAATGACATGGCCAGATCATCGATCCGTTTCCGAGCAACTAGGTCCAGAGCCGCATATTTCTACCCACGGCTGCATCCGATTTCCGACAACCTCAACGCCACTTGATCCAGCGATGTCCATTTCCCCACTTTCTCTACTTCCTGGTGGGACATAACTTCGACATCCTTATCAGGTTCCCCAATCATCGTATCTTTCCGACTTTGACTACCGGCAGGATATCATTACTGCCAAATAGCTCAGATAGCTATTGCGAAAGAAAACGGACCACTGTTTTCTTTCGCAACACGCCCTACTCGCACACTACCAAAAGTAGTCCTTAGTACAAGTTGCTCAACAATGACGAGTGCATTCGCGTTCTTTGTCAGCATAGTCTAGAGCCCGTGGACATAGAAGTCCACCACACGCATCAGTGTGCTATATATCGTGCATTTCTTGTGGTGCTGGAGTCTTTTGGATCGTAGGAGTTTGTGGAGCTCGTAGTAGATCCGAATCCTATGATCATTTCGTCCCAATGTTACCAGATAGATCGTGGTAACAGACTGCCGTCATTCAAATACCGGTTAGTATTGCAACGAAGAAGAGACATTGGTCGATCAGGCTTGACCAAATTCGCAAATAAAGGTACTTAAGGTGATCTCAAGTTTAGGAAGTCAGTAATGGCAGGGAGAAGCTTCTGAAAGTGTCAAAGTAGAATAAAAAGATACAAACATATCACGAGCACTGGATACAACAAATAAGAAGGGTGATTTTAAAAGACAACGCTTAAATATAATGTTGCATGTCATCGCCTTTTGCGTCTTCTATGCAGTTACGAAGAAACCTATGAAAAATATCACCCTGTGCCTGCATGGCAACAAATTATCTACTAGAACGAAATTTGCTAAAGAAGACAAATGATTATTTTTAAAATTGTTTAATTGCACAATGTTTCCCAGCACTTGAAAGGTTAAGAAAGAAACGACAAATGAAGTGTCTATTGGTAATCTATTTTCAGTTCATGTAATTCTGGGACGTCAGTACCAGAGTTCAAATCCCATCCAGACTAGACTGCCTCCCCGTACGCAGGGCTGATTACTTTGCAACGGATAAAGCCAAGTCACAGAAAGCCCATAATTGTAGTGCCAAGGAAGAAGATGAAGAAGAAGAAGACATAAGTGATAAACGACTCTACCACCATCAATATTTGAATCTCTTCAAAAATCCTATCAAGCTTACTCCAGTTTTCCGGTAGTTTATACAACCTTCGTGGTGATTCATTTCGCATCGAGAAGAAACCCATCCATTTTCATAATTTTGCTTATTTTTACTCCAATTTATAACAGACCGACGGTGTAAAAGCTGTTTATCTTCTAATATTAACCAAACGCTAAATTCTGCTGTACACAAAACATAGCTATACGAAATCAAGAAACATTGATTATCATAGGCGATACAGAGCAAAGCGCACCCATTCCCCTTCTCTAGCAAGCCGGACTGTTAACTGTTTAAACACGATCCACTTTAATCTCGTCCACAGATTCTTCGTCAACAGAAAGTTGTATAAAGCTTAGATCAAAGAAAAAATTCATTACGAAAATAACTTTTAGGTCCGCGGAACCACATCCTGCGATACAAAGGTGGCTTCCCAAAAGTCATCAAACCATAAAAAGGCATGTACCTGCAGAGAAAACACGATGGGAGCTATATCTTTTTTTAACTTTTCGACAAAACCTCGACTGTATCCATGCTTTAGCGATCTAACTAAAAAAATGAAAACAGGAAAAAACATTTACGTTGTGATTTCGTTTACCACTCATTTCATCACACAATTTATACGACTAGTGCCAGTATTGTTGGCATGACGTTAAACTAAAATCTTACAAGAACCATCGTCCTGTTGCGCTAAGCTACATTGAAGCCAGCCAGAGCAGGAAGGAGCGAAAGGACATGGGTTTTTGGTTGAAATGATGAACAAACATTTGCATGCCACACCGACCCCAAACGTCATGGACGAATGTCAACCCTAATTTTAAGTGTAATCTTGTTTACAGAAGGTTCAAGCATTTCGAACCGCCACAGGCAAACGGATTCAATTTGTAAACTGTAACAGTTTAGTCGATTTCCGGCCACGGAACGGCATTCCCGCCATCCTGCCAGCCAGCCCTCAGTCTGTTTTCCGCTACATAATTGATTTAAATCTTGATCCTGACTGACTGCCTGTGCTACTGGTTCTCCACCGCTGAATCATGTTTTGAAATAAATCATCCGCAGCCTCCTGGACCCGACGTCAGCTGGAACTGAGTAGAGTCCGTTTCGGCGAGGGTGACGGCAAGTAGTCGACAAATTACCGCCAAACGGGCTGAGGCCAATCTAGGGGTAGTTTTGAATAATTTAAATTAAATTCCACAGGCGATCATAGCATCTCAAAACAAATAGCGTGAAGCGCACGGCAAGGCGACTAGTGGGCAACGATAGCCACAACTTGAAAGGAATTGCCCGAAACCATTGCTCGAGGACAGGAAAAGAAAACTTAATACGGGATCCTGTATTATTCATTCCAGTTAAATTGTGTCTTTTCAAAGCATTCCTAGACGCTTTGAGGTGTAACAAGATAGAACATAAAAATAAATCATTTTCCTTCCTTTTTTGCATATATGTCTCAACATTCTTCAATAAAATGCAATTCGATGATCTTTTGAGCATTATCTTCCGCTAAGCATTTACTTCAATGATAATTCATGACATATTTTGAATTCTGTCGACATACGTGGGTGGCAGTCAAAAATATGTTCCAAATATACTGAATACACTCTTATGTCTGTTGATCTTTAGCCTCGGCCTCCGGAACGCACATTAACTAAGTATTTGGCTAATAAAGATGACAAATCCCATAACTCAAAGCCTCAGCAAGTTTCTAAAAATATGCATTTGAATTGTGGATAAAGACATTGTTAAATCAAGTTACATTTATGCTGGTAGCTCCCTTACATTCCATCAAAATGTATCAAAAACATTAATCAAAACGTTTCAAAAGATTTAACGGATTTGAGCTTAGCTAACTAAGCTTAAAGGTTAACCTTAGTTAATGATTAAAAGTAATTCAACCCAACAGTTGTACTGTCACTTATAAGACAGATATCGAGTAAAATTTTATCTAACAGCCATAAATCATAAATTTAGAAACAATGTTCTCCTTCGTTCGAGATTTAAAATTCTTACATCGACCTACGCAGCTCTAGGCCACATCCGGCCACTAATCACCAACATTTTTGGGATGAAACGGACTTTCGCTAACGGTGAACGTGTTTTTCTCAACAAGGGTAAACCGTTTAGTGACATAGCTCATTAACCACAGAAAAGGGAAACGGTTTTTAGTTTAGTTACATAGATTTGCTGTGAAAATCTGCAGTAGGAGAGTGATTGTTTCTCACCGAAACAATTATAACCACAGAAATTAAATGTTTTCCTGTTATATTTCCGCTGCGGTTTCAACTTTTCTTTGTTGAAAACCATTATGTTGAAAACCCATATTTAGCCCTGATTTTTTTGAAACAGTCGTGGTGAACATCACATGAGCATATACGCTAACATACCCGAAAACTATGCTTTGTTCCTAATTGCTTTGTTCCCATCGTCCTAGACGTAAGGCCTAAAGGTTGTTTTTTTTGTCCGACTGCTAAGGTGAACATAACATAGTAACGTTTTATAATTGAAGGGGATGTCACAGTCCATCCCCCTATCTAACCGTTGTCCTTACTAAGGATAATCTCAAACACGCTCTGCATCTTGAAGTTGCATCCAAACCCAGCCTTGTGCCGTTTCCATCGTTCTCTTTCCAAACATTCATGTGTCCTAAGAGCGAACTGATGAAGTAGTGTTCATTAACCTCATCTCTCATTGAGAATGAAGGAAATAAATTTAATGTATTTTTCTATGCCGCACCATAAATAGTCGCATCTACCACTTTTATCGCATGGAAAAGGCTTCTTCTGCATCTAAAAATGCGAAGAAGTTCGTCGTTGCGAAAACGATGACCGGCTGTAGGCGCGTTAGTGTCGTCCAACTATCCAACCATGTGTTTCGGCGACAACAAACACTCAGTCTCACTCTCACTCTCATGATCGCTCCCTTTGCTTTAATTTTCGACCAAAAACGTGTTTCCGGAAAGTGAAGTCGTTACGGTTGCATCATGTCCATCCATCTTGTGTTCGGAGGCGCATTTTCCAGCTTTGTTCGGCACTTCCACTTCGACACTGTTAACGGTAATGAACTTCTGGGTAGCGCAATAAATAAGATTGGGATGAATGACCAACACTAATTAGTTGTGTCCCTTGATCCCATCGGCAGTAAATAGATGGCTAACACTATAGCACTAGAGCTGTACCAACCGAGAGGTGTTAACGTATTCGTTCTCGTTGTTACTAAATGGAAAAATAAATGGAACACTTTTAGTAGAGTCTCTTCATCGGGAAATAAAGTTAGAGAACAGCGGTAACAACTACATCTATCATTGACTATTGCATTTTCGTCATTCTGTTATGATGCGAGAATTTAGTTCGACGTTCTTTGTTATTCTTTGAAATTAAAAAAAATGGAAAGACCAGGGAGAGCTACAAACTAGAAAAATTAACAAAAGAGAAAACACTTCTTTATTTCTTAGCAGCTAAGCATTTATCTCAAAATAAAAAGATATCAAAACTCAAGACGCTTAAGGAATCGAAGTATCTTTTAGCAATCGGGATCATTGGTTATGTGCTTAGTTCAAGACATTATTAGCTATTTTTGCTCACTCTTCTCCACCAGATGACATACATTCTGAAATATGTCCTAGCACTTTATTTGAGAAAACATGCACACAGCATAACTTTAAGCCCTAATGAATCTAAGACACGCAAAGATGCTGTTTCCATTTCGATGCTGTCCAGCGTTGTCAGAAGTCTTCCGTACCCGAAACAAAAAAAGTTGACCGCAATAGATAAAGGTCGGAAGCGAAAGTTGGAGCCGGAAAAACTAGTACGGAAAGAAAAACAAGGGAATTAATAGACTGCAAATAGAAAAAGTTTGTACGTGATTTTCGACCATTGTGTCGATCTCGCCAGGAAGTTCTTTTCCGCCCAATGTGACGCTGACGGCGTTCTAATACCTTCACCGTAGACGTTCTACATAATCCCCATGAGAGCTGATTGACGATGGTTGGCGGCGTTGGTCTCGTTTAGGTCAGAAGACCGCCAATCGATCATGCTTTGTCTCAGATGGCTCTTAATTTATGTCATTCAATTTATTAGCACTCACACACTTTGCCCAGCCCAGACTAGTATAGTAACTGGTGTTAACAGATGCTTCTTACAACGTTTTATTTTCCCCACATGCTACTGTTAGATAAGAACAGCACTGTCATCACGATAACCTCTTCAAAGCAAGAATGAAGAGGTGAAACTCTGTGCAGGGAAACTTACATTATTATCTCGAATACATACCCCATCAATCATACATTATAGAAATCCTTGAATGTTAAATAAGAATTAATACGAACTAGGAACAACATTGAAGGCCTACAATCTTACAAAGAAATTTTAATATAATATGAGATAATAAACATTGCGAAAATATGTAAAACCCATAAATCATTAAAGCAAAACATCAAAACAACAAAAAAAACAAGGGTAAAAAGGCCCACAAGCAGTAACGTTAAGCATAAACATTTATGACAAACCAACACTTACACGTATCTTATATCGCGCACCTTCAAGAAATAATCGTTTAAGCAAACGACATTATACATTTTTGATGACGGAATGTGCGAAAATAATGACCATTACTCGTGTCATGTTAAACTGACTCTAGTTCGACCACCGCACATACCACAAGAACAGAATCAATTCAAAGGACTATTTGAATACACATTTTCCTTGCGCACCCTTCGCTAACGACATACATGTACATGCAGAATCGTTGGATGGAAAACAGAAGTTCCCGTTTTTCCCTTACACCCTCACACATCAGCCAAATGAAGGGAAGGTGCCCATCGCACTCCCAGATCACGTACGACTGACGTATTCAATTTGAAGTGCTTTTTATTGTTGCCAACAGAGAAAAAAAACAAAAAACACAAACATAGCGGTTGTTTTCATAAAATTTTACGACCCACGTGTGTGGCTGATGCTCGACAAATCAAACTGCTTCAACGTCAAACCGCCACCATCCATACACCATAAGCCATACTACAGGGACAACAACGCACTTAACATAATTCATTAGCCTTTAATCCACCTGATTGACCTTTTCCCTTTCATATTCGGCTAAAGAAACAAGATATGCTTTCATGCTTCAAAGAACGGGGGGCTTTTCAGGTGATTTTATCTCGCTGAATACATTGTTAGATGAAATAGTATTCTCTCAGAATTCCACACATACAGGCTCGTAACTGCTGCAGTGAATAGACAAACCATTTGCAAAATCAGGTTTTGGTTCAGTTTACAGTCACATCAAAAGCAGCATCATTTCATAGCCATGATATTATTGTAAGCACTGTAGACAAATCGAACACTGCGGATACATTAGAGCTAAAGCAATATGACTTTTTCCTTGATACATATTATAAGCAATTCCTCATTGCCTATCGCTCTATATATATATATCTCTCTCGCTCTCACTCTCTCTCTCTCGCTCTCACTTTCTCTCTACCACTCTTTGCCACTTTCTCTTTTCCTAATAAGTTGCAGGCCTCTGTGAACTCTATAGGCATTAGTTAACTCTTTAAACAAACTTCTATACATAACATTATTAACACTTCAGTAATACGGCCGAGCGTCCTTCATGCAAAAACAAAATATTATCGACACATCATCATAACGAAAATATTTTATTAATCAAAGCTGTTAAAATATTTCTATTTCAAATATTTTGTTATTGATAGGGTGACAGAAAATTCAACATGCTTACAGCAACTCACGAATGTTACACTGACTTCAAGTATGCAAGCAATCAAGTCTTTGTTGGGCACTTAATCATCTGAACCGTTGACACTTGCACAGGAATCTTATGCAAGGAAAACACCCCTGCTGAATGTGGTCTTCTTTGCGATGGAAGATAATATCGTGAAAGGGAAGCTAGCGTAGACATTTCAGCTTGCCGGATCTTCCGTGCTTCTGATAATAATTGGAAGGTGATTTATGATGAAGCCAAAACATAGAACTTGCTTATTCATGGTCACAAGCACCTAACTGTAGGAAATGTGATTTATATTACATACACATTTAAGAAACATTTTCATTGAAACACCGAGCAATTATGTATTATTTTTCTATCTTGCAAAACATGAATTTTAGCTTAGTGTTTCTCATAAATGTTACTTAAAACCTGCTCTAAACTTTTGACGATTATTATACCACTCCTGCATATCACTTTCGTAACATTATTATACGTGAAAATCGTTCGTGTGTCTGTGGGAATGGTGTATCATTTATTATTTTATTAACACGTCGGCCACGCCTAAACAATTCACAACGACAAACGCCAACAACGGATGTGAAGTAATTTAGCATGAAATTAGGGACACAAGAGTGATTGAGTGGGATACGGTGGCGGTTGAGGATGTAATCTTCTTACGGAAATGCTTAAGTAAGAAGAAAGTAGAAGTAGAAGAAAAAATTACATAGCAGAAAGAATAACGAACTCCTAGCCTGGCTGGACACTGGTATATCGTCAGTAAAACAGCATCGCAAAACGGCTACAGATGGTCATAAGGCATATATAATTGGAATGAGCGCTGGCGTAAAATTGTGCCAAGCATCAAGGACACCAAGGGCAGAGAAATAGAATTCAAACAGCAGCCTTATGAAGCCTCATTTGTTCTTGTCAAATCTTTATCCTATTTTGCTTGGTTTATGTAGCAATTAAACAAACGTTACAAATTGTTTTAGCGTGGTATTGACAAGTGCTTAGCTCATTAGCTTTCGCTTCTTGTTTGCTTTTTGATCTGTTTTTGATATAGATATGTAAGTCAATCTCCATTAACCGATCTGCCATAACGATTTTTTTAAGCAGTTGAGACTGTGGTGCAGGGCGCCACGGCTAGACAAGGGTTCGAATCTCATTTGGACCATCTGTCCGTACGCAGGACTTGACTATCCAGCGGGGTAAATCAAGTCACAGGATAAATTCATCCAATGTCATCTAAAGGGTAAAATCAGGTCAAAGAAAGCCAAAAATGCGGATACCTTTCTAGATTGTAGTGCCAAAGAAGAAGAAGACATTTAACGACTGTAGTTAATAACCAATCGATCTGTGAAACTCTATATTCTATCGAAACTTGACTCGATACATACTATAAAGGTCATTGCTCGTAGCTAGACATCAGCTCTCTCGTTAAACTAGGATTATCAGGCTAGGAGCAGAATTATAATCTACTTTTTATGCAGTGTATTGTTCAAAAGAATGACAATCAAAGTCTCAAAGCATAATGAACCATTTGTGCAATTTTTACCAATAACATTATAAACAATATCTATTTTAAACTTTTTGAGAATATATTACATGTAACGAACTACATCTACTTTGGCGCCGGTCTCATCTGGGCCTTTCCCCCAAAGTGAAGGAGGACTGACTTTCCAACAATGCGGTAACTATAGGTTTAGTAAGCCAAAACAAACAGGCATGACCTTAGAGCTCGGCAGGCCAAGAAAGAAGAACTTCTACAAGAACAGAAGAACAGAAAGAAGAACAAACTACATAAACTTTTTTTTTTTTGGTAAAGACTACCATCGACAAGGTCTTGGGATCTTATTTCATCATATTTAAAAAATCTTTTTTTTTTTGTTTAGAAGTGTAGCGAAGAAGTGTGTGTATGGATTTGCACTTTTTCCCATATCGACTTTCGTCTCATGTGTGATTATTGCCACTAATGAACCAGAAACTTGCACATGCCATATACTTGACGTCGATCAGGGGGAATGTCAATTGGTTTTGAACCTGCGCATTTTATTGTTTTTCTTATACACGCCAGCTTGCTAAGTTTCCCTATAAAGCAAAGAATAAAAAAAAACAACAGCAACATGCTTCTGTCACAGTAGAATTGACGACAAAACCCTTCGCAGCAACACTTCGGAGCGCCGACATTCCCATTCGGTATCACATTCTACTCTACTCTGCTACTGCTGGGGATAATTTGTATTCTTTGTGTAATTATAGAGAAGGTGGTGAAGATGTTTGTCCTTTGATTGTTCATGAAAGACAAATAGAAAAGAAAACCCCGCTAGATGGTTGTAATATATTGTACAAAATAGCAAGCTGAGAGCTCCTTATGTTGCCGTTTCCTTTATAGGATTATACGTTGCGATATTGTTTCTTAACTCTTTAGTTTCCATTTACAAAAACGCTATAAAGAGCGTTATTGACGCTTTTGTTAGAGATTTGATTATAAATTTTTGTCCGTGAGCCCCTTCTTCATGAAAAGCAACACCCTACGTTGGACATTAAAGTTCTTTGACCACGTTTTTGGACTAATGCGGCATATTTGCCCGTCGTATACATTTCATCGTTGAGATCAGTCGGACGCTTTTGACATCTCTTCGTTTTACCAACTTTTCTACTTGCGTTTTTGCTCTGGTGTGGCATTCAGTCGGGCTGCAGAAATAATGCGGTTTATTCAGATTCGGTACGCGAAACATCCCGCAAAAGGCAAACGACAACCATCGTAAATGGATTTAAGTGATTCACCCGAGTCCGGCTGGCGGTTTATCGAGGAATATATGTTGGCCGGTCCGTTTTGTCACCGTTGACATGTGAAGAATGAAAAATGACGGCTTTCGGAACGCTTGGCTGGTTATTTTTTCCGCTTGATTTTAAAATTATCAAAGACCGCGGCTTAGCGCACCGACCGAGTATGTTGCAGAACCAGAAGCAGACAGACAGTTTGCAAATCGTGATAATCTAACTTACGGTCTTAAGGACATCAACGTTCCGGTTCGTTTTGTTCACATTTTCGACCTTTGAAAAGGGGAAACAGAAGACTGTGCAAGAAATTCGATAACCTTTGATAACATCTTAATTCAAACTTGCAAAGGAACTGTGTTCTCAACTGTAACAACAGAAGCTGCTCAAGCCAAGAACTGTAGCGTTTCATAACTCTTTCGCGCGCCAGCCTGATGGAACAATCACGATGTATAAAGTGCATTTAAATCGGTAATCTGTATTTTAAAAATATCCATTTAAAGTTCTTATTAGCTTTAAGAACTAATAAAAAACATAAACAAACTTTTCCTTCTTTTTCTTCTTTTCTTTTTTCTTATTCTTTTTTCTTGTTTTTCCTCGCGGTACACAGGTCACGGTCTGCAATGTCTGGCTTTCTTGACCCAATTTTACCCGCAGCACCGATAGTGTCAACAGCGGCGCCGTTACCGTCTCGGCTACCGGACTGTTCTCATCTAGACAAACTTGTGAAAAAAATGGTATAGGATGAATAATTTTTCCACCATCAATTCCTTATATCAGCTGTTGCGAGATGGAATCCGCCGATCGCTTTTGAGTCCGATGTTGACTTGGTCGATCATAGGCTGTGTCATGGCTGGGCTACTTGGAGAACATTGCACGCAGAAAAATTCATGTTTGTACTGTCCAAATAACTGTGCTTGTTTGTTTCAGTCCAGACCCACATCACACACTTCAATAGTCAACCGGAGCGAACCAACCCCCATCGAAGCCATAGCCACAGCAATAGAACCGGACCAAAAAAAACTTACAACACACACACATACCCTCACAATAGAAATGGACAGCAACCACCCATTTTCCCTGCACAACCGAGCATGCCCGGGATATGGCAAATAACTAGGAGGAAATGCCTAGTTAATTTTGTTAATTGTTTTTTATGCGTGAATATAATTCACAGTCACCACATGCGGTGGTGACAATACGGCATCGGACCGTAATACTCAATAAATAAATAAAATAAATAAATAATTCCTTATATGATTTCAAACTAAAAAACCGAGTACATAATTTGATATAAATAAAACAAAGAGCTAAATTTTCTTGTCCTGCGAACATCTCTTTCTGTCGTGTTTAATTCGCATCAAGAATTACTTGTTCACAAACCCTGCTAACGCAAACCGTTCAAGCACCAATATCAAGTTCTTAGTCGTGATCTAGCAACGCTCATGTCTTGTATTCCACGCAAAACTAGCAAGGTCGTTCGATTTGTGATTCGATAATCCACTTCAGGAAATTCGACTCGCGAATGCAGAGCAATAGAGAATGGAGGGCACATTAAAGTACCTTTACTTGCCCATAGATAGCGTAGAAGATGGTTGTGATAGTAGCAATAATTGCTTTTATCGATTGCGATGGGCTATGTCGAGTGTTGATTTCACCCATTTTGATGGACTAAGCAACAAAAACGCTAAGATTCAATCGATAGCCCGTTCGGGTACGTTGCTGAAACAGAATTGTTGGCTCCGCAGTATTGTTATACATTTTGGATTTATATAACAATTATCTATAAAGTAAATAACAAAACGACCAGACCATTCTTATCGAATAAAGAAATATAAGAAATAAAAGCTTTCGGTGGCATCGTATTACATCTTGTTGAAGTACTAACCGAACAATCAGTTTCCAGTTGATACAGTTATAGAACGCCACCCAATTGATAATATAGGCAAAAATGCTTCATAGGTTTGGAGTCTCTAAGTGACAATATTCACTAGGACGGCTTCACACGAACGTTCACTTGTACGCTTCTTCTTCTTCTTCCTTGGCACAACAACCTCGAAGGTCTCGGCCTGCCATTTCTGGCTTCCTGTGACTTGATTTTTTGTTTAACGCTATTCTTTTTCAAGTTTTGTACTTTTTGTTTAATTTCAACTGCATCTTATGATTTCATAATTTTTCTTTTGTTCGAGTTTTCAACCCGTTTTCACCTGCACAAGAGCAAAATTTTCGGTATTCCGGCCCATCTTTAAACGGTACACTTCAAACACAATTTAATATTCAACACCAATCAAAATAAAACTTTGAGAAGCCAAGCAGTCTTTTAAATTATTTTGATAATTCTTTTGAATAAAATAAAACTTATTGTTATATTCCAATAACAGATTACTTTGCTGGGTTGCTGTAGCTATTGTTTTATTCAGTTATGCCAGAATATCTCCTATGCTCATGCCATCGAACCAGGGAAATTTCAATGTTCGGAACGAAATCACCCTTTGACAAAAGACTTGCTTAGCCCTGTTCCAAATAGCTGTACATATATAACTTTTATATAATTTAGTCCTTCCTTTTTTTAACGGTAGTTCTCTTGGAATTAGCTGAAGGTTAGGTTCAATTCACCATTTCTGCTCTACATGTGATGATGATACCACGAGCACAATGGTTGCTTTTCAATTACGCGCATAAAAACATAACATTCAGCACAGGTAATGACATCGTATGGTATCGGAACTCGTAGACGTTATCCATAAAGAAGACACACATCGTCCCCTTTGTGGCTGCTTCGTGTTCAGCGATAATGTCGTGAAGCGTTAGGTTTGACACGGATGGAAAGCAGTCTCGGAAGCTCGAGATGTTCTGATTAAATTTTAATATTTGAAAACGACTGTCAGGTCCGCTTAGTGCAAACTGGTCCTAAAACCAATTCCGTAGAGCATAAACTGCGCAATTGGTTTTAGGGACTTTTGCATGCAAATGTGGCAACTTTGGCTTTGGCGTTGCGATGCTTACAGCGAGGTATTTCATCTATTCTACGGAACTCCTGTTTGTAGCCACAAGAAGTATTTGTATGTATTTTTCACACTAACCTTAAAATGTTGCTATTGCTCTTAAATGTTTGGCGGTTCTATTCTCCAATTGCGACCATCTATGTGCATTTTCGCAACAGTTATCCAATATTTGTGACCGTTATTCTCTTTTTTCTGAATCATTACGCTCCAAAAATTTGTACATAAAACGAGTAGAAAAGAAACAGTCCATTGGTAAACATTTGTTTATATTTAATCTGTATAAAAGCAATACGGCCAATCCGTCCTTCATGAACAAAAATAATCGGTAAAAAAGAACAACGTTAGCGAGTGTTAATTAATTGGTGTTACGTGCAATAACATTCCGACCTACCGACAATCAACGTTTAAGAGAATCGATAACATCTGACCACGAACAACCAAAGAATACAATCCCAGAACCGGTCACCAGAATACTAGCAGGCAGTGCTCCGCCGACAACACCGAAACAATTCACCAATTAAACACAGAATGTAACAGATAATTAACAAACAGAAGCGCTACCCACACGCAACAGTAAAAAACAATTGCAACAAATCGCATATCAAGCAAAACAATGTAAAACAGAATCCAAAATTGCAATTAATATCAAGCGCAGCGCACATTATTCGACGTTTGATTTTTTTTCTTTTTTATGTGCTCCTTTTGCTGCACCCCAATGTTATCAAATTAATGTGCAAACTTCATCTTTAATGTGGTAACACATAAACTACGGAGGCATGATTTCTAAGAATTGACATAATTAATAAGCGAAATACTTGCTTTTAATATTATCTGACGTTACACTGTCATCACTTTT
The DNA here is from genome assembly GCF_013141755.1 of Anopheles stephensi. Classification (NCBI taxonomy): domain Eukaryota; kingdom Metazoa; phylum Arthropoda; class Insecta; order Diptera; family Culicidae; genus Anopheles; species Anopheles stephensi. The sequence continues at coordinate 93,601,621 of NC_050202.1, forward strand.
GGCCTTGACCTCTGGCTTTTGGCTTTCATTACATAAATTTATGCGCAAATTGGAAGCAATTGCCGGTGAGCGCTCAAAATGGGATTCAATACTGGTCCTGTCGAGTGGAAGCCTCAGATTGCTCCACCCCGTATCGCTAAGTTCTTCTTTCTTTGCTAACTTCCCTCTCGATTTCCATCTTTCCTTGTGAGCTTTATAATCAAGAACATAAAGATACTTTGTGTTTTATTCGCATCCCAAACACATTTATAAAAAATACCTCAAACCATTTACACAACAGTTTTCATAGGTGGTTTATCGTATACAAACAGTTCTGACTGTCTCTTAAATGAAAAAAAGCTTAAATTTTTAATTTATTAGTGTAAAAATAATCTCCTGCGCTCAAGAAATGAATTATTCTCAACAAACGGTGAACGATTCGATTCCTTAATGTTGCTCCAGCTGTTGGGTTGTTGTTGTTGCTGTTGCCTTTCCCTCTTGTCCTGGGAATCTCTAAGTAAAGACGTTCTAGTTTGCGCTTCAATTGCCTCACGCACAATTTTAATTGGTTTAGAACTCACATACTTATCACCTTTACCGTCGTATTTCACAGGCCGAGCGTCTTTGTATGCAATCCCACTTTGAGATACTCCAGCATTGTAAGGTTCGTATCGATTTCCTTGCACTAATCTATGGTTCAAGTTATCCTTCGGACGCGGCCGAACTATTTCTGGTAATGTGGCGAAATAAATTATTCGACGATTACGCATTGCTGGTACGGAGGATCGAATCATACTGGTTGGTAAGGGCAACGTATTATACACTGGGATTCCGTGTGGAGATTGTTCGATGTCGTTTGTGTACAGATAGTTACGATCTCTGTAATACAACGGAACATCATAACGCCGGTCGGGATAATAGTAATAGTAAGGAAATTTGTACCGAGGGAAATAAGAATCACTTTCTACATCGTGTCGACGCTCGTAGTAGTGATCGTACCGATGTGGTGCTGGAGGATGCATCCGATTCAGCATGTCGTAATGAAACGAATCATATCTGTTGTATACTCGGGGGTACATTGGTGATTGAGATGTTGCCATGAAGGAATCATAAGTTCGAGGCAAGTAACGTTCATAATTTAGGTTCTTTACTGGTTTGCGATACAGCTCTCGTATCAGCTTGTCGTTTGATGAATCACGAAATTCTGAAGAAGGCAATATGTTTTTCGTTTGCTGTGTGACGAAGTTTACTCTCGGAGCACGTGACTTTATACCCTCTTGTATTAAATGAATCGATTCCTGGCCATCAGAATCGCTTTCTTCGCGTATAATTTTTGCTTGAAATTCTGAAGATTTATGCGGCGCATGCATGATTTGTTTTTCAGCTACAATTGGATCTTCACGAGCATTCGGTTGGCCTGTGGGCGCATCTGCATCGGTAGCTTCTGCATGGCGTTTCAAACGACTGCCTACAGGTTGATTATCTTTCCATGCAACTGATTGTAAATCACTCACCAAACGTGCGGTAGAATTAAATACGTGGAAGTAAGCAGCTTTATTGTCTCTGGTTGTAAGCGAAGTGAAAGTCTGGAGGCGGTGGGGATGTTTAAATTCTCCTCTTTTCTCTGCAGCTACATCGGCTGTTATTGCTTCTACCTTGTCCTCATCAAGCACTGAAATGACCTCTAAAATGTTCTTTCCCTCACTCGAACAAATCAACGCCACTGCTACAAAGATGAGACATTTCCATTTTGCTCTGTTCAGGTCTGCCATTTTTTTTATGTTGGCCTAAAACACATGAAAAATTAGTTAGTGAAGAATAATTCCACCATACATTAATGTACAAATAATACTCTGTACAATACAAATTTTCATCAGAATGTTGTTGAATCAAAATCACCAGGCTTCCATTTGTGTTTTCGGTTATAATTGGGAACTTTTAAAAAAAATTCAGTAGGTCTTATTTCATCAATACTTGTCACACATTTTTCGTTAAATCACTATTTTTTCGCACTTGTTTATCTTAAAGTAGCATCAACTGAACTCACCACAATAATCACATTCTTTGTTGACACTCTTATTATCTGTTTTCAAATACTTACTTTGACTATTTTACGTCCATAGAAGTGGTATGTGGCGATACAAGTGCATCAAGAGCACGTCCGAATATGTATAACGCTGCGAATCGACTGAAATGTAGCTTTTTTGAGTTTGAAAATCCATTGCGTGCCTTCTGCTTCGCGTTTGTATACACAACTACAACAACGAACGACATTCAACGCTCGAAATCACATAGAATTCAGAACCAGAACAAACCAACTAAACCCAATTTCTTTTCTCTTGTGGAAACACAATGGATGCGTCGCACTGGCATTTTCAATTAACCTGCCAGTGATGAAAACTGAGTAAATCTACCCATCCCACTACAAACATAGGGTGCAGCATTAGTTTGTAAGCATATAGTCACTTGCTTACCACGATGAGCAAAAACTACACGAGCATGAAAAAAACGGGTGAACATAGGAAAACCATGCTAGTTATCCTCATGGCTCAACCGCAACATGTGCTGCGGTTCCAGAATGGGATAGAAACTCATCCAGCGTGCGATTCATCACAAATCGCATACTCATCATGTTTGAATAGACGTGTAGCGGCATTGCACTAAGCATCGTTGTGACCGTCACCGTATTCTAATTAGACACAAATACACCTAACCAGTTCCGTACATTTAAATTTCTGTGCACGGAGAGTAAGCAGAACACAAGTATACAAACTATTAAAGAGACCGTTATGGCATCATTGCAAGTCAATTTGCAAACTATGTTCTTGGTTTCGCGGAATTTTCTTCCGCTCTTCGAATATATCACTAAAATCTGAATCTAAAGCAACACAACATTGGCCATATTAGAATGTTCAAGCATGCTGTCTTTTTTTTTCGTTTATCCAACTGATCTCGATAATAACAATTGATGTCACTGTACGCAAACTGTACCTCTATCGCGGTAAGCCCGTTCCGCTCTGATAGTTAAAATATATTTCACTCGCATGAAACCAGTTGTACGCTTTTACGGAACGGAATATGGTCTCCATAGAAAGCAAATGACAATAAAAAGACAAGGGCTAGCAAAATTTAATGCTTTTCATTATTATATTGGACCCGCTATTCTTATTTATCTACATCAGTCGCAGATGCTTTTACTTTTAGGCTATACTTTTGCTACGACTGTCCTCTACTCCGTCTGCAGAAGAACTTAAGGGCACTGCACTTGTGGCTAGTATTCAGAACTGTGTTGAATCGAAAGGGTGTACGGTCTGGCCTACGGTATTGTTTGTAGATTATCTTATTTTTTTTTTTTTACACGCCATCAATAGTGCCATAACAAATTTACCCGCAACGCTGTTCCTGAAATAGTGACGTGTTGTCAAGTAAGAACTATTTTAATGGCTAAATGTTCAAGTCCTAATGGACTCGATCTTCATAACATGAAATATATGATCAATTCTTTCATATTTTTCATATACCCCATTTTTTCTTTTGTCTTGCTTATTATTTGCGTTTTTCGGGTTTAAACATGTATGTCAACAAGCGCATGCCAAGTTCCCTTTGATCTCTGTTATCGCTATAATTGATATATAAATTTTTCATCCCAAGTTGTCCTAACACGTTAAAGAGTAATCATAGAAAAAAGTATCTAATTAATGCATATTTTATGTACTCTGATCCAACTGTCTAATAACAATCACTCAATCTATTTCAATAACTGCATCGTCAGATTTTTCCACATCCGCTATTATGGGTTTGGTTTTAATACTACTTTCTCTACGCAAGAATTGGCTGATAAGGCTGTTTCTCGTTGACTGATTTATGTTTTGGCCACGCGGGACGGACATCAGAAGAGGCACACGCTTTTTGGATTTAGTGGCAATCGGACATTCGGTGTCATTACTTTCTCCTTTGTGGCTACTGTCACCGCTATCATGCACGATCGATGGTTTAGTTTTGCCCTTATCCATCTGTTCCATCTCCGGCAATGTATTCAGGCTTCTATCAATATTTGAAATTTGGTCCTTTGTGACCTTATTTACTGAATTACCATCAACTTCCTCCTTGTGGCCATCGATTTTGCTTGTAGCGCTATTGAACTTTTCAACGTTAGCTCTAAGTTCTTGCTTCAAATTCGTTTTCTTTTCTTGTTTTTCTGTACGCGGACGTTTCTGCAAATGATACTTCCATTCGTTTGGCAAAGTTAAATCCATCAGGTCGTACTGTTGGAGCACACTTCTCTCAACTGTCCAACATAATTTTCCCTCCATCGGTCCTGCCGAACGACACGTACCCCACTGAGCAATTTCCTTAATCTTGTTCCTAATGCTCTCCAAACTCAAATCAACCGACTCGTTACAACTAGCCCAAAAAGCATGAAACTCACGGACCAAAAACTTGCGATTGTTGACATTTCCATGCATCAATCGAGCCAAATCGCGGATCGCATCATCTGTTATTTTAACCTTCTTTAAGCTCGATTTTTCAAGATCTTTACTCGGCGACATTGCATCTGTCGCATCCTGTTCATTTATCGCACTACTGCTCCCATTACATACCTTGGAAGAGGGCCGTGTAAACGAGATCGGTTCGTCCGGGTTGTAAAGCATAGCGCGATCGTCTAACATTTTTCGTATTATTACCGAACATTCCATGAAACGATTTGCCTCCTCAACGTCGTCACCATTTAAGCTTCTCTCCCAAACGCAGCCAATCAATCGGGGTTTGATCTTTTCCGTCTTTTTTTTCATCTCCGCCACAAACTCTTGCTGCAAAAATTTTAACTTAAATTTCTGTGTCATTGATTCGTCGCCGATTTCACCATCCTCCTCCGCTGCATGCAGCTCTTCATCACTTAAGTGCCCGTGAGGTACGAAAAATTCGTTGTCCACTTCGTATTCTTCTTCCGGATCTACATCCTTTTCATCGTCACTCCCGTCAAGGGATTCTCCCGGCTCTTCCTCTTCCCATTCGTCGTCAGAATCGATTTCGTAGTCGAAGCATTCCTGGAAAACCAAACTCAGCTTTATTTTTTGTTTTTCGATCAATTTTGTAAAATGTGTTCTTACGGTGTCCTGCACAAAGGGACGACGTGCGCTAATATATCTGCTTCGTTTACGCCAAGTTCCCCTATACGGTGGACGACGATTTTCCACAAAGAGGAAAAATTTTGTTTTATACTTTTCCTTCAATTTTCCCGGATCCACCTCAATCTGATGACACACGTTTTCATCTGAAAATGAAAAAAAAGGTTGGATAACCTTTGTTTACTGTAATAAATTCGATAAATCTAATGCAAAACTTACCAACAACCATAATGTCATCGGTTTCCTCGTCATCCTCTACATTCCACGTACGGTCAGTTTTTAACGGTTTATGTAATTTTCTCTTCAACAGCTCAAGATAGAGATGAGTGCGATCGAATATTTGCTGGCCCTCTGCACTATGCAACATCTTATCTAAATTATCTCGCTGGACCGATTGGAGAACCCTACGCACCGTTGGCGCCAATCGCATGTCTCCTTTCACACAGAACGGCATAAATCGCGAATGGCCTAAGCCCGTACCTGCACTCATCATCGCGACACCTACCGACGAAGATTCGACGGAATTTTCATCATCCGAAGCTTTTACAGGACCACCTCCATTCAGCGACTTCTTGACGAAGAAGCTAGTGAAAGCTTGCGCCACCTTTTGCTTTCGCTTTTCCTCTGCTTCCTTTTCTTCTTCCTTTCGCTTTCTTTCCTCTTCCTTTTGCTCCTCTTTCCTGCGACGTTCTTCTTCTTTTAAGCGCTTCTCTTCATTTTTCTGTTCAATTTCAGCTTGTCGTTTTTTCTCTTTTTCTTCGCGTTCTTTTCGCTTCTGTTCTTCTTTTTCTTCGCGCTCTTTGCGCTTTTGTTCCTCGCGTTCTTCCCGATCTTTACGTTTCATCTCTTCCTTTTCCTCTCGTTCTCTACGCTTTTGATCTTCCTTTTCGACGCGTTCCTTTTTACGCTGTCGCTCTTGCTCCTCTTTTTCGCGAGCCTTCTCTTTGCGTTCCTCTTGCAATTTGCGACGCTTTTCTTGTTTCTCTTGTTGCTTCAGTTCTCGGCGCTTTTCGTAGTCCTGACGACGAGCAAGCTGCTTCGGAGTTAGTTTACGAACCTTATTTTCATCTTCGTTTGGAAAATTTTTTGAATCCGGAGTGCAGAGTAAATAAATGTCTTCCTCGCTCGAATCAATGTTGGAAGATGTGTCCAGCCCCATAATGTTACCCGATTCATTTTCAACAATCCCTTCTGAAGGACCAACTGCCGTGTTACTTCCGCGCGTATCTAAAGATTCAGATGATGAAGTTGTTTGTATTTTGATTTTGTTTGATTCAGCAAATCTTTTTTCGCTTTCTTCTACCGAGCTTGAAGCCAATATTTTGTTATCTTCCTTCTCAGCACCGTACAGTTGTTTGTTTTCCATAGTAGGCAGTTCTTTTTTCGCACTCACGGAACCATTACTTCCCGACGCATCCGCACCATCATCTGATAGGTCGGTGTCGTCCAAAATTATTGTCTCATCAATGTCACCTCTAAAGTTCATTATTTCTTCACCAAATGCCTTTTTCTTTTTCGGTTTCATTTTATCTACGGAATTACGTTTTCGTTTTCGAATCGGGAGTTTTATCAAAATTTTTGGCGAATCAATCCTATCAGCATCGAGTTTCTTTTGTTGTCTTTTCGTTTTTCCTGTCGACAGGGATACACCACTACCGCACACTGCTGATTCGGATGGTTCATCTGCATTGTTAGCAGGTTGCTTGGCATTGCGCTTTTCTTTCGTTGACACGGTCGGACCATTCTCATTAACTTCACATACACGACCAGCTTTTGCTACTCGTCCGGCATCTAATGCTTCCGTCGACGGTTTTCTCTTCCGTGCTTCGCTCAACTCCTCCGAAGGTTTCACCGTTGATGTTGACAAAAGTTGAAAAGGCAACCGGCTTTGTTTCATTTTACGAAGGTTTGATCCTGGCGAAGTTTTCGAGCCGTCTTGCGGCACTGCGGGAACCGTAACTTCCATGTGGTCCAATCAAAGTTGCAAGACAAATAGTGTCGTAAAATCTGAATTGAAAAAAAAACCTGAAGTTTTTCTTATCAAAAAGTAAATCGAACAGGAAGCAACATAAATCTACACTGCACGTAAACTTCTAGATACACACAATTGTTTAGAATATGGCTCGTTTTCTACACTTCATGAAGCGATTTCACGATAATATATAAGTTTGCAGCATTTCCACATCTGAGTTGAGCAAGCACAATATCACTTTGCGCCTGGCTTGTCTGTGACATTTAAAAGCGCGGTCAAATTTGTTTTCATTGTCATTGGCCAAGGTGTTTAATGGCGTTATTTTCAGTCTCCCAAGGTCTGTTGAGCTTAGGTCTGCACAATTTGGGGATTCGTGTTGGCATGGCCTGTGTTGATAAATTATTTATTAAATCATTCTACAATGAGCTATTAATTTCCATTTTATTTTATTTTCTTATTGTCAACACTGTAAATACTGACCGGAAACATTTGCCAAAGACTTTTTCAAGTCATTTCTCAATCAAGTTGATTAAAATTTTTTAATTATATGTATAAAGTGCTTTGCAAAACTGTGTTTAAGCAAGTGTACATTCATTCGTCTAGGAAGTTGCATGCATGCCTATATTTTCGATTAAATATTTATCTGAAAAATACAATACCTATGTCCACTATTGACAATTGCATCGATCACTGTGCATCCATTTATTGACATTTGCACTGGCAACACTGTTCAATGTTTCTGACTTCTGCCAACATCGGAATTGTAAAATACAAATATCGTAAAAGATCCGGAAAATTGCGCTCGTCGTATACGTTTACCATTTTCCACGCTTCAGACAAAGTTATTTTATAATTGTGTGCTTTGAAACCCTTGTTGAAGCAGCGCTTATTCCATCCCGTTGCCAATTTAGCTTTGCAAAGAGCAGTGATAAGTGCTGTGATTATTTGGCTTATTTCATTTAGCTTGTTTGCTGTGTTTGTTCTGTGCGGTGTACTTTCCCCTCATTCCATACTTGTGTTTGTTCTGTTAGAGTGTGGGCTTAGTAAAAGGTACATAATTATCGCACATATTCCCAATCTTCAAATACATGTTTTCCTTTAATCGCAGAATTACTTCCCAACATCTCATCAATGAGTAAGATGACTAAAAACAAACTTAATTTGACGTTGCCGCCTGGTTCGGTGGATGTTCCCGCTGGGCAGCAAACAACGCCAACACCCTCCTTCAAAACGCCATCCGGAACCGAGTACGTCATTGGCAAACATAATCTGTTGGGAAAAGCGAAAAACAGTATTGATGCGCTCACGGAAACTTTGGAAGAACTTGAAATGGAAGAAAGTGCACGCAAACGCATTAAGGTATTTCTGAGCCAGAAAGAAAAAATCGGCGAGTTGAGCGACGAAGATTTGGAGAAGCTAGGCGAACTTGGTTCCGGAAACGGAGGTGTAGTGATGAAAGTGCGCCACATTCCCACTCAACTTATAATGGCTCGAAAGCTTATCCATTTGGAGGTTAAACCAGCGATAAAAAAACAGATCATAAGAGAACTGAAGGTATTACATGAGTGCAATTTTCCTCACATCGTTGGATTCTACGGTGCTTTCTACAGTGATGGAGAGATAAGCATCTGCATGGAGTATATGGACGGTGGATCGTTAGATTTAATCTTGAAACGAGCTGGAAGAATACCGGAAGCCATTTTAGCAAAAATTACATCCGCCGTTCTTAAGGGATTGAGCTACCTTCGCGATAAGCACGCCATTATGCACAGGGACGTCAAGCCGAGCAACATTCTGGTAAACAGTAGCGGAGAGATTAAGATATGTGATTTCGGCGTTTCCGGACAGCTAATCGATTCAATGGCCAACTCGTTCGTAGGAACTCGAAGTTATATGTCGGTAAGAATTCTTTTTTCTCATTTAAGTTACCTGTATGGAATCTTACTTCAGCTAAACATATTACATTTTTACAGCCCGAACGCCTTCAAGGTACCCATTATTCGGTCCAGTCCGATATATGGTCTCTAGGGCTCTCGTTGGTAGAAATGGCAATCGGAATGTATCCCATTCCGCCGCCAGATGCTAAAACATTAGACCTTATATTTCAGGAACGGGGAGACGATAGTTCCCCCGGTCAGAGCGTTATCGAGCCCAAACCTATGGCCATTTTCGAGCTGCTCGATTACATCGTAAATGAACCGCCACCTAAATTGGAGCATAATTCATTCACCGATAGATTTAAAAACTTTGTTGACCTTTGCCTGAAGAAAAATCCTGAGGAGCGAGCTGATTTGAAAACACTAATGGTAAGCCGCTACTAAATAACATTTCAATTGCAGTGTATTTTACTGTTGGCCAAATGGCGTTGCAACGATCTTAATGCTAACACTAACCCTAACCTGAGCTATGAATGCAGCTCTATTTGGTATAGGAATCTAGGGAGTGGATAGTAGACGTGAACGAAAGGTTAAGAAGAGCAAAGGATTTAATCAAAGAGTTGGGAATTGTAATTAAATGTACTCATAGCAAAGTGAAAGATTAGGATGATATTGATTAAGGATCGTTGTAAAGCCATATGGCAAACAGTGAAATCGACATATGGACATGATATAACATTCGATAGTTGCTTTTGGTTTTAGAATCATGAATGGATCAAGAACATCGAAACGGAAGACGTCGATATTGCCGGATGGGTATGCAAAACCATGGATCTAGCACCGTCTACACCGAAAAGAAATGCGTCACCATTTGCAAATTAAAATGTTGTGCGCACCCTGTAATGTATATGCATTCTTTAATAAGAATTAAGAATATTTTATCGTTTTGAACCTTTGTGAACGTTACATTATTGTATTTTAAACGACCACTCGTGGAAGAAAGAAGCACTTGGAATAACTACCTAATAGTGATTATATTCTATCACAACGATCTTACTAGTTATAGCTGCTGTAAGATTTTACTCTGTGTACATTATTTTCTGTTTTCAAAAAATTGACGCAAGGAAAATAACAGTTGCAGATTACAAAGAAGGAAGCAATTGCAAATAAAACCAACTAAAACAATTAACGCTCTCTCTACACAATTTTTGAAATTCTAGCATTAATTCCCCTGAAGACATTCAACGTAAATAACGATAATGGCAAATTAAAAATAGTATTGTCTGATATTTTTGTCGCACTTATTACTATTAACAAAAAGCTCGCCATATTCGGAAGGAATAGAAAAAGAGAACGAGAGAGAAGTGGAAAAACTATCTGCAGTAACGAAGTGCTAATGAAATAAGAAAAAAAAAACATGCAGCTACAATTACTGTTCCTAATTCACAGTAATAAAAAATTATATGAAATAAATTGTATACATAGGAGAACAATAGCCTCAAGCAAAATAACATACAATTATTTATTGTTTTCCGTCCTAGTAAACGGTTCACAGTTAACACCGCTCTTTCGGAAAAGAAAATTAAATTGAACGTTTACTTGTCATTTATACTTTACAATTTCCTACCGTTTCAATTTCTTTTCAGCCAGACAGCAAAAAACAAAACAAATTACCATCGTTCATATCATTTGGGTAGATAGTTTAATAGAAGGCACATATCCTTTTTTAATGATTTGTTTGTTTTGTTTCACGAGTATTATCTTACTACTTGTGTTTTAAAGCTAATATTAATATTTTTTACCCACGGTTAACTAATCACCAACTCACTAACTTTTGTTTTTTTTTTATAAGTTTCCAATACTGTTTTCGGATGATGTTAATGTGTAAAATAATGTTAGGATGTTAGTGCGACGAAGATCGGAAAATCTGTGAAATATCAACATCATGCCGTGATATAACTAACATGATTAACTCATTTGAAAGCTTTGTTATAAGAACAGAAGCAGTTGTATAAGGTAGAACTCGAGAGATCCCATCGAATTTTGGGATCTGTTACTATAGGCCAGATTACTTGCGTATGAAAAGATCATAAATTCATTTAAGAATACGATATTTGAAGCACATCCTTTAAATACTATTCCTGCGAAGAGTTTTCTGTGCTTACATTGAGCCTATATTAATCATTGAATTGGAACCAAATAAAAATTATCAAAAACAAAAACATTAATGCAAATTATCCCCGGACAGCATCATGAATATATGGATATATATATATATATATATATATATATATATATATATATATATATATATATATATATATATATATATATATGTATATAATTTGTTTTGCTCCTCTACAAATAAAAAGAATATTTATCTTCCATGTACACATCTTACTATCTTAATAGCTCCTCTTGTGTTAAGATCAGTACGCAGCCAAATACAAATAAAAGAGTAAAGTGCATGTCTTATTCAAAGCTTAAACGCTACGTTACACAACGATCGACGCAATTTTATCATCGAGAAAAAATCTTCATTTCTCGTTGTTTTTTTTCCTAGTTTTTAATTCTTACGCCCACCTAACCAGTCACGCGACATCAACCATCGTTGGTTTACAAACGGTCAGGGTAGAAGGAGTGGTTTGAAATATGCACGACAAAATATGGCCGTCGGCGATGGCGGAAGATCCTGACTGCGGTAAAATGTGTTACATTCTTTCTCCGTTAGCTTATCAAAAACGGCCGCATACTCGCGATGGAACGAAATGAGATCGATGTCCGCTCGGCCGATTTCGATAAACGCTAGAAACAGCATGTCGCGGTAGATTGAGTGCGTACGATCGACGCCTCGGTGTTTTAACTTTTGCCGTTCGTTAGCTAGCCGTTTGACGGGTGTTAGTAAATCGTTGCATCGTATCGAAGCAATTACTTGTTGCATCACACTAATGCACGTTATCAAAACCAAATCGGAAAATTAAGAAACAAGAGAAATGCAGTTAAATTAGATGAAAAGATTGCAGAAAATGCACAGAACACTTACGTTCTATTGATCGATGTTTGGTCGGTAAGCAGAGCTTTCAGTAAAGTACTGTCTGGTTGATTTTGTCGCCATAGCATATACATCGCTGGCCCCGCTTCCGAATGAAGTCGAGGATTGTCCCACAAACAATGTACATTCACTGTTTTTACATTGCTCAACGGATCGGGGTTGTCATCCTCCTGCAAGAATTAGAAAATCACGTTAAACAAATTATTTACATACCATTCTCAGCTTCACGGTACTTACCTGCTGCGGTAAGGCAAGGTAAGGAAGATGTGTGTTGACGTCTATTCGTTCCATAAACCATACTAAATTCCAGTAAATGATAGGATGTTCCTCCACGAACTTTGCATTACTAAGCGCCAAATCACCTTCCTCACTAAGAATGTTTTCTAACTCTTTACGTAGCACGAGTGGATTTAAATATGGCACACTTATCATGTCATGTTGATGCTTCGAAGTAGTATGCTGCTGAGAAGACGGATTATCTCGCTGAGGATTTTGTCCTTCGCGTTTAATTTGCACATTTAGAAATGGCACTGTCACCTTCCCGCATGCATTGCATGTGGTGTTCAGATTGGAATCTTCCGCTGACCATCCAGCCATAACGTCTTCATCATACAGGAGTACAGAACAGTTATGACATTGCGAACAAGACGTGATTTGGATAACGAAATCTGCAATACTAGCCTCCGATACCTGGAAAACCAACAGGATGTTGAACCGTAAGACTGCTGTTTGCTTTTTTAACCTTGGTGGCATTATACGTACCTCTGCGAATGTGGGATACATATTATCTGGCAACGTTGGATATACATTCAAGCTATTTGTCGACGTTGCATTTTCACCTAAAGGAACCAAATTATTGTAACTAGACTTACGCGATTCACTGAAACGACCCCAAAGATCGAATTCACTGGACACACGACGCGACCGGCTGCCATTCATTGTCTGCATCGGATCATCGTGATGAAGTAGATCATTTTCAGACCCATGGCCGTCTCTTTCCAATCCACTCCCACCAATTAATCCGCTACCTGTTTTGACTGGCGTTGAATTTGCTGAAATGGCTTCTTTTATATCGTCCAACTTCTTTGCTACCGAATTGGCTGCATTCTTGATGCTGCTTAATCCACTCTGTAGGATCTCATTTGATTTTTTCCCAGTAAGGCTCGGACTGTAATGAAAAGTATCATAATTGTTTACTAACACAATTGTTTCATTTATGCAATGCCCAACGCGCAAACACCTGACAACTTTAAATTGAACATTCTTGCGTGTTTTTGAGCGATTTTAACGATCTTCTAGGAATATGTTATAATGTTGTTTGTTTAAAATTGTTTTATTTCTTTTAAAATTGTTTTATTAGCCATCTTCTTTGGTACTAGAACCTAGAAAGGCTTAGACCTGCCATTTCTGGCTCTCCTTGAGCTGATTTTACCAGCATCCTGCTGGTTAGGATTATCATCCTGATAATCAAACTTGCGTATGGGAAGGCGGTCGCCGGGCCTGTCGTGTGAAGAACGGCGCCTCTATCGCCTCGTCCATAGCAAAGCACTATTCTTATTAACCACTAACAGAAGAAAAAAACAGTTCGAAAATCGGTTCCCAATCTGTTGAAATTTATAAGAAATTCTTTAACAAGCATCTCCAACTCCATAATCAAATTTCGTCAAAAGTAGTTTTAGAATTAATGTTTATGTGATTAATATTGGATCTTTTGAATAGTTTTACGATTTCATTAAATAAATATCTTCTCTTCTTTCTTGGCCTAACGACCTCTTAAGTCACGCCTGTCATTTCTTGCTTACTAGACTTAATGATATACGCATAGTTGGATAGTCAGTCCTCACTATGGGGGAAACGGCCCAGATGGGATTTGAATCCCGGTCCTGTCGTGTGAAGACATCCATCTACTACCGGCCACCTCCATTAAATCCATTAAATAAATATGATGCTTGTAATTGAAATTTTTAAGTACTATTATTAGGTCTATTACACGTGGTAATTTTGCTTGGAATAATTCCGGAATTTCGCTGTTTCGCTGTGGGGCGGTCCGGTGGCCGAGGCGATAACGGTGCCGTTCTTCACACGGCAGGACCGGGGTTCAAATCCCATCCAGACTAGACTGCCTCCCCGTACGCAGGGCTGATTACTTTGCAACGGGTAAAATTAAGTCACAGAAAGCCAGCAATGGCAGGCCGAGTCCTCTCGAGGTTGTAGTGCCAAGTAAGAAGAAGAATATTTGAAACTATAGAAAATATGTCAAAGATTGTTTAGAAACATGCAAACATCTTCCCAGAAAAATGAGTGTTGCATTACTTATCATACAGATGATATCAAAATCTTTCATTTGTTGCTTTAGAAATCGCACTCTTGAATGTCCACTTGTAAGCATCTTAATTTTAGTACTCTGTTATTCTTTTCTGGGCGGTCAGTGGCCAAGACGATGGCAGCACCTTTAGCATCCTTTAGAATCCCGTCTAGACCGTCTCCTATTACACACTGACTCCAGTTATGGGTAAAATCATGTAGAGGAAGACATAAATGGCAGAAATGGATATCTCGAGCTTTCTTGAGGTTATAGTGACACACTAGATGAAGTTATTTTTTGTGGCCAAATGACATTGGATGAGTAGTTAATAACTGCGCTCAAATATAATCATAACTACCCAATCCGAGACATGTCAAATTCGCCAAATTGCCCACGAGTAATTAAAAATGTTATCATACAAAGAAAGTATTAGTTTGTTTCTATATCTAGCTTTATGAGCAAATACACTTACCTTATGTTAGAAATATTCTCTATCATGTTTGTGGATAACGATTTCAAGTCTTTTTTCATGGACATGCGTGCAGGTGAGTAACGGCTACAATAGAGCAGAAACATTGCGGTATGGGAAATAATAACAGAGACAAAACAAAACAAGGCTTCTACAAATATGTGCGAGCAAACATTCAACATACTTCAGCTACATAAATGAAGTAAATAATAAAAAAAAAAAACATATTCTTGTCAATGAACACATCAATCAAGAAAAGCAAATCAAATCTCAAAATCTAAATCTAATTACATTACGTGAAACGGTAACACACCATCCAATTATCAAACTAAATACTCACCCGAAGTTAAACTTCAACGTTGACCCCAAACTTCCAAATCCCGACGAAACCGTGCTGGTCATAGGCATAGTTTCGGACCTTTGCATGCTTTTGTTTAGCTGTGTCGAATCGTCAAACGTTGCTGATCGTTGACCTTTGAATAAGATAGGTTGGTCAGTGTAGATGGTATTGTTGTTACTCGCTTGATATTGTTCCGCATTTTTCTCTACAGTTTCGCTCTGTTCAGCCACCAACTCTTCCGTCATATCATTCAGTGCTCCCAAGGGATCGTCCTGCGTAACTAGAGTGCGAGGTGAAATTCTGAAAATAAATAATACAACCATTTAGGAGACTTTATATATAGCAACAACCCTTTGCATAATCTTTTCGTACTCACTTTGTAGGACTGCCCTTTGCATATGCGTCCTTCGTATCTTCTGATTCAGAAGCAATGCTGCCCGATTCTCGTTGAAATTCTAGCACACGTTTCGATTTCATCCCATCGCCTCGTGTTTGTCGCTGCAGTTTGTCAATAAATTTCGAATCTCCTGCAAAGCTATCGGCTCTTGCTAGCATGCGCGGACTGATATCGCAAGCATTAGCAGGAGATGCCTTTTTGTAACCAGCTTTTGCTTCCTTCGCAGCAACAGTACTAGCATGTGAATGCAGTTGTTTGAGATGATGACTCGCCTCACCGCTAATTAACAGCCCAGCACTCGATAGTACATCCGCGGATTCCTGGTGACCAGGAGTTGTAGTTTGCCGCACAATTGCACCTACTCTTCCGCGCAGTTTGTCGAAGGCACTAAAGTCCATCGTTACGTTCGTATTCGGTTGTAGTTGTTGCTGTTCTGCTTGCGAATATCCAGAGTCAAGGCTTGTTCGTGATGTACCGTCTACTAGCTCTAATGCACCGCCGATGGAACTGCTTTCGTGCGAAAGGGAGCGCCGGCGACGGTCGGCAAATTTTTTTCCAGCACGTTTAAAATGTGCTGCCCCGATCACAATGTTCCGCAAACGATGCCAACGCATTTGTGACGACAAGATGGAGTCCGATGGCCACTGAGCCTCCAGTACGCACCGATTGTAAACTCCATACGTGAGCGCGTTCGGTTGAATGCCCGATCGCTTCATCAGGTAGTGTAAATGAACTGCAAGCACGGGAAGATTGTGCAACCCGCACAGCTGCATCATAATGCGATAGCAAACCTCATCGCACGGCACCTTCAGCTTGCATGCTTTGCTAAGTAAATCGTATGCCGCTTTTAACACGGCATGTTCCCGACCCGTGTTCTCCGATATTAAGCTCGGTAAAACGATAAAGTAAATAGAGTAGCATGTAGCCAGCAAATGTTTTGCCCACAGCTCCGGATTTCCTTGATGTTTGCGGGCTAATTTCTGCGCTGTTTTAATCTCATGTTTTGTGCGACGGGCCATCGGTGACCCAGGAGCAAGACTGTTGTTGTGATGCTGCAACACATTATCCAGCACACTTCTTCGCGTTTCTTTTAGCAACATTGAATCGAGCGAGAATGAACTATAAGCGTATAGTTGATCTGGCAATCCGGGTTGGCATTCGGGCGGTAGAATAAATTTGGTGCGCTCGCTGCTCTGACCCGAATCCCATTCGATGAGCTTGATTTCGGTTGGCGTATCTTCGTACGCACTCACCTTTTCGGCACATTCATCAAAAAATGCTAAATTGTGGTCGCTGTCCGACACGAACGAACGTTCTTCAATAAACCGGATGAACATTTGCGTTTTCATAAGCAGAGTGAAAAATTTGTGATGTGCCTTATCACGGGATCGTAGAAAAGCGTCCATGCGAAACAGCGCGCTCGGATCCGTAGCTCCAATCGTAGGCGCCTTCGAAATCGGTACTAAGTAATCCCGGTAGCCCTTTAAAATGCATGCCATGAACTGTAAAAATGCTTCCTGAATCCGTTGTTCTAGATTTTGTTCGCGTTTTCGCTTTTTTAAATCACGATCCAAGCTGTTGTTCGAGTCACAACCTTGGTTTTGATTCAATTCTTCTAGGTTACGCAAAGTTTGTCGTAAAACACGTGCTGCTCGTTTTGGCAAAAGTTTGGTAGTTAGGTGCTTTTGCGATTCACACAAACTAATATTGTTTGTGTCCAGATCGACGCACGTTACATCACTGGGTGGTTCGTATAGATCGAAAAAACGTGAATCCACTCCTATAAGGTACGGAAGTGGGGCATGTAGTACCTCGGCTAAACCCAGCGGACAGAGCGGTATGTAAGGACATTGCCATTTGAATGGAAACAGAAAAGATGAGACTGCTTCCGCTACTGCGGTCAATATGGCCGGTCGTAAAGAATGTACGAGCAACTTTTGTTCCGTTAAAACCAGCAACAGCACATGCAAACAGTTTTCCGGGCCAAGATTGGAAAGCAACTGCCGAAAACCAGCACCGCTACGAGGTAGCGGCGAATCTTCTGGTAGCGTAAGCAAAATTCTGTTATTACTGAGCGTTGAAAGTTGTAATAAAATGCTAGGCGATGGGAACGGCACCTCATCTAGCAGATGAGTTATGTATCGTTCGATTGGTACTGGAAGCTTTTCGTTGAGAATCGACAGTTGCTAAAATAAGATAAAAATACAGTCATGAGTTAAGGTTCTGTTAAACATCCACAACATGCTCATGCTTACGTGTAAGAATTGTAGCCATTTCTCAAACGTATCTCCAAATGGCCACCTCGACAAAATGCATATCGATTTGTTCACGTGCAAAGAATGAGTTTTATGTGAATCTTCCGTCCAATCCAACAGCTCACGTTGTTGTGTATTCAGTTTATTTTCACTACAAAAAAATAAAATATCAGTATTAGCTCAAACTTGTAATATATCACTGATCCGTTGTTCTCACCAAAAATCTTCGTAGAATGTTAATGCTGATCCGTATACTTTGTATGTACCATCGTTGACAGTCAGCACAAACGTACTGAAGATTGGTTGAATTGGTTTTCTTTTTATCTGTAATGCAATACATGTAGTTGCAGTGCTGTATTTATATATGTATCTACGCAAATACCTTCCCGTCACCGCCCGGTACATGTGGCCAAGTCTCCAACGTTGTGCCCATCGGTAGGCAAAACAGTGGTACACTGGGGCACAGTGTTAGCGGAAAATCATTATGATCATGTGTTGGATATCGGTGTAAAATTTCCGGCTCGTAACTGATCAATTTCGGACGGTTCATCGATTTTTTGTAACATAGATACACATCGCTTCCCATGAGACCTTTGTTGAGCGTTTTATGGATCATGCAGAACGCATGAGGAGGTTTTTCGCCCTTTGAAGGTATAACGACACACAGATCAGTTACCACCAGTTCGTTGCACGGCATATCGGTGGTTGCACGCCGAAACGTTAGAAACGTTTTGGCAGAAGAATTATTCACGTTCGCCAAACGATCGCCGGGCGTGCTTATAACAATCTCTGCATCGGCCATTATCCGTTCGGCACCTTCGTACATTACGCCAATATCGACCAAAGGCGGTTTATCCTTGCCACGCCGATAGTAGATAAAGCAGCCGGTAGTTCGAACGGAGCCATAATTCAGATCCGCCAGCAGTCCCGACGGCGTGTTCTCGAGTATCTCATAGTCCGCGGGGATTTTCTCACCCAGAGAAGGAAAATATACGCCTATGTCAGTGATAGGATCTACACTGTTGGTAGATCTTAAATGCGACGAATCGTTAAATATGTTCTCTTTTAGCAGTTTCGGGTGATCGGGCATTCCAGCTACCACAAAATAATCGGCCACTCTTCTTTCTTCCATTGTTGATCTAGATGAATGTTTCTATCGCAGCAACAGAAACTGAAATTTGGAAAGAATCTATTTTGTCAACATCGATTCATAAAGTTCAGGAGCTGTGTTAAAAACTTGGTGGTTGGTATACAAGTGTACAAATTTCATTACAAAGATTATATCCTGATTCTTGATAAAAAATTGATTTACTTTGGCTGTACAACCAACATACGTTCAGTCGGGCGCCCTTGGTCTTGCACTAGCTTCATTCCAATACAGCAGCAATAACGTTCTAAATGAAGAATATACACTCTCGCACACAAACGCGCGATCCCGCGCACGCACACATGAACCAAAAATAGAATTTGATGCATCCAGCATACCAATATGCACATGCACATGAGAACCCACAGGAAAATTGTATCTAAGATAACTATTTTCACAAATATTCAATCGTACATAAATGAAATCCAATATACACTATCCCTATATGACGAATTAAATTCATAAATAATGAAATATATTTAACTCCAAGCCTATCAATGATAATTTTTGCAGATGGATCCATTTGCCCCTTGGCACCATGCACATTTATTTTGATTTGCTAATTCAACACTGCTACCATCCCTAGGATTCCATCAGCATCCGTGAAATTCACCATTTGCTATTCAATGACGAACCTGCATTGCTTAATTATTTTGCTCAATCGCACTCCTCCAGCCACACCTTACACCACACTACATAATATAAAGAAGCGTACATCTCTTCTTACCACCGCTTAGCCTTGTAGTTTATTCAGTTCCACCGAACGTCTGCCTTTTCTTAAACGCTTTTCTACAATTCGCTAATCACTGTTAACTATTTAGTTTCGCAGGCGGACGAACTTTCAATTTACCTCGTTCTGTGGCTAGTCAAGTGTTTTCGTGTTTATTATTTTCACGAGAAGAATTACAAGACGGTAATTCTACTGACAAACGTCTTGCGTCTGACATGAGAATTGATATTGTCAAACGCAATGTCAAAGTCATTCCGACCAAGGTTTATGGATATGAGAGGTAAAATTGTCCAGAACAAGGTACAGCAAATCTCCGCAGTTCGCCATACTCGATATACGCCAATTCGCTTTAGCTAATGTTTCAACACACACAGTTCATAACTGTTTTGACGGGAAAACCTTTTTGATTTTTTAAATAAACAATTATGTTTACTTCAAAACAACATTGATACATAATATTGCCAAAAGTTGTAATTTTTATATTAGTAAAAAAAACCATGAATCATAACACAAATGTGCCCAGGCTGCAAGGAACATATGAAAAGACCAAATCCCTCTGTTTACAATACTAAGTCAGCGAGTTCATGAACTTTATACGGCTTTTTACCTAATAATAAATAGTAAAATCATAAAAAAACATATAGAAAACTCATGTCTTTATTTAACATGTAAATTTTATTTGGTTTTAAAAGATTTTTCATTAATTTTCAATTTTAATCAAAAAATCGAGAGTAATGATATTGTTGATATTGGTTCCCTGATCAGCGATTGTTGTTGTTTTGCCTGTCAGACTGGCCGACGCGCTACAAAAAGAAAACTTCTATCCGTATAAACAAAAATTTTCCGAGAGCTTCTTAATTACGTTTTTGCTCAGTGCCTTCTAATATCACCAATCTTGTAAAAATGAGTGACCAATTCAATAAACGAGTAAAATATAATTCATATTCGTATCGTTATCGCGATGCTACAGAGCACCGAGCAGCTTTGCTAGAGCAGAATGACGAAGAGCTAGTTGCAGGAGGAAGTTCATTCGGTATAAGACGGGCAAATATCATTGTTAGTTTCTTTTATAACATGGCATATGTTTTGTTTTCCAGTTATTGGAAGCAACCAAGGCGCAGGCGATGCACCTATGGATTATCATTCAGAAGGATCTTCCAATGTGATGGCAGAAGAAGCCGGTGTAACGACAAGCGAACCTGAATGTGATGAGTTTGTTACGGACTATTTAGTTGAAAGCTCTGACGATGAAAGAATGGACACAGAACGCACAGAAGGGTATGATGTAGAAGCCGAATTACGTCGATGGGCAATATCCACCAATCAATCGTATAATTCTATAAGTCAAGTTATGGAAATCATCTTCCAAAGAACTTTGCTGAAGACTCATCGAAATGGCTCAAATGAAGTTGTAACGATAAACGGAAGTCAGTATTGGTATAACGGGATAAGACGATGTCTGCTCAACGAACTAAGGTGCGTAGCTAATAAAAGTTGTTAAAATAAAATAAAATAAAATAATAAAAGCTAATAAAAGTTGTAAGTTGTTGTTAATATTGGGGATATACGATGTAAATTGGTAGCTGTTCCCCTTTCCAAAGAAAATGAGTATCAATATGTTCCATTAATTCATACCCTCGTAGGCTAATATTTTCATTTCTTAGATAATAAATAATTAATATGATTTTCTTTCTGTATCGTTCTTTTTAATTACTATAATTTATGGATTATAACATTTCAAAAATTTACATATTATACATTATACATTTTTCATGAGTTTTTATTATTAACATACATATTACATCATATTACATGTATTAAAAAAAATAAGGACACTTAGTTACTGAAGGAACTTTATAACAAAACAAAAAACACTAATAATGAGAATGTTGATGTCTGTGGTGCGTGGATTTAATCTTACCTTCTAGGTTCAGTCTTTGGCGGGCATGCTTCAATTTATTTTGGAAGAATGTTTTAATTTTTTGAGGAGTTGGAGTTACTCCGTGAAAGGTTCCAATGTGCTTAAATAAGGCAAGAATATTTTTATATCCAAACAACGGAATTTTTTAGTTCGGATGTCCAATTCCCGTCCAGCTCATCTCTATAACAAACTGTCTGGCAAATATGATGTCCATCGCTGAATGAAGCCTTTCTTCCGAGCTATCTGTTGGCAGCTGGCATTCCAGATATTCTTCAAATTCTTTTTTATACTGCTGATCATTAAGCTGCTGATCCACTGCATCCAACATTTCTTTGGATGCGATCGGTTCCCAGTTGAATGAACTATTTGTTACCAATCCTGGACGAGGAGAGATTTTATCTAAGATCAAGTCCAGCTTAGTTTTAATAATTGCTTGATTTTTCTCAACAACTCGAACCCTGTTGGCGTGGTTAGTTTCTATTTCATTAAGTTTCTGGTCCAAATTTGTAATTTTTTTTGTCATGTCATCCATTTTCTGTCCAATTGAAACTAAAAGATCGCGCAATCCTGCGTCTATAGAAGATTTTGTTGTCTCTAGATTTATGGGACTATTGCTGCTTATGGGTTTGGAAATGTTGGGTTTGTTGGATGCGGAAAAAATGGAATCCGAAATGGATGCGGGAACATTGCGGTGAACGATGTTTGTTGCAGGTTGGATGTTCTTGGATGTATTTTTTGCCGTTGGTAGTTGTTTTATAAAATCTGGATGTAGTGTTGGTTGTGATGAGGAAGCTGTAACACAACGATGAAAAAAAAAATACATATTACTCTCAATACTGCTCCCAATCTTTCAAACGCATGCCGAGAAAACCATACAAACCTGCGGAAACACTGCGGTGAACGATGTTTGTTGCAGGTTGGATGTTCTTGGAAGTATTTTTTGCCGTCGGTAGTTGTTTTATAAAATCTGGATGTAGTGTTGGTTGTGATGAGGAAGCTGTAACACAACGATGAAAAACAATACATATTACTCTCAATACTGCTCTAAAGTTGTATGAACCAATATTTTTTTATACCTGTAGGCTGCGGCTTCTCGGATAAAACATATTTTCCGTCTCTCATATTGAGCACCACAATCTTGCGTGGTGTGCTAAATGATTCGCCACATCGTTAAAACACGAACAAAGAGATAAATATATTATACATCGAATCCTTTGTTACATGTAATTTAAAAATACATACTTTTCCATGTTGCTTGGTTGCTTCTCTTATTGGATGTTTACGTCTCGACACAACACAACCGCAATAGCTCACACGGATCAGATGGAGGACAAGCAACTCGGTAAGTACAAGTTCAAATCAACTTATAACCCTATATAATTTATAACACAGAAAAAGATACGAAGGCCACCGGTAAAGGGAGGGTACTACACACAGCTATGGCATATGAATGAATGAATAAGTATGAATTTTAAATAAATGACAGCTACAAGAAAAAAAAAAGATTTTTTTCGTTTTTACTTGCTTGAAAACGTCACGTTTTTATTTTCTTTACCAACCAAGTTGTATACATTAAGACCGAGATGTATACATTACCACGCCATGACAGTTGGTCCGATGAGGTGTTATTAAGACGTCTTTTCGTGGTCTTTTCGTGGGTGAAAAGACCACGAAAAGACGTCTTTTCATCTGTCATTTGGAGCCTGGGTGTTTATTCATGGACACACAAGCATGAACAATACCCATACATAGACAAAATGTAATATTGGTTGTCAGGAGCAATTCGATACACAGCAGCTCTCCGATGTACGCAAATTTTTGGGACCGACCTTTTGAACGAAAATCAAATTATCGTCAGCTGAGGGGGCTCGTCGGTAAGAAACTCCTATCTCCAATTATGGGATAACAAACCCCCTACCCCCCTCGGTTTACACGTCTACAGAAACTTGTTTTCTGTTAATGGTATGTTACACGAATTTAAAACTTGGCAAGAGCACTTATCAATTGAAGCATCTATATATATTAAAATATTTATGATATTAAAATTTTTCACATATTTCCAAACAGCAACGAAATTTGTCGGAATTAATAAGGGATTTTGTTGTTGAAAAATTTTGCATGTCGAATACCACGCTCTCCTGTTCATTCACCATTTAAGCAATCTACCGGTAACAACATGCATCATATTAACACTGTGGACGATTCATTTGACGAAATTAAGTCAAAAGTTTTAAGATAAATAACAACAAGTCAATCCATACTTGAAACCGAACATGGATAAGTTGTTTTCACTTCGAGCATTTAATTAACAATATACAATGCAACACATTAGATGGAAGTTAATGCAAGGCAGTAAGGGATCAGGGAGTTAAAATGTAATTTCAAGAGTTGATTAATTCATTCATGAAGGTTTGCGTCTAATTAACGAACGTTGCCCGGCTAAATGTAATTTAGAATTATTAAAAACGAAATCTTAGGGAGAAATAGAGTTATAAAATGTAAAATTGCCTTTTATAGTTATTTGAAAATGTGTGTGTATGATAAACAATGTTAAATGATCTTGACGTACTTTAACCGACTTGAAACATAAATGCAAGTGATGCTGAAATAACAGTCACGCAAGACAGAATCTAGTTTTGCAAGGTCACGGTACTGTAAAATAGCTCTTCGAAACCGGTTCTTTCACAGAAATACAAAATAAATTATTACAAACAGTTGCGGTTAGAGTAAACCTGTAACACATACCTTTAGATCTTTTTTAGATACCATCAACACCACAAAAAAAAACAAACTTTTTTGTGCGAAGTTCTTGCTCGCATCGCTCGCTTTTTTATATGCGATTATATGGCGATCAAGAAGCAATACGGCCAGGCCGTTCTTTATGAATAAAAAAAAAAAAAATATGGCGATCAAGAAGATTATGAAGCAGGCAGTGCGTCGTTCGTTGCCTAAACGTTGCTTACCGTGATGTAAAATCATCAACCAAAAACTAGTTTCAAAGCCTACACCCGTTCGCTAAACATGTTTGACTGGTGTGATCTGTATAAAGCTTTGAAGTCTACCTATTATCCATCTCAGTTTGTTGCGAGTGTCGTGCGTAACGCTTCGATGTAGATCATCGAGCAGGATTCGATTTCTTGTTATTTATTGTAGTAGTTAAAGTGTATAAAAAATGCTATTTGTGTTATCAGTGAATCATGAACAAATCTAGCGCTAGTTATAGCTATCGTAATAAGGAGAATAAAAACATTTATTATGGTGTTTGGGTTTGATTAAATAAAGCGTAGTAACAACAAGTTCAGTATTGTGGAAAAAGTGAGATCCGTATTAAAATTACAAAATCGGACGAAGATGAACATCTATATGATTGTATTCTTCATGCTTTTGAGTTCTACCGTTATAACAGCGCGTACTTCAGAAAAATTAAAAGTTACTCTGCCTCATGGTGGGACTCTAATTGGTAGATATTTAAACACGAACAGTGGTCAAGGCATTCTCGCTTTTCTTGGAATACCGTATGCCAAACCTCCCACCAATGAGCTACGGTTTAAGGTAATTATTTTATAATAGTGATAAGAAGCACATCATTTGATACGAACATACCAAGTTACATTTCCATGGAGAAAGTAATTGAACTTGTGCAACCGTTGGTATATCAGACTGAACGTTGAGCCACGATACCATAGCCGACCAAATTGCTCTATAACAAATTGATCTTAATTACACCGACGTCATTAATGAGTGGGCTGATGAGGAAAATACCCACATACAAAGCTATTGCATTCTATCAAGTGCTAAACCTTGGCACTGCTGGCTTATCGCGAAGCTTTATTTAAAAAAAACAAAACAGCATCAATTAAATTTTGTCTCCATTGATGTAAATATGGAGGCGCCCAGTATTTGTGTTACGAGTTGTTCAATGTTTTAATGAAGTTCAAAGATCATAGATTTCTCGTTGTTGCTATATTTTTCATATTTTCACTTCTCTCGGCCTATGTAACAAAGCTCTTTTAGTTTTGGACTTTTATTTGCTTTTTGGCTCTTATACCTTTTCATCTTTCCTACTATTTTCCAACAACCTATCTCCCCCACCCTTTCTCCCTTTTTCCCTTTTCTCTCTCTTTATCACACGCACTCTCTTTCTCTCTTTCTCTCTTTCTTGTTTTCCCTTTTCTCTTTATCTCTCTCTACTACCGTACCACCTCCTGACTCTCTCTCTTCCTGCTATTCCTATATTTTTTCTTTGGTGACTTTCCTAATCTACTGTACATTTTTTTGCCTTAAACATTAATTTACCCATCAACCGAGCACGCCCGGGATAAGGCGAAATATCAGGGAGGAAATGCCTTGGTAATTTTTCTGTGAATTTTTTTTATTTTGGCATTTGTATTTCGTCAGCACATGCGGTGCTGACAATACGGCTTCAAGCCGTCATAATAAATAAATAATAATAATAATTAATTTACCCATCCCGTACGCAGAACTGACTACTTTACCAAGCGTAAAAGGCCAGAAATGGCAGGCAGAGCCCTCTCGAGGTTGTAGTTCCAAGGAAAAACGAGAGAGACATTAATTTAATATTTTTTTTTATGCAGTTTGTTTTTTTTTGGTTTTGTTTTTGTTTGTTTGTTTTTTTGTTTGTAGTTTGTACAAACTTTGCTATCAGCCATGGACCGCCTAGTCGTATTGCTTACAAAAACAAATTTATTGCATATGCTTTAAATCTTATGAAAAATTACTATAATAAATTGTTAGAAAGAAAAAATAAAATCACTTAATAAGCGAGTGGATCCCCAACTACAAAACAACAACCACCTGGATATTAATTTAATAACCTTTTAATAACCTCACACACACAACCGAGCATGCCCGGGATAAGGCTAATAAAAGGGAGGAAATGCCTTGTTAATTTTTGTGAATTTGTAATCGTCCACACATGCGGTGTTGACAATACGGCGTAAAGTCGTAATACTAAAAATATAAATAAATTAAAAAATAAATAAATAAGCTAGTGGATCCGTCTAGTTGAAATTTTATCACAAATGGGCGTAGTATATGCTAGTCCCTTATTAACTTTGCAGGATAGAATTTGTCAAACAGGAGTAGCGCTTCTCCCTTAATATATTTTATACTTGTCAATGTTTCTTGTTTTTTCAAGACGATTTCCTTTATTTAATACAAATATTGATTAATACTTTCCATTTCCTGTTTTAGGCTCCAAAACCATTTGGAGGGTGGGTGGGTGTTCGTTTCGCAACTACCGATGCCCCACTATGTACTCAGCGTGATCCATACCGGCGGGATGAAGCCATTTCCGGTATCGAAGACTGCCTGCAGCTTAATGTATACGTGCCGGAACGTCCACGAATGCAGTTGGCCGATTCAAATGGAACGAAATCATTACCTGTAATGGTATTCTTCCACGGTGGTGGTTGGCAATGTGGCTCAGGAACACGTTCGTTTTATGGGCCGGATTACTTGCTTGAGCATGACATTATCTATATCGGAGCAAACTTTCGTCTTGGACCCCTTGGATTTCTCAGCACAGAAACAGCTGACTGTCCGGGAAATAATGGACTAAAGGATCAAAATTTAGTGCTCCGTTGGATTCATGAAAACATTGCATCTTTCGGTGGTGACCCTCGCTCAGTTACCGTGTTTGGAGAAAGTGCTGGTGGTGCAAGTGGAACATACCATATGATGTCACCCTTGTCTAAAGGACTGTTTCATCGAGTTATTTCACAATCCGGAGTCAACCTAAATGCCTGGGCTCAACCGGCACATCCAGGAGTAGCACAAGCACGTTCTGTGCAATTGGGACAAATGCTACAATGCCCGCAGGGCATCGATGGACGATTTGCAGAAATGTTAAACTGTCTTCGGCATGTGCCTGCAGAAGAAATAACTAGAAAATTCTACGATTTTTTTGTAAATATTTTTTTGCCTTGAAAATGATGTTTTACCGGTATTATTTTCCTGAGCAAAAACTATACAAATATTACTTTTCAGCTTTGGGATACCGATCCTATGATCCCATTCCCACCCGTTGTGGAACAAGACGCTCCGGGAGCATTCATCACAAAACATCCAAGAGAAGAATATGAACCACATGCTATCGGTCTTCCGTGGATGACTGGATTAACATTGGATGAGGGAGCTTTGAAAAGTGCTTGTGAGTTATCCTTTTTTGGAAGACCTTTTTGTAATTAAACATTTCACGTGTAGTTCTAATAATCCATCTTTGTTACAGCATTGATAAACTTACCGGAACTTCGACAGAGTTTAAATGACAATTGGGACCGTGCGTTACCTATTTCTTTGTACTACGATCACCATGAGCCTGCCAGGCAGCGCCAAATTACGCAGCACATTAACAGCTTCTACTTTAATAATCAGAAGCTGGTCGAAGCAACTGAGAAAAATCTGACAAATGTAAGCATTCAATACACGCACTTATCGTACCATATTTTCCTAATTACTTCTTCCCATAGCTGTACTCGGATGCTTGGTTTTTAGCGGGAATGGATGAATATTTGCGAATACGTTTACTCGGCCATGATCGACGTTCATCAACTTCTATAAAATCCGGACCAACATATGTGTATCTTTTTGCACAAAAAGCATCCGCCAGTTTCACCGAGATATTCAAAGGAGGGAGAGAAAAATATTACGGTAAGTGTTTTTCTTTCCCTTTTAGTTTCAACGCTTTTTTATTGATTTTTTTTTGTTCACTGTTAGGTGTGTGCCACGCTGAGGAGCTTCAATACATTTTTCCCATCGCGAAGGAGATCCCAAATTTCCATACGTCCGTTCCTTCTGATGAAGAGCTGGAGATACGACGCCTTATAATACAGTTATGGGTTAACTTTGCTCGCACCGGTAATCCAACTCCAGCCCGTGAAACAGATCGTACTATTCCCCACTGGCCTTCGATCGACCAATTTCCTTTGCAGTATCTACGAATTGGTAGCATTGATTCCTCGAAGGAACCAATTTTAGCATTAGAATCAGGGCTCTTTGAAGAACGGGCTACTTTTTGGCGGGAACTTAAAGCGCACCATACAACAATTTTGTCCGATGTGAACCAAATTCATCAATCACGAAACGAACTTTGAGTCTATTTTTCAATTGGTTGTTTTTTTCACAAACACTTTTAGTATCTAAATACCCTGTCTTATTTGGCATTTACACCCATCGTAATAATAACGCGGCTGTATGAGAATCGAGTGAAATTAGTAATAAATTACTCTTAAATGTGTTATTGACATTATAGTATTATACGCAGTTGTATATTGTAAATAAAGGAAGGTATCATAGTAATTAAAGGACTTCTTAACGCTGTTGACTAACGATACGTTTATTACAAACGTCCGAGGGAGGCGATTTCCAGAAACAATTATCCTTTACAATAGAGTCCCCTGCTTTTCGTGTACAGTTATACCGTTTAAGAATTATTCCCATCACATCTATTTAAAAAAAAAATCGTTTGATGTTACACACATCAGAACCACTATCTGGTTTTTGGCGATCCTCATGTATATTGGACTCTATGTTAGAAAAAGAACACAGTTGAAACTGAATGACAGTATTTTTATTAATCACTATTGCATTAATTATAATGATAGATAAAGTTCATTCCAAATAGATTGCTTAAAATATGTTGGGTGTTTGTTTGGAATACGGATGTTAGAAAAAGAGCACAGGTTTAACTCCATAAAGACAGCTATTTGAATAATCAACATGTTGTATTTTCTTATTTTTATTATTTATTTATTTTTTTGATTATGACGGTTTGACGCCGTATTGTAAACACCTTGCTGACGATAAAAAATTCACAAAAAAAAAAAAAAAAACTACAAGTCATTTCCTCCCTGTTATTTGCCTCGGTTGCCCAGGCATACTCGGTTGTAGAAGTTTGATTGCGGAGTGATTATCCAGTTCTATGGTGGATGTTGTGTTGCAGTTGTTTTGGGCATGTTCGTTGTCTGGTTCCGGTTCTATTGCTATTTTTATTAACGTCGTGGTTTTTGAGTTCGGGTGTGCAAGAATTGAAATTTGACCTCGCTCCTTCCTGCATCTGCAAGAAAACAAGCAACAACAAAAAAAAAAAACAAGTTGAACAGCACAAACATTTGCCTGGGTACAGTGCTCCTCAAGCTGTCCAGTAGTGATAGCCCATGCTCGACCAGGCCAGCACCGAATTCCGAAAGTGTCCATCCTCCGAAAGCTCCATCCCGTAACAGCAGGGTCTCCTGCTTATCACGAGGCTGCTCTCGCCGACCACCTTCGTACCCAATGCCTGCGAGGTCGAGCTCACCCCGTCAAGACTATCGGGATGCGGAATCAAAGGATAAAACCGTTTTCAGTGGCGAAACGGTAGATGAGACTCATGTAGACGAGGTCTTTGGTCGCCAACAAGTAGGATCTTGTGGTTTCAAACTCCACACACGACCACAGAAGCTAATCCACATCGAAAAAATACGTCACTGCAGCCACACACCTTCGTTTGAGCCAGAGTTATAAGTTCTAGATGAGTCACATAATTCGTGACATCATGCGTATGAATGCCCGGTCTAGAGAGACCACCAAACCAAGTCCGCAGGGACACTTGCGTAGAGAGTCTGAGTTTGTCCGTCTCCCGCATGCTCTTCTAGGGAGGCAGGAAAAGTTGTTGTGGAAAACGAAGGAACTCTTGGGCTGAGATTGGACGGTCTTAAAATGCGCGTTGTTGGAAACCTGTTTCGGCCAGTGAGTCTGCTTTCTCATTGCCGAGAATTCTACAATGGGAGGGGACCCGAATTAGCGAAATCATGAATGCGTTGTCAAACATTGAGCCAAGTAATTCAATGATTTTGATTGTAAGGATATTCCGATTGCTTACAGCTCTTGGGGATCTTCTAATCCGAAGATCTCGCTGCTGTCATCGATAGTGCATAGATGTATGAAAAATATGAAAAATGCCTCGGAGCACTCGCTAAAACACCGAAGTCGGTGCCTTTCTTAGAGGATGACCCATTAGTGTAACACTAGCTTATTCTAAATGGCCATACTTATCGCTGAAAATGCCCGAAACAACCATCGGGCGAAGATCATTTGGTATGATCTTAATTTCCTTGCACAACGATGAATCTGTTGTTACCTGTAGGTCTCAGGAAGGGTAGCATAGTTTAATTCATGTGGAGCGCCAGGATGCACATTTTTTTTAAGAAGCGCTTTTAAAATTTCTACGATGCTGAAGAATGAACTAGGAGGCGGAACGACAACATTTCATTTCAGCATAGGCATCGCTCCGGTCATCACTTCTAGGGACATAGTGTGTGTTGATTTCATGTTTCCTAGTCTAAGACAACGGTACTGTATTCTCTCTAGTTGGAGGATATGCATGTTGGGTGCCAAATGGAAGCATTTCAAATACGTTATGTACAGTTAATGAAGAAGTATGGTGAAATGGTGCTTACGTTTTATTATAGATAAATCAATCGACTGAAAATAACACAAAACAAAAACAAACAAATGTTTATTTACTATTTTTGCGAAAACGACTTTTCTCGTTTCTTTTCGAGTTAATGAAGGAATGCAAACTTTCCCTTCAGTGAACTTTTATTAAAAATTCTCACATCTTAGCTAGGTGATCGGAATAATAATTTTAATACCATTTCATACTTTTTCTAAAATCGTGAACGTATATTGTACCGCATATATCACATGTTTCGCAAGAACGTGAGCATTGTACGATTATGGTTTGGAAGCACATGCGCATTGTACCAGTAAATACGCACAACGAAATATTGAATCATGCTTGCTGTCACATAAAATCTTTATTCTCCATAGTTAGTGCCTTGCTGACATTAACATTCCGCACTTGACGCGCAGTGATCGAAAAGGTAACTATGGGGATTTTGTGAGCTAATAATCAGACGATTAGAAATCGTTTAGGTACGAATGGCAAATGATTGTAAAACAATTATCTCTATCAAAAACAGTTCAGTGCTAAATACATTGTGTATGAGCAATTGTGAGTGTGTGTGCGTGTATGTGTAAGTAAATGAATGGAAATTGGTACGAAAAGTGGTTCTGCAACAATTCATTCATGTTTTATAACAATACATTTGCTTCCTTCGCTATGGTACGAACCATTGTCTGTGAAGTATAGTTCTTTTTAATTCGCAAATAAACATCGTCAGAAAACCAAAGGAATAAGCAAACAATGAAAAGTCTCAAAGAATCCGTATTGATTAGTGCCATTTCGTGTGTATGTGTGTTGATGTTTATCATGGCGAAAAGGCTTGGAACTTGGCAGTGTTTTCTACAAAGCATAGACAACAAATTAAAAAAGTACCTGTTATACAGTACTTTTTGTGAAAACTTAGCGAAACAATGTGATAAGTAATTTCGACCATTTTTTCTTCTAGTATTGTTATTTTTTTAAACATAAAGGACCGTCCGGCCGTATTGCTTAAAAACTAGATTATAAAAAATACTGCAATTCACGTCGGTTTGGAGACATTTCCTTCTCCAAAACGTGAAAGAGCACTTTATGCCGGATGTGCTCGGCCTTTTATTATTGTATTTAGCAACATAACTTTATTTAGAGAGATATGTACATGTACATTGTGTATCCATGGAAGTGAGTGGTACGGAGAAGAAAGAAGTAAAGGGAATTTAATTTTTTATTTGTTTTAATTCCACTTTGAATAAATTATTGCACTAGTTACGTCAAAGTCTCTCTTTGCTGCAAAACAAGGTTTTTCAAACAAGCCCTCAGTAAGCGCACGCATAAGTTTCATAGTAGTAAGATGAAACTGCAAAAGACTTTGTAAATTGTTCCATTCATGGAATTTTCGATCATGATAATAAAATGTTGACTTAAATAAAATGAAATTTCGTAAATTGTAAAGCTCAGTTGTTAATTTAAAGATTTTTATGATTCAAAACAGACGGCCTAGCCGGATTGCTAAGAAAAACTAATTAATGGTCAAGGAGAATTTTACTATTTACAAGTCGAAGCAACAGAGAGGAACAAATTCTTCCAATTACAAAGGAAAGAAGAAACATGTCGTCAGTTTTATCAAAATAAGTCTATACTTTGTTTAATCAAAAGGAATATTACATTGAGCATTTCACCCATCGCATGATTGACAATGTAAGCAATAATGAACAAACATAATCAATCAATCAACCTCATTTAATTAAATTATCAAAAGAATACACTGAATCACTTGACAAACCATGTAGCGTTGTCGCAACGCTAACGAATCTATTACAGTAATTTATTGTGTCAATAAAAAACAACGAACAAACACTTCCTTCAGTTTACTTCGGTTAGTTATAATCAAAAACAAACATTTTTTTTGGAACGCTTAACACGCTGCTTAACAGCAAACATGCTTCGAAATGATACTGTCTTCTGTACTGGCGTTTCTTATGACTTCAAATTCTTATAGCAGGAAAACCTATCTCATCTATGGAGCTCAAACGAAATAACATCGGGACGGAATGTACCACAGGACTTCCCTGCATAGATGATATAATTTGTTTTGTTACAAAAAAAAAAAACACTTTTTGTTCATGACTTTGTGTTGTTTCAGTGTTGCTTATAGAGCAACCACATTCTTATAATAAGCCACAAGAACGAATGTGATAAAAGTTCATGATTTTACCTTTACGCTTCCTTTTAACAAACCATTTACTATAATGAACGATGCGTAACGTAACTTCCGAACTAGTAATCACAACATCTCATAAGAAGCAATCAATTACTCACAATTAATAATTTTCTTTTTTATACGAAATAACAACAATTATTATAAAAACATACTAAATAATATGCCGAACTAGTTTGTATCGATATACTTTCGACAATCGTCAGTAAAAAAATGTTCGGATATATTTGATCAAATATGATAATACGGCGCAGGCCGTCATACTTAGCTTTTAAATAAATACATTTGATCAAATAGTTTAAAAGAACATTTTCAAAATTATGTTTGTTAAATTGAAAACACATCAAAATATAGAATACAAAATAGCTGAAATAGCAACATAAAAGCAATGCAAACTTTTATTAGTTGAATATGTTCAAAAGCGTTATTACTGTAGGGATTATACAGTTTTTCTTTGATTTTTCTTGTCGTAGAAAATGGAAACCCTGTACACTGGGCACATCCACGGATTTCCACCCTCAGCAAACATATCATATGGATCGTTAAACACTGCATGGGGCTCACAGGGAGGTCTAATTGCTCTGGGAGTAGTTTTGGGAAGCTCTGTAAGCTTAGTCGGGTTGGCATTTGCATTTATCACGTACAGGTAAGTGTTGTTTTATTTACTACTTTTTCGAAATCATCAGATATTATGTATTCAGATATATCTCATGTTAGAAAGTTTGCCAAAAAGAGTTTGCTAGCAAAGAATTATCTTATGCTATCTTTTAGCGATTGTCGAATCTAGTAATTTTCGAGTATGAAAAACAAAACATTTTTTCAATAATGCATGGTTGCTTTACAGCTCCTTGCACTCTTTTGTCAATATTTTCATTGGAGAATTATACAATGAAATTGATGAGAGCTACAGTATCAAACTCTGCTCGATGATTACGCCATCCACATTTGTCATATAAATAACCGCAACTGAGTGATTAATTTTACTTTAACGCATCGTGTATCGATTGAATGTTTCCTCCTTTTCAATATTGTAATTATCATATTATTCTACATCTTCTCTTAAGTTCCCTAGGTACTCTAAAGATTTTAACATTTATATTAAAAAATAATGAGATCGAAAATTGATAACACTATACATATCACGGCAATATTTGTAATTAATATATCATAGTTATGCTCAATATCATTAAAAGTTGACAACCAGGCTAAACGTTTTAAAATTTCAATTTATCTAGCTTATTTTCAGATTTAAAATCATTGGCAGGAACAACACTTTTAAGTCTTCTAGCATCACTCTTCATGAGCCAATTAATCTTTGTTATTGGTGTAGGAGGAGTGCAGGTAGGTTACAGCTCCTCTGCAGTCTGTGAATTTAAAAATATTACAGTAAGAGATTGTGGTTTACGTGTCCTACAAATAATTCGCCACATCAATTCATCTTCAGGACTCTGAGCTCTGTTTATCACTGTCACTGGCCCTACTGTTCATGAAGCTGGCATCTCTCTGTTGGCTGTGTTGCTGCTGTCATCATGCTCTTGTATTATTTCGCTCAAACACGAATCTTTCTTCGCACCGTGAAGCAACCATGGGCAAAACATTAATTAGCTATAGGTAAATACGCGGTTAACATTTTTTTACAAGAATACGAAGTATTGTTTGGATAGCCTTTTAATCGTTTATTGGTGTTATCGCATCATTCACAGTATCATTTCTTGGGGATATCCACTGATCATGCTCGGTGTTGCAGCTGCCTTCAAATATAAGGAGCGAGAGTTGAAAACTAACGGTTACACACACGTACAAGTTATTGCACAAATAGTACAAGAATTGAATGGTGATAATCATTGCTGGTATGTTGCATTCTTTAAATAAAAACAAATATCAGTTCTCTACAATTTATTTTCTCCATCTACTAGGTTAATGGAGGGATCGGCATACATTTGGGGATTTCTGGTGCCGGCGATTGTACTACTCTTTTCCGGATTTTACCTTGCCTGCCAGGGCGAAGAAGTTATCAAAATTGCAGCAGCACTGCAAGTTGACTCGCGTGCAAAAAATAAATTAGTCAAAAAACGTGGTTTACAAATAGGATTATTTTTCAAGGTATCCAGTCGGACTTTCATTTCATTGTTACCATAGTAAACTAATGGGGCCCAATTTAATGTATATGTTTTCTTGTCAACCATGTTCCAGATTTTAATCGTTTTGTCATCCGTGGTAGCTCTTGGTGCTATTGCATCAATTTGGAATGTAATGGAGCTATGGTCGGTGTACAGCATTGCTCAGGGAATACAGGTGAGTTATTGGGCTCACATAATTATCACGAAACAGAAATTATAAGAGGTACATTGCTCACGTTATATGTTATGTAGCAATATGTGTTAGCTTAACAATATTATAATACGACAATGATAAAACTGATCAACAAATTGCAGGGTCTCGTGGTAGCATTACTAGTCTCTTGCAACTGTAAAGTTTTGAAGCTATATTCAGCACCTAAAACTCACAAATCGCGCCGTGGAATTTACCGCAACCTAAAGGACGGTGATGGTGGCAGGTATGGAATCCTTTCCATATCCAACCCTAACTACGAGGAAACAGTACATATCGCTAATGTTCCCGAGGAAAGTCCATCTAGCCTTACCAAGATGTCCTATAAGGAAGGTTATTTTGTAGATCGCATGGACAGTTCTGCTGCACCAGCCGCACTGGATCACGCTTTTAATGGTGAATTATCTACTGCACTCTCGATTGATGAGGTATCGAAAACACCGCTGCCAGTTTCAGTGTAGATGAATGTGCAATACATCTTATTGTTATAAGTTTTATGTTAAAACAATACCATGGAATGCAGATGCAATCTGCTTGCTAGGTTGGACAATAAGTTCTTGGTAGAATAAAGAATACTGCAACTGGAAGGATAAACGCTTCAATAAATCCAATTCGCAATTGGTATAAACCTATCCATATCAAAACCATGGAATTAATGAAATATCAAATAACTCGCCGTCCAAACATAATCAGCAAATTTTCCTAATCAAGCAATGAGGTGGAAATGGGAAAATTAAATATCTTTCTTAACAACTAAGAGTGTGAATTATTATTTAATCCGACACAACACATACATTTATCACTAAACTGACAAACAAAATGTGTATGTTATGTATTCCGGAGGTGGACCAGTAGTATAGGCGGTTTCTTCGTCGATGTTCATAAGAGAGAATCGGTTATCGAATCCCGTCCCAACCGCTTCCCCGTACGATTAACTATGCCAGGACAAGGACTCTCGAGGTTTAGAGTCAAAGAAGAAGCTGAAAACCTACACGTTTGTTTGTTTCAATGCTGTTATGATTTGTTTTTACAAATTGGCGTTACATGTGGTACAACACATTTTTTGTGCTAACGAAATGTACATAATAACAGAAGCTTTAGCAAACTCAAACACTAATTATTTATTTTTAGTTTTATGTTTCTCATAAATGCACGAGATCAAGTTGAACAGCATGTCCTAAGTCAAACAATGCATTTACAAACTGATATAATGTAATAATTATGTCTAATTGTTTCGTAACATGATTTAATATAATTCAAACACTAACCAGATTGTTGTGATACTTGCACAATAAACACAGTACAATAAGATTTTGAAACGTTTTAGAAGATATTTGATAAAACCCGTACAAAGGCATTATTTATGGTGCGAAGTGTTTGGATCTATTAAAACGAACAGTAAACAAAATGATATAAAAAGGAAGAAACAGTAAATAACTACAACGTCCAACATAGTTTACTCAGTCATGATCGTTTGACCATACATGTAATTGAATTACAATGTTCTTGCAACAGAAAATAATATTCAACGTGTTTTGCCCATTTAAGAAAAATAACAAAGTTTTCACAGCAATGGGAGTATGCATTTTTTTATTTACCAAATCAATATTTTTAGTCTACACACTTCTTTGGATATTTTGTATCGTCACTATCATTCCAACAATTCTATAATAACTCTGAAAAAGTATTGTTAGTGTATTGCATTTTTATAGCCTTATGTGAACTGCGTTTCGACAAGGATAAAAAATTAGCATTAGGATCATGTATATGCAGTAATAACATCTATTTAAGACCATATCAAATCCAGCGAAATCATCATATCCTGCAGAATATCTTTAGGCAATAGTAGAGTTGTATCTTTGTAGTCTCTAATATTTTAAACATTATATTGTTAGAAATCTTAAGCGTTTAAAACGGGATAAGAAAACTATTTAAGTTATGTGTATGTGAGTGTGTCTGTTTGTATAACCGATCGATTTAATAAAAATGCAAACAACAACTTATCAAAAACCCATTTTTGTAATCTGTTCCCTTATAAAAATTCTACCCATTTTTGTTTTTTTTTTTGTTTGTAAACGATAAGTGTAAACGATACGTTATTTTATTTTTTTCAATATACTTGTTATTTGTGCAGTACAACATCAAGATATTTGAAACATCATTGTATTTGACATAATGATGAGATTTTCTCTATCAAAGAACTTTGTACATAAATTTAATCAAATTACGAAACATTATCATTACTTACTTACTTATCAGGCGCTACAACCGCTTTGCGGTCTTGGCCTGCTTCAACAATCCTCGATACCGCTCAGGGTTCAGCGCCGTCGTCTGCCAATCCGTTATCCCGGCCGTTCTGGCGGACGCATCAACGCCATCACTCCATCTCAATTTCTCATTCTCAATCTCCTACCACGCCTCCTCTGTCCGTGTGGACGGCCTAAAAGGACTTTACGGGCTGGGTCGTCCGGTGTCATTCTCATGGCGTGACCAGCCCACCGGAGCCTGGCGAGTCTAATGCGCTGTACGATAGTGAGATCATCGTACAGCTCGTAGAGCTCGTCGTTGTAGCGGCTCCTCCATTGTCCTTCCATTATCATACATAAATCTTATTTGAAGATCGTGAAATGATAATTGGTATGAATTGTAAACATTGCTACTAACTTCCTAGCTTAGAAAATGTTAGAATGACGGAAGTATTGTAATAGAAATGAGAATCTTTATTAAACATTTAAACACTGCAAAATGCAGTTGCAAAGTATCCAAACTAATGCATCGATGATTAGTTTTTCGCTGACTTTAGCTTGATTAGGTATGTATAGTTCACGCATCCTTCGCTCTCAAGGGGGGGGGGGGGGGGGTGACGCGCCCTTCTGGGATCACGCGCCACGAGAACGCGTACAACCCAGTGCGTGCAGTGTTTGGTATTCGACCCAGATTTGGTATTTGAGCTCAGTTAGTCTTGCCCTGCCATATCTGGCGTTCTGAATCAAATTTACCATAACTCATGTTCTAACAAATTTTTGTCAATAAGAATATGAGATTGTGAAGGACAATTTTACTTTTTAAACGAACACCGGAATGAATCGCTTATAAGAAAATTGGAAAAATTGAAATTCGTTTAATATTAAATTTCATTTCAATAAGTTTTTTCACTGGATTGAAATATTTCAAGTGTAAGATTCTTGGTGTTCAGTGGCGTTCAAGTGTACCGTGTGTAAAAAAGAAAAGGTTCAAACTCTCTTTCCTCTTGTCTTTCTCTCCCTCTCTTTCTTTCCTTTCGAATCCAACACGCACACTCACTCAAACTCCAATGTTCCCGACACGGAAATACGCACACACTCTTAGTTTTAGTTTTGCTATAGGCGGCGGATTAAAATTGCTTGAGCATCCCATAACGCGACGGCGTCATTTAAAAAAATAGAATAATACGTGTTTACGTAGAATAAAATACTGCTTTGTAATAACTATTATACGTTGTTAAGACGCTTGCCTTTGCGATAGTTCGGTGTCAAGGTTGGTGAGTCTTGTTTAGAAATACATATTTGATCTGATTGCAATAGATAAGCATGAAAATGTAGTTCAGAAATCTTGACGGATCTCTATTCGGCACGATTGCTACGTCAAACGGAATAGTTGTTGATAAAATTCTACCATTTTAATTAACGTGTCTGTCCATAATTGCAACGTTGCAGTAACAAAATGAGCAAAAGACGTCGGACGAGCTCATTCCAAGATGACGAAAACAGCGAAGAGGATGCTTCCCCCGAACAAAGCCCCGTGCCAGCAACAACAAGGAAAAAGAAGAGGCTTGATCCGGTTAGTGATGTACTGCCGTAATGTGGTCATTGCTAGAGTACATTTAAATTACATTTCCTTAGACATTCTAAAAAAAAGGATTTTTGAGAAGCTTACAGAGATGGTTTTTGCTTGTTTTGCAGATGGAATTATGTCAACATATTTACGATTCAATTAGAACATTCAAAAAAGAGGATGGCACTACACTTTGTGACACATTTATTCGAGCACCCAAGCGTCGCCAAGAACCATCGTACTATGAAGTAGTAATGAATCCGATTGATTTATTGAAAGTTCAACAGAAACTGAAGACAGATTCATATGAGGATGTGGAAGATTTAACCGCCGATATTGAACTGATTGTAAACAATGCAAAAGCCTTTTATAAGCCCGATTCTACCGAATATCAAGACGCTTGCAAGCTGTTGGATGTGTTTAATACTAACAAAAAACGTGTTTTAGAAAATCAAATAGAAGAAGGATGCTTGGAAATGAAGCCCAGAAAAATCACACG
Source organism: Anopheles stephensi (assembly GCF_013141755.1). Classification (NCBI taxonomy): domain Eukaryota; kingdom Metazoa; phylum Arthropoda; class Insecta; order Diptera; family Culicidae; genus Anopheles; species Anopheles stephensi. Next base: position 93,641,500 of record NC_050202.1, read on the forward strand.
TCCACGAAAATCGCTCACAATCGAAGAAGATGAATTCGACGAAGGTTCAGATTTCGACCCGTACGAGGAACTATTTGCAATCGTCATGACGGCAGCGGATCCTTTGGATAACCATGACTTGCATCACATGTTTCAGCTGTTACCATCGAAAAAACTCTATCCTGGTTACTATGACATTATCGATCACCCGATAGATTTGAAACTGATTGCTACAAAAATTCAAACCAGTGCCTACTCAAACCTCAATGAAATGGAAAAGGATTTGTTGCAAATGACGAAAAACGCATGCACCTTCAATGAGCCCGGATCGCAAATTTACAAGGATGCAAAAATGCTGAAGAAAATATTTATGGCACGCAAAGCGGAAATAGAATCAGGACGGTATAGAAAACCACTCACCAAACGTCCTAGGCTTGCGTCTAGTGCGATGGTGGCAGCGTTGAAAGAAGAAATAGAAAGCTCCGACGATGATTTTGACGATTCCATGGAAACCGAAGGTGATGGTCCGCTTTGGCAACTGTTTGACCAACTGTACAACACTGCTAATACTAATGGTAAGTCGAAGTACCACTAAACTCCAATTATTGTTGTTGAAATCTCCGGGATGAAAACTATTGTTAAAGCTTCAATTTTTATAAGATTGTAACCCCATTTCTTTTTTTTTTGCTGTACGTGTATTTATTTTATTTCATGTTTTGAATCATTGCATCTTGGATTTGCCCTTTTGTTTGTGTTCGTTCCTTTACATATACCATTTGTCGAATGAATTCACATAGATCCCAATGCCTTAGGTGCGCCTTTGGGTGAATCTCTGTGGAAACTGCCGAATAAACGATTTCATCCAGAATACTACAACCTGATCAAGAAGCCGATTTCCATGGCTCAAATAAGAAACAAGCTGAAAAAAGGAATCTATACTCATATCACCGATATGACCGCCGACTTATATTTGATGCTGGATAATGCGAAAAAAGCAAACGCTCCAAACACAAAAACTCACAAGGTAAGTTGTGCTGCAAAATAAAACTGCATCGTAAAATTTAACTATTAACTGTACTTTGTCTATAATGTTCTGCTCTACGTGTTTCAGGATGCACTGAAAATGCAGAAAATTCTCAACCAAAAGTTGATCGATTCCGGAGATTTAGAAGAAAGCGATGAAGAAGTGGATGAAGAAGATACGGATTCGTCAACCCACACATCATCACGAAAAAAGGCTCGCGCAGCCAGGGACAGCAAAAGTATTGGTTCTCCTTTACACCACAGCTCCATAAGTAATGTAGTCGTTTCAAAATCCAACCGCGTATTGCCGGCAACTTCGTTAAAAAAGAAGCTGTTATCGCTACATGAATTCCTTGTCGGTTTTACGTATGATGATCATCAACCTATGGCCCTGTTCATGGAAAAGCCTTCGAAAAAGTTGTATCCGGATTACTATCAAGTTATTCAGCATCCGATTGACATGGCGACAATAGAAAACAACATAAAAGCCGACCGTTATAACACAATCGATGATATTGTGGGCGATTATCGGTTGATGTTTTCAAACTGTCGTAAGTATAACGAAGAAGGATCGATGATCTACGAAGACGCCAACATCTTGGAAAAGGCATTAAATGAAAAATTAAAGGAATTCTCCGGCATAAGCAAAAAACTCAACCTTACAGGCAAAATGTAAGTAGCTAAAAAACGTTCTTTTGCAACTTAACAGTACTATTCCCGTTTGACAGTGCCAAACCAGTCCGCAAAAGTAACACCACTCCACTTGAAGTAAAACTAAAGCAAATGTACGACACGATAAGGGAATACAGAGAACCAAAACAAAATCGGCAATTATCGTACATATTTATGAAATTACCTTCAAAAAGCGTAAGACTAGCTTTTGCTGCTTGACATATTTGCCCCTTGCACTTGGTTGTCAATAATAATTTTCTTGCCATTTTAGGAATATCCGGACTATTATGATATCATCAAAGATCCGATCGATATTGAAAAAATCGAAAAAAAGTTACGACAGCAGGTTTATGAAAGCGTCGATGATATGGCTGCAGATTTTATGCTAATGTTTGAAAACGCTTGCAAGTACAATGAACCTGATTCTCAAATTTACAAGGATGCTCTATGTCTGCAACAATTGCTCATACAGACAAAACAAGCTTTGCGAAGTGAAGAAACTGTACCGAATGTTCAGCAAGCGGTACAGGAGCTTTTGTTGTCACTCTTTACTACATTTTACAACTATCAAGATGAAGAAGGTCGATGCTATTCGGATTCGTTGGCAGAATTAGTCGAGTACGATGAATGTGACGGCAATAGGTAAGGAAGAGCTAAAAAAACTGTTTCAAATAAGAGTAAACTTATTAAATCATTTCCATCTCAGAGTGAGAGCGATTTCCTTGGATCTCATCAAACGTCGCCTAGACAAGGGTTTGTACAAGCGTTTGGACACATTTCAAGAAGATATTTTTAGCTGCCTTGAACGTGCCCGTCGACTCAGCCGTACCGATTCACAAGTGTTTGAAGACTCAATTGAATTGCAATCATTTTTCATAAAAAAACGTGACGAATTGTGTCAGAATGGTAATGTGCTTGAATCGCCCGCACTGAGCTACAACACAATGCACTTAAGCGCAGCGGTAGAATCTCTACGGCAATCCAAATTGTTGCAGGAAGAGGAAGCTGACACAGACAATGATGCAGTGGTAAGTAGGATCGATACGTTTAATTTCATTATTCACTACGTACATAATTATCCTCTTTTATTGACCTATCAGCAAGCATCTCAAGGCGAAAGTATGACGATTGATCAAAAAGTGTTTTCACCCGGAGACTTTGTATATATCGATTTACCCGAAAACAAAAGTATGTATCTTTTTCCTCTATACAGCAATTGTGCAAACTTTTGTTTACTTGCACTATCTATACATTCTAATTTATGATTATATACTTTCCAGTTCCTGGCATTATGTACATTGAGCGTCTATGGACAACTGCCGATAACATTAAAATGATGAACGGCCTAATACTTCTCCGGCCTCATGAAACGTTCCACGTGCAGACAAGGAAGTTCATGGAACAGGAATTATTTAAAAGCGATCAACATGTCCAAATCCCTTTATCCAAAGCGTTAAACAAATGCTTTGTAATGCACGTTCGAGATTATGTGAAACTAATGCCTGAAAATTTCGCCAGCAAAGATGTGTTTGTGTGCGAATCGCGGTACAGTTCTAAAGCAAGATCATTTAAGAAGCTCAAAACGTGGAATCTAATACGCGCCAATGATCCGGTAAAATTAATTCCTCGAGAAGCTACGCTCGAAGTGAAGCGTGTTATGTCTGTTTTTAAAGAGCGGGTAGAAAAGCACAAGGAAGAACTTTCGGAATTACAGCTGCAGGAGGCAATGCTAGAAAAAGAGAAGCCTAACGTGGTTATTTATATGAACGGAGTAGAAGATGGTAATGTGTACTATGAGCAGTACAACACTGTTTGTGGTGGTGTAGTAAAAACAGGCGATTACGTCTACGTAGCTACAGAATCTGGCAAGCAATCGATTTCACAAATTACATCCATTTGGGAAACGAAAGAGTAAGTACAAATACTTTTTATTTTATCTTTATGTATATTCAATGTTGTAATAATTTCGGTTTTTCCTAACACCATTTTAGTGGAAAAGTTTTGTTCCGAGGTCCGTGGCTTTTAACTCCGCCCGAAGTTCCTGGTACTATTAGTAGGTTATTTTATCGACAAGAAGTACTGCTTTCAACTATTCAAGAAACTACTTCAGCTGTGGCAATTGTTGGCCGGTGTGCTGTGCTCGATCAAAATGAATATATCACTAGTAAGTATTATCGTTTTATTCTGAAAAAAAAATAAATTAAATGCTGTCATCTGGTTTATAGCAAACAGCCTATGATAATGTTTGTATAAAATTTTATAAACCTTACACACAAAGTTCCTGTCCTACGATTACCGGCGGCGCTACCGCTTCGGCCTCCGGACCGCCCGGATGCCTGTCATACCTCGCTCAATAGTTGTTGAAAGCTTTGCATGTTCGTCAGATGATGTAAGCTTGATTTTAGTTGTTCAGCTTACACGGAAATAATTTTCATTGTTGGTAAAACAAAACAAGAAGATGTTCGGTGTAATCACGGACGTGCAAATATGCACTAGAGAGCTGTTGATGTAAAATAAAGGAAAAAGGGAATACGACGACTCGTTTCCAGTTTTCCGAATCTTTTTCCAGTAATGGTTCTTGGAATGAATTTTGAAAAATTGTTTGGTAATAATGGCATTGCCATTTTTTTTATCCAAACACGGAAAACTATGGGAAAATACAAATTTCTGTAACTGCTGTTAAAGATTAAAAGTGGACATCCCAAACATTAAAAGAAACTGACGATATTTTCAAAATGATTTAATGCTTAAAACAATTGATTAACAATTAATTTGCTTTTAAACTACGCCATTTCTAGGGAGGCCAACAGAAATCGCGGAAGCTGATGTATACATGTGCGAATCAATATTTGACGAATTTAAAAAACAAATTCGAAAAATAGTAGCTCCTTCCGGATTGCGTAAATTTACACATAGTCAAATGGTTACAACAGACGAAGTGTATCATTTCCGTCGTCCAATAAATCCACCCAAGGTATGTGCGAGCTATAAGGTAATGAAATGTTACATGTACTGATTTTTACGGATATTTCTAGGTCACCTGTGGCGAAATTGCAGCCGTGCAGGAGAGCAAATCCACATCGAATGATTTTATGGTATGGTATTTGTCTAATCATACAATTTGACGGTCTTAAGTAGTTTGATGCATTTATTTTGTATGAACTGCAACTTACTAACCTTTAAAAAAGTAATTAGTTTAACTAATACGAAGTAGTGTAAAAATATCAAGGCTAATGGGTATTATACTTGAATGTCTGCAATTCATTAACATTATCAATTGAATTATGCTTAAAATCTACAAAAATGGTATATTATTCGTCAATATTGATTGAATTTGACGTAACATTTAACAAAAAAAAATATTGGGCATAAACTATTATAGTAATACATAACACAACCTTAGGGCAAAAGTAGGACAAAACACGCACGAGCACAAAGTGTTACTAATGTCAGTTAAAAAAGAAGCAGAAATTTTGGAGGAGCAAATAACATAACTATAACACAAATGTAAAAATATTTAAATGCTGGTGTTGACAAGATGCTACAAATCATCACATACTGTGCTGTTATGCCTCACCTGAATCTTACAGGATATGAAGGATGACTTTGGCATCATCGATGATTCAATCGATGGGCCTCCGTCGATTGGGTCGGACACAATCTCTACGGCTTCGCCACATCCAACACATTCGACCAACACCAGCACACCGTCGATGAGCAGCAAAAAAACATCCAAACCAGGCAAGAAGCTCGTAACGGGATACATACTGTATTCTAGCGAACACCGGAAGACTATATGTGCCAGCAATCCGGAAGCAACGTTCGGTGACGTATCGCGCATAGTCGGAAACGAATGGCGCAACTTGAGCGAACAGGAAAAGGCTGTTTGGGAGCAGCGCGCGATTAAGATCAATGAGGAAAGTGCGGCCAAACACGCCGCTGAAATGGGAGAATCAAGTTGTCCGAGCCCAGCAAACTTCAAAACCGACGGTCCAATCGTACAGGACATCGTGCCGAATCATGTATGGTGCTTTTGTTTCTCTGCTCTTATTTTCATTTCCATGTTCATAGTCGTGCTCTAGAATCTTCAGATGTGCAAAAATTACTTTGCTAAACATTGAATAAGCAGTTCAAGTTGAGTACACCACCGTGCCCATCGTGAGCGTTCTTTGCGTTGTTTTTTTTTTGTAATGATAAATGTAGCTTTTGGACCATAATGTTGTTTGGATTCTGGCAGTCGCATTTTCTCAACATTTCTTTTCCTTTCTGTTTTTATTTCTTGTTTTCAAACGCTTTACTTCAACAATAGGCCTACGAATGCTGCTGGGATAAATGTGACTTTCAATTTGAAGACCCTGTCGAATGTTTGGAGCACTGTATTGGAGAAGGTTCGGGATGTGTGTACAAGACGTTCATTGCTTCGGCAGATCAAGAATTTATTTGCATCTGGCGTAACTGTGTACGACTCCGTCGAAATATGCCACCGTTTCCAACCGTTGCTCGATTGGTGAAGCACGTTAAAGAGGTGCACCTTACAAAAGGCGTAAGCAAGTTAGTTCAACCTCAGGACCGTAGCAAAAATTACGTTATTTCGAAGCGTCCAGCAACGGGCATACACATCGTAAATAATGCCCCAGTTGCTAATATGGCCAACATAAATTCTAACAACATGGGAACGATTACGTTGCAACCGATGGGAAATGTGGGAAGCCTTTCAACGAACATCGGCAACGCAAACATTACGGGAATGTCCTGTCAAAACACGAGTGTAATGACTGGAAGTAATCCAATACAACCGTTGCATGCACTTCAGCCATCCTCAATATCCGCTGCAAGTGGAATTAATGCTTCTCAGCTTGGTAATTCAATTGCTGCTGCAGCTTACTTCAGCTGTAAGAATTCACAATCACAGTCGCTATATATCGATGATGAATATAATATTTTAAAAATATTCTTTCAGATGTGTCGTCTCAACCTGCGGAACCATTGTTTGTTACTGTGCCTCCCCGTCCGCAGCGTGTATTGCACTCCGAAGCGTACATAAAATATATAGAACGGCTTCAGCAGAAATCATCGTACATTACACCATGGCAAAAAACGTTAACAGCAACTAGGGAAACAATTCCCAATACGGATGTAAACCGGCTACCATCGCAGTGGTTAGGGACACGGGCCCAAGATCGTTCGGATACTGTAGTTGATGCGTTATGGCAGTTGCGAAATCTAATGATGAGGGAGGTTATTCAATTTGACCGTTTTTAACCGAACCGACCGGCAATGCCCTTCCATATCTATGTATTATAGATTTACTAATTCTTCATTTCACAGAAAGTGAATAAATATTACGGTTGCACCTTTTAGCTCTGTAACAGCTATTTGCATGCAAACTCAGTAGAATACAATTAAATATTTTAACTTATATTTCATTACACTTTTAATTGCATCAATTTATGTAATTTATTTATTTATTAATTGATGAGCAACTGATTGCGTTCAATGAAATTTATTTGAGTCAAATGCAGTCCGAATATAACTATATGTGCTCCTGAGTTTTTTTTATTCATAAAGATCGGCCTGACCGTATTGCTTGCTCCTGAGTTTTAGTCTGAGCAAATAACATTCTGGATATTTTTTCTCTTGAAAAATCGTTGGACTACTAATGCACTCCTTTTCTAACCATCATGAAACATTCTATTCCAAAGGTACAGGCGGGGCAGTGTCGTTACGCTTTTCTATAACTTGTGATACATACATTTCGACGTGTCTACACCATATTCTTGTACAAAACGTGTAACCTCGCCAGCACAACCCCACGCGAGTGTAATTCCAGCTCCACCGTGTCCATAGTTGTGGATTATTACATGAATCTCTCCTAAAAAAATATTGCATTAACAAAAAGAAGCTAAATATTATTTAAACTCTTTGACTTACCATTAGCAAACACTGCATGATCTACTTCCAAGCGTACACCAGATGATCTAACTGGACGTAATCCAACAAAGTCCTTCACGTTTACTGCACTTCTTAATGCAGGAAGAACGGTGAGACATTGCGCTCTTATGTCATACCGATCAATTGGGTTAACTTGTAGATTGTGATGTTTTTGCTTAGTTCCGCCTAAAATTACTGTGTCCGTGTTGGGAATTATGTAGCACGATTCGTTAGCGTATGAATGAAATACGAATTCTGCTTTTACTTTCTGTACTTGGCCACGGAGTGGAAATAAATCGGCATCTTTAAAAACGGACTGGGAACCCAGCCCTAGACAATTGATAATAATTGCGTTCGGGTGAATGATCATGTTTTCCAAACTACGGAGACTGGTTAAATGTTCCTGGCGTAACGTAACATTGCGAGTGGACAAGACTTCACGATAGTGTTTCATTATTTTTGATGGTTCGCACGTAAAAGTTATGTATGAAAATGCAGTGTAAAAACTATCCTGATGATTGTTCGTATCATCTGGTTTCAAAAACTTTGTTTTGCTAAATCCAAACACGATATCATGCCACCAAGGAACGGTTGTATCCGTTTCGTAAAGCTCTAGTACTGGCACCAAACAAATACCACACCGATCAGCATACCCTCCGCGCCACAATTGCAGGAAGTAGTCGTGCGTTTGTTGAGCCCATCGTCTGAAAATATTATTCATATTTGTTAAATCTCCCAACAAACATATCGTGAGCAGTTACTCCTAACCGGCATTCAGTGGTGGATGTTCCTCCCAAAGCGTACGGTCCCCATAAACCAGCTGCAACGTCACTAGTTGTGTTTGGACTAAAATTATCACTTATAATTTGTATCGTTGAACAAGGAAATTCGTTCGACAAACGAATTGCACACGATAGCCCATTTATTCCACCACCTAGGATTACGAATTGATAATGTTCGGTACTCATCGTGCTCGTGCCGTGCTCTTTCTCTAGCAGCCTAATATCAAAAGAAAAGGAACCTTTCAAGCCGAACGCGATCAACACAATGTAAGTACTTGAACTCGTCAGCTGATGAATGGCTAAAAATATCGTGTTTACTTGTGATAACAAGAAATGGATGTTCTTGTGATAACTTGTCTCTCTTGTGATAGATATGAACCAAAACGATAATTAATTTACGTTCAATGGTTGCAACAATTGACAATACAGTAATTGACATAATTAAGGTTACCCTTTTTTATTATGATAAACGGAAAACTGGAATTGATTTATTGCAAATAAAAAAATATACAAAATGGGTTAAATGTGGTGTAATAATGCTGGAAAAGCGTTCTGAAAAATACGTACCCGTTATGTTATGTGGTAAATAGACCAAAAACCATTGTCAATTTAATTAAATAATGTTTATTTTAGTGCAATCTTTTTTTTAATTAGGGTAAATATTTCCTGCTTATCACCTTTTCCTCTTCATGCTTTCTTCTGGGCGAGTTCGTTTTTATCCTGGTATTTGTATGTCTTAATGTAAAAGTCTAAAAATAACCCGAGCACAATGATTGCCTGTAAAAATCCGTACCACAGCCAAAACGTTGGAAAGTTGCAATTTCCATCGAACAAAGGGCGTCCAAAATGGAAAGCCAAGTGTAAGAACTGCATCAGCTGCAAACGTGTAAGATATTTTTTCCACCATATGCTATTATTGTGTGCACCCAGTGAGGTAAGAAAATAGTAAAAATACATTATCGCATGCACCAGCGTGTTCCACAACCCGAGCAGTAGCACATGGCCTCCCGGAACGAATACTAAAGCGCAGTATGTCGTTAATACCATGAATGAGTGATGATACACATGCAAAAATGAAACGTGGGACTGTTTCTTTCGTAACACGAAAAATACGGTGTCTGCCAGGTCGGCGAGTTTCAATAAGAAATAAGCGTAACTGAAGTAAACTTCATCCATTCCTACACGGGACTTGGAGTAGTCGATTGGTTGACAACGAAAGGAAAAGTGTTCATATAAAAGAAAAACGTTATAGCACTGTAATTGAAAACATTAAAGGAGATTAGATTCGACTCTTGTATTACAACCCGTTCTTACACACTTACAATACGTAGGAACAGTGTAACGTTTGCCGCCATTTGAAACAAATTGTAAACCTTAATCATTTTTAGGACATTGTACGGCTTACGGTTAACCATATGGCGAGGTCCATATCGGAGTACAAAGTATAAATAAGCAAAAACAATGCCTACGATGAGTACAGGTGAACCGACCAAGGGAAGATGTGCACTTCGTCCATCTAAAGAACAACACGAAAAATTACCCCCGCCTCACAGAGCTTAAAATCGCGTATAACTTTTACCTCTTCGTTCGATAAAGTAATCATTGTAGTAATTGGTAATAGAGTCTAGTAATGTCACCATGGTATACGAGAAGTACGTTTCAACTTTCAATGTGTGTTCACTACTGCCAATATTTACTTACTGTACCAGCACGATAGTTGGACTGCAGTTTTTAAACACATCATTAGTCTCAATGACACATTACTTGCGAGTCAATCATAAATCTAGTTTTGTAATGATATCAAGTGAAAGCCATTGAGTGTGTCAATTTTACGCAAGTGAAGCAATGAACCGCTTTATTAGTAAACTTGTGACAAATTGACAAAAGACGTGAAGCAAACGTGGAATTGTTTGGACTGTTACGTAAAATTAACAGTTAAAAGATGCATTTTGCAATTATTCATTTGCATCAAGTGCAAGGGAAACGAAAGGTACATTAATTAAGTATTTTCATATTTTCTTGGAACTATTGTGCTTGCATTATAACAGTAATGACCGAATAGACAACACGCTTAGTATGGGTTCCATTCCCGACTTGTTCGTACGTAAATTCTCTACTGTAACTGGTACCTAATATAATTTGACCTTATTGTGGATTTGAAAGATATTAAGATGTAGAACGAAAAGTAAAGTTTGTTGTAGCCCTTTTTGCTCTAAAATGAAATCTTTAGCAATACAACAACTTTTTGTGGAATATATGAAAGTTAGGTCGATAATTTTAATGACTATTTATTTATAATTTAAGTATGACGGCTTGCACCATATTATCGTATAATTTTAATAACTACTATGGAGTAAATGATCTCGTCATTATTTCGGATATCTAATAAGTATGTCGTACAATATGCTGTTCAGCGATGAAACAAAAGTTTAATCAACGATAAACGATGAAAATTACGCATTGACTTTTCACTTGTTTTGTTTTTCGTTGCAACATTTGTTAGTTTGTACATTGTTAATGATCAAACATTGTTAATAATGATCTCGTCATTATTTCGGATATCTAATAAGTATGTCGTACAATATGCTGTTCAGCGATGAAACAAAAGTTTAATCAACGATAAACGATGAAAATTACGCATTGACTTTTCACTTGTTTTGTTTTTCGTTGCAACATTTGTTAGTTTGTACATTGTTGTTAATACATACTGAATGTGTTCATTACTCAGTCTGTTAAAGTTCCTTAAGAATGTACAAGAGTTTTAGCCTTGTTGAGACACTTCTATAATTTGATGATTTATAAGTACACAGCAGTAGATTGGAATACTGTTCCAAATATTTTTATTTATTCATTATAAGAAAAGTCCCTTACAGCGCATTTGATAGTAACATAAATGTTTTTAACTTCTACCGATTATTGTTATTAAAAACTAGTATATAATTCTAATAAGTTTAACAAAGACAGAAAAAAAATCTTTTGCAACCTACTTCTAAAAACTTTTTATTTCTTTTTAATATATGTTTTAATGTAAAAATCAGCAAACAGCGTAAACATAAACATATTTTGTGTGAATCCAATAAACAGTAAAACTTTCGGAAAGTCGCAGTATCTACCCACTAAAGGTACTCCGAAATGTAGCATAAGGATAGTGAACTGGATCTGTAATACAAAATAGAGGGGAAAAGATTTTTTATTTAATTTAAATTAATGAAAAGTCTCAAAAATGTCACAAATCATCATACTAGCTGGACTTGAGTTATGTGTCGTTTCCACCATAAAGAATTCTTCAACTCAGGTTTGAATGATGTAAGGAAGTAATAAAAGTACATGATAACGTGTACAAAACTGTTTATCAATCCCAACAATGTTGCATGGCTTCCTGTAAGTTATGTTTCGATATGAATTATTAGCATCGAGTATTGACAACGTCATCTTAGTGTACAACCAAATGCTTACCAGCTAAAAATTTTGTAAATATATACGTAGCTAGAACCATTCCTGCATGATGATAGGTATGAAGAAATGTTATTTGATTGTACTTTTTCCGCAACACGAAGAAAACCTTAATTGAAGAAAAAAAAGATAACATGTGTCAAATTACAAGCTTATTGTTTAAAGCGTCAAAATCTTACCGTGTCTAGCAGATCGATTATTTTAGAAATAAAATAAAGATATGTGATAAATATGAGCTTGCGCCTCGATGGGTTGTCTTTTTGGTTTATCGTTTCGCAACTCCAGCTATAGTCTGCAGTAAAGTAGGAGTTTAAACCACCAACAATTCCGATGTAAAGATTCAAAAAGATCTGTATCAAATTATATATATTCATAACCGTCGTTAGGTCTAGAGGTTTTTGGTGTTTCATCAGCCGACGTCCCCAATCATAAACGAATTTTAGATACAACACAATGATCGCTGCAATCGGCCATGGCGAACCTAGCAAAGGATAATTTTCGATTCGAGGATCTGTGAGTAAACATGAAATTAAAATGTTTAGAGCACGCTAAATATAATAATTAATGTATCAAGTTGCACTACAAACCTTTGTATTCGGTGAAAAAGTAATTAAACGTTTGGTATATATTACGCAACACTAACGCCATGCTGAAAAGCAACTCAACACGTTAAAAAAGCGGTTTTTACTCGTTGCGCTGAAAATTTTCTTCAATGTTCAATATAAACCCGCTAAATGCAACTGATACGTTTAAAACACACTGACACAATTCAAACTTAGCAACACGGCCATGTCGTCTCTACCGGATAAAAACACACACAAATTCGATTCAAATTTGCTCAATTTTTTTACAGTTTATAATATGTATTGCAGAGCATAAACATATTTATTGCTGCCAGAATAATCTGGCTAGTGCATCTATTATTGCACATTTTCTTGAATCATCTGATTCTAAAATGTTGGAATTACAAGCCACAAACCTGAACTATCTTATCACGATCTAACTATGCAACTATGGATTGATCAAACGTTCAATTACGAATGAACCGCCAGTCCACATACAGGCAATCACCAATTTCAACCACCAGCACAAAAATGACCAACAAAATGCTAAAGTTACCACACGGCACCTCTCTTGGTTGATTGTTCAACATGTGCGAGTGGCTAGTCTTTGTTTCTGCCAGCTGCATACGATGCATAAATTACAGAATGTCTGGCCTCACATTTTCTACCAAACGATACAGAAACGTTGCAGTAACCATTTGAATAACAATCGGTACTTACAAATACATACAACTCGCTGTTGATAGTAAGCTGTACGTAATATCATACGAAACTCACTGTTAGTAATCATTCAGGAACAGGCAAATCACCTTATTGGGTTACATAAATACGCAAATTTAGAGAATAGCAGACCCACCTAGTACAAAACTGTTTTAATTACGATTGGGTGGTTTTATTTTAAATAAGAGTCAGTGATCTCTCACGTTCTCATTACTGTTAACTTTGACTGTGTTGTTTTTGTAATCGACTCAGCGATTAAAGTAGTGCTGCATGTGCTTTGCTATTGAGCTTTGATCGGTACCTTATTTCTAACATTTCAATTAAACATAAAATGTAAAGGGGAAGTAAATTACTGCAAAATTTTTAAACTAGGTTACATTGCTAAGTATAGAGTCATGTCCTTAGTATCATTATTTATCAGTTTGTTCATTTCTAGGTATGTATTTTTTTCATTTCATTCGAAATATTTCGAAATTATTTATTTTTAAAGTTACTTACAGGGTTAAACATATCATAGTCATGTAGATACATAAACACAATAAAACAAACAAATTAAAACCTTAAAATTTTCAATATTGTTTTAACTCATAACTACATTGCACACTGTAATGCAAAGAAGAGGAAGAAATTTAACCGTTTTGTATTATTCCGCATAGCATAACTCACAAGTAAACTACAGTCGTCCATTTGAGTAATTGCTAAATGTATAAAAATTTTAGTAAAAAGTTAAAACGTAAAATTTAATTTCCATGGTCCATTAAAATCATTATAAGAGAAATGATTTTATTTGTTACCGGCATGGAGTGATACATTAGATCATTTCAAGTATTAAAACATATCATCGACGCATAATATGTGTATATATCGTTACAACACAGTTTATGTATTTATTTCCAAAAGTAATTCTCACACAAGTTAAGCTTGCCTTCGATATTACAATGTAGTTCACGTTGCGTACAATAGCTACACACTTTGCATAGTGAATACATTCATTTGTAACCACGATTTTAGGTGAGTCCTAGCATTTTACCATTTCCTTTTATAATTTTTTGGTGATTTAAAACTATAACTTCCTTGATCTTCGGAGATTTTCTGACAACATTTTTTTTTAACAAACTGCACAATATTAACATTACACGTTGCAGCACCAAGTGTCCGGCATTAAACAGTCTTGTGTACGAAACAATGACTTCAACAAAAACATTCGCAAATGTGGTATTCGTTCAATGTTATTCACTTATAATATGGTCTAAGCAACCTTCTGTTACCTTTTTTTGCTCTCATCAGATTTATTCATGATCGTTTCAGAAAAAAAAACTTCAATTTTAACAGGCGGGACTTGTATCAGATTCTTGTTGCTAATATCATATTTGTATGCTTGTACATGTATGCATGCTTAATCCTTTTTTCTGATCACAAAAAAAAAACATCGTTTGTTTACTATTGTTTCTCGGCTATTTAATTAAATTTGTTTGATATAATTCTCATAGACTTGTTAACTTTGCTCGCTACAACTTGATTGTTTCAATTGGCAGTTAATATTTTGATAAATCTTCGTGTATTTTTAATAATTTGTATGATATCAGAATTATCACTGTATCATACACTTTATTTAAGATATTATCTGGCGTCTTTAAATTTCTATTTATGTCGCAACAGCCATTAATAATGAGTAATGTTAATCATTCGCAAATAATATTTGATTTGCCGACCCGCCTTGAATTTCTCCAAATAATCTTCTTATAAAACATATTATCAGAAAGGTAATAGGAATGAAGATGGGACACATTTTTTAATTCATCACGAACGGCCTGACCGTATTGCTATGGAACACATAATATGGTAAAAAATAACTCATAAGGTTCGAATGAAGATATCAAACATTAAAAGAATAAAATTATTCTGCTCAAGGTAATTGCTTGCTCTTAAATTGAGAAAAGGAAATGTCGTATTGCTAGAACATAATGAGGTTTACACTGACATGTATCACAAGTATCAAATAACATAATTGAAAACTTTTAGAATTATTATTCCAGAATCCACAACATAACACCTAACTAAATAAAACAATAAGCAATAAAATTATAAAATGCTGTAGTATGTACTTCAACTGAAACGCACACATTTTTCAGTGGTTATGTGTTTAACAGTCTTACAAGAAATGATAGCATGCGATTGACTAGAGTTATATTTACTCAAGCTAGCATGGATTATACGCCGCACTGTTCCTTAATAGCTTAAGCTCTCCTAATTGTTCGGTATGTATCAGTGTGGAATGGATAGTATCAAGAAATGAACAACATTTTCTTATTTTCCCCAGAGGTTGGATCTACTTTAATATATCACTGTCTTACAAATTGGTCATTTTATTCGAATCAGATGTCAATTGCATGGAAACTGTCCTTTCACCGCACTGCAAAACCAACAAGCAACATAAAAAAAACCATTTTAGTTCTATCAAACACATTTCATACTATTTCACAGTAGATTTTTTATTCTTGGATTCTTTATAAACTACTCACCGTTTGAATACATAGGACATTTTGTTATAAAATATCATTTAATTTGTTTACATTAATGCTAAAGCATTTTTCCTTTGTAACCGTTTTGTGTATGTAAGGAGTGTATAAAGTAAGATCCAAGGGAAATTGATTTAGGCATCGGTGGGATCAACGTGAATCCTTTGGCTAGGCTAAGTACTTCATTCGATCAATAAAATGATATTCTTTGCATTTCTTAAAATATTTCTATTCACATTAAGGGAATGGCAATTAAGGGAAATCAATAATATTCGCAGTGTGATTACGTTACCAAAGTTACCAAAGTAGTCCAGCTTATTTCGTGTCATCTTCTCCTTCCGACGAACTCCGAATCGTGTTGTATGATGAATTTCGACTTTTCAGCATTCGTAAAAAGCTTCCTACTGCAAAGATGGTTCGACGGTGTCGATGAAAAATTCCTTGATACAGTGCATCTCTTAGTGCCTTGCGGTCATCGACGACTTCTACTTGCATAGTTGGTGTAGTTTTTTGAGCAATCATTAATGCACAATGAACGATGCCCTCACCTGTAGGGCATGTAAGAATGATAATAAAAAATGAATACGTTAGCTCATTTGTTTATCAATCCATAATCACAAACAAATTTGTTGGCTATGCATTGCTACGTTGTATTGGAATGCAATTTATATTACACCCGATTCAGACCATCTCTCCAGACGAATGATTGACTATCCAACTACAGGCAAATTAATTTAAAGAAACCAGAAATGATAGACCATGATCTTTTTGAAAATGCAATCATTTACTAAATCGTATAAATTTGATAACGTGACAACCGTTAACTACTACATAGGGTGCTTAACAACATTACAAATAGGAGCAGGAAGGACGGCTCTACGGTAGTAATGACAGCAGCAACGATTTTCACACAACAAGACCGGGGAGCGATTCTCATCCATACCTTTTCCCCCTAGTGAGAACTGGCTATCAAATTATGTGGTATCAATAAGTCTAATAAACTAGAAATGGTAGGCATCAATCAAGAGGTCGTTAGCCCTCAAAGGAAAAAAAGGGAGTAGAATGAAAAAAATAAAACCTTTATTGTAGTTCTTTTGGTATTTGATTTTTTAAATAGCGGTTTATTGAAATTTGCATTTGCCTAACGAGTCAAAAAACTTTTATTTATTTATAATTCCAGTATTACGGCATGACGCCGTATTGTCAACACCGCATGTGTTGACGATTACATATTCACAAATATTAACAAGGCATTTCCTCCCTGTTATTCTGCCTTATCCCGGGCATGCTCGGTTGTCAAAAAACTTTTGCTGATATAAAAAATTATACACAAAAAATAGAAAAATAAATTGACATCTCGCATGTTACCGTCATTTTTGATAACATAAATGCCTTCAACTCTCTCACAACGTATTTAATTTGTATAGGTACTTCAGGTATCTTACGAAAGACCTTTTATGCGAGAAGATCTTTTCCATGTAATTTATATGGAAAGTCAAATTGTCCGTCCTAAATTTCTTTGCGATAAGCAAATATATTTTTGTAGGTAGCTTACTAGCTTTATGTATATCACATAACACAATCCTCAGCAGTTGTTGAAGGAGAACCGGCCAGATGATGTTTGTTACCGAGCCTGTCGTGTGAAAGGCTGACGTTGCTATTAGCAAGCCACTTGACCTCACTTCGTAAATACATATATAAAAATATATTTTGTTGGAATATATGTATGTAATTACCATGTAGCAAATTTATTCAGTGAAGTCAGAAATGAGAATAAAAGTTACTTTTAATGGTTTTGGAGAGTGATCAAAGGTTAGTGTTACGCGAATTGACCATAATTCATAAACAACTTTGCGTAGCGCTAATGGAATCTTTTTTATCCAATTGCAACTGGTTAATAAAAATAAATACGTATTGCTGATAAATGGAATACCTGTGGTAGCGGCTGGTGATTTTGGCGAGCCAATTTCGTCACTAAATGTTCGTTCTTTTAGTTTCCGATGTTTCATGATGATCGCAGCCGTAGTTGTTACAACAGTGCTAGAGCTGGCACCTAAACTGCTGCTTGAAGATGCTGCTGTGTTGGTCAAGTCAGCCGGGCTGCTAGTCTCTCGAGCTTTGCTGTTGATGCTGCACGAATCGACCAAATTTAACTTCATGCTTCTCTTCACCAAATCTGTATCCCCAACGTCATGGTTGTAAGGATTAGTTGCGGCTGTAGAATTTGCTGTAGACGAGCAAGGTTGATTTGACTGGTTTTCTAGTGAGCCTGTTGTGATCAGCTCCAAATCAACCGTTTCTCGATCTGATGCTGATGCGATGATTGGCCTGAGCGAGATATCTAGATCAATCGATTTTTGACTAACCGCACTTTGCGATACTATTACACGATTATCACAGACCTGTCTATCCGATTCTACATCCATAATTGAAACCATGCTATACGATCTCCTGAGCAAATGGATAATTTACACGCACATTATTTATCACACACGGATACCACTTTAAACAGCAAACTTCCGGAAAAACCACCCGTCATAAGTACATACGTGTCATAACTGGTCGAGTTTATTAAAGCCGCGAAAAACTTATGCTTTTTCTGTTGCATCACGGAGGTCGAGCTTCACTGCAAAAGCTATTACGGATGGTGGGTTTCAACGCACTACTTTCATTAATAATCAGCTCAGGAATTTTAAGGAAATGATTACTGTCACTGTTGTTATTTGTTAGATTTCTTTCACTACATTCTTTCCAACGATCACTTTTAATAATTGAAATTTCACTCGAACTGCACTCTGTGTTTTGGTCGTTGTTGTTTGTCTCCAGATTAACTTCCGACAATATGAGTTGTGCGTATTGTGCTTCCGTTTTCATATCATTCACGCTGCTACATGAACAGTCTGTAAGAATAATTCTCGGGCCAACCTGTTGTGCTGTCTCGGATGCATCACTGGATTCCAGTTTGAAGTTGTTAAATTGTTCAAGCAGAACGTCGAGCTTGTATTGATTATTTTCCTCTTGTATTTCAAAGGAAGATGTAGTCATAATACAAAATTTATGTTCTTCTCTTGACTTTTCTTTTCTGGATAACAATGTTACAGCCAATAACGGTGTTATTTTCGTCTTTATGAAGTTACTGCTGGGTAAAATTGATCTCACACTTATGTATTCCAACGACAGTGGAATAACTTTTTGCACAACTGGTGTTCCACGCTGTTTACGATCTATTCTGTTCGCACAAAGAATCCTATATGAAATCCTGCGAGCATCGTTCACGAACAACATGCTGATTTTCCCATCTTACAACCTATAGCCATATTTGGTTCACGTTTACCGTATAACAACTGCATTTAGGTATCTGCATTAGCAGGCACGTTGCAACATACATTATCACGAAAACCATTGCTCCCCTGTAACACTCGCCTTACACACGTGGTATGAAGCCGATTAGGAGACACATTTTTTTCATTTGTTTGAGCGTGAAGCAACATTTTCTAATGGCTTAAACGATGGGTAATTGTAGGAACCGATTATAGGGATGTTTAAAACCTTTCTGTTACTCTATTGTTCTATTTACTTCACATGGCGTAGAAGACAGTTGGGAAATTAGTGCAGTTGAAAGGTTTCCAAGCAAACGTGATTGTTGTTTTAGTGACTCAGCTTCTGTTGCATTCCCGGTTTTGCGTTATGGCATTGTTTTCTGATAAATAATAAAAATACAAATTGAAGAGAAGTAGGGTTAAATATTATTAAAATTATCATTTAGAACACGAAGAAATTGAAAAAGATTACAAACACTCCTCCCAGTAGTATTAAAAGGTATGTTATACTATCAAAACTATGAAATTGTCTCTAATTGCATTATGATTAAAAATAACTGTGCTAAAATTAAAGCTGCTACATTGCTCTTTGTCATTTATCTTGGATACCGAATTCTTGCTAAAAACCAAACAATTTAATTAATTTATAGATTTTTAACATAATAGGATGCACAATACATCGACTATCCAGAAACATGTACGTTAAGTAAAAAAAACCCAAATGGAATCCAAAGACCTAGATAGACATGTGTCCTTCGAAAAAACAACAATAAAGCGATAAAAAATCCAAATAATTTACACCATGAGTGGCATTGCTCTTTGCTCTAGTATTAAAATATACTACAAGAAAAAACTCTACGATAATTTTTATCTAAAGCTCTCATAGACAATGATTGCGCGTTTCTATTGTATTGCACTTTCGCTGTTATATTCGAAATTGTATTTCTTCGGTTTGTCGGTAAAGGAAATCAATGTTATTTTTCAATCAACATTATTATATATATATATATTCTTCCATACACAACCGAGCATGCCCTGGATATGGCAAATAACTAGGAGGAAATGCCTAGTTAATTTTGTTAATTGTTTATTTTCGTGAATTTAACTCACAGTCACCACATTCAGTAGTGACAATACGGCATCAGTCCGTAATACTTAATAAATAAATAAATAAAATAAATTATTGTATAAATTTGACCTTTCTTAAGATGTAGTATAAATCTAAGCATGAATCTAAGAATCTAAGCTGGTCAAGCACATGTATACATTACATCAAATTATTCATAATATACAAGGCACTTACTACACCGTTTTTAAAAGTAATCATTGCGCAACAACCATAGATAATAGGGACATTTCCCACCTTGAGACGTAATTGAAAGAAACTACTGAAATGAATGCTAGCAATGATAATATTGTTAAAGTGGTTTGAAAAACAGTAACATATTGCACTTAACTCACCACTTATGCTGATTATCCTGTAATTTATGCTGATATTCCTGTAATTTGTTGCTGTACATATCTTTGAGATTAAGTGCTTCGCAAGACACACGCATAATTCTGTGCAAGTTTAAAGCATCACAATAAACAGACTATTTCTAAGAGACTAAGCCACTCAGAAATACATTCAAGTAATAGCACACGATACAACAAGATGATTTAAGTTTATTTGTCTACTGTACAGCACGTGGATATTGACCGGTTTCTATCCTTTCATGTAATGTATTTGGAAGATGAAAATTAGTGCAAACCCATGTTTTTCACAATAGAAGACTGCTCTATACCAATACATTCAACATGCTTTAAGCATGCGCATTAGCAATCATTTCTTCTTACCAAAAAAAAAAAAAAAAATACAAACTTCATCAAAACACACATACATATTCCTTTAAATGCAGTAAAACTTTCATCGCTTAGTCATAGTGAGCAGCACACACAAAGAACCGGTATAAATACGTATTTCTATCATCTGTGTATGTTTTTATACCTGTTGAAGGACAATCAATAAGGCTATTTAAGTTTCCATTTGTCAAGCACTCTGTACGAATCATAAAATGTCTCTTTGCGTCGATTG
Organism: Anopheles stephensi; assembly: GCF_013141755.1. NCBI lineage: Eukaryota > Metazoa > Arthropoda > Insecta > Diptera > Culicidae > Anopheles > Anopheles stephensi. The sequence goes on from NC_050202.1 coordinate 93,662,536, forward strand.
TTTCTTTTCGTACAAAACGCTTCTTTTTGTGGGTTATAGTTATATTATTTGTCAAGCTTGTTGAATCAAAATAACTGGGAGCTGGATAATTAAACTTGCATTGTAGCAAAGCTAACAGGGCGTCTACATTGTTAGCGATTTTCCCGCCGCGACAGTATCCCAGTTGGTACAGAAGATTTTTGAAACTGTTATAATATCAACCAGTTCGTTTTATTACATTCTTGTTATATTTCAACCAGGAATAACAATTGTCAAGATGTACTCTAACGATTAAAAACTATGATCTAGAAAAAATAATCAATTTTATATCAATATTTCAATACCTATCAACAAAAAAAATTCATGTTAACAGGAAAAACAATTCGACAAGCTTCAATTAATCATCGGGCAGAGACCAACGATGTTTGGTAGGGCAGAAATTAGCGTAGAAGCATTTTCTTCGCATGTACGACCGTGATATCTGTTATTATTAATTAAATTATTCATAAAATTACACAATATAGATTAAAAACTGGAGAATAAAAAAAGCGTATTTTGCTTAAAGCTACAGCGTCCTTAATTGTTTGATTATGCGTTTTGATTTTCACGGTAAGACGTTTGGCGCCATCTAGGAGTCGCCGGAAGCAAGCAGACTATAGGCAATTCGCAGTACATCAAACAGCGTCTATTTTTTATCTCAATTGACCAGGTTAAGAATTTTTACTATGTTATTGTTGTTGTTTTGGATGAAAGAGACTTCGGTCCCTCAACGATTTTTTTGTCTAACAGTATTTTTTTTCGTATGAAGTTTTGATTTTCACAGCGGAATGTCGCTAACAATGTAGACACACTGTAAGACATTTGGCGCCATCTAGGAGTCGCGGGAAGCAAGCAGACAATGAGCAAAAGGCATTACATCAAACAGCGTTTATTTTTTATGTAGACTGACCAGGTTAAGGATTTTTAAAACGTTGTAATTGTTGCAATGTCTGAAAGAGACTTTGGTCCCTGAAGGATTCATTTGTTTATAAGATTTTTTGTAGATCAGGGTTACGCAGACTGTCTTATGCATCGCTAATGGACCACTGCACCTAGCAGTGAGTGCCGTCCTGGCTGGTGTGGTCACCATCTGCCTTCTGTGGCCAATGCCAGGTGCAGGTATGTAGCGATGAGATGCACAAGCAGGTAAAGAACGAGGAGATGCACATTCAGGTATGTATGATATGCTTTTGAAGGTATCGGTTCTAGACAGCGTCGATGATTTATGAGAAAAAAATCAATAATTTATGAGAAAAAAATCGCATTCATTCATATATTATCTTGTCGTATTGTTGATACCTTTGAATATTTTTGAACATTATATTTTCCGTCAACCGAGCACGCACGGGATAAGGCGAAATATCTGGGAGGAAATGTTTTGGTATTTTTTATGTGAATTTGTGTTTTTTTTTGGTACTTGTATTTCGTCAGCACATGCGGTGCTGACAATACGGCTTCAAGCCATCATAATAAATATATAAATAAATAAATAATTAAATATATTTTCCGTCGTTTCATCAAACCGCATGCATTCTTCTTGCATGCATATTGTCGTATCTTTTTTTGCTTTTAAATTGTCTGTCTTTAATTTATCTATTTTCAGTCGTAATTACTTTCCTTTCATATTGTTCAAGTATGTTCGTTTTCCTTTTTTCGCTTTCATCGTAAGTTTATTTATATCTTGCAATTTTATTTTTCTATACGATTTAGCAGTTTTTAAACATGCTTTTAGAATTCGATATATTTTGAAGTCTCCGATGTGAATTGTATTTTGTAATTTAGCTTCAGGTAATACAGCCATTCCGTCTTTTATGAACAAAACTAATTTTGCTGTCGTTTGGTTTAAATTTCACCTTTTTTCCCTAGTTCTTTTTATATCTTCACTATTTTTTCTGTTTTGAACTTGTAATCATCAACACATGCGGTGTAGACAATACGGCATCAAGCCGTCCTAATAAAATTATATTTATTTATTTATTTATGTTTCTAGTAAGACGGCTTAACGCCGTAATGACAACACCGCGTGTGTTGATGATTATGAATATGAATTAAAAATGCATTCCCCCCCTCTTTTATTTTGCATTATCCCGGGCATGCTCGGTAGTGAGTATGTGGCGATTGCAGTGTAGTTGTCCAAGTCTATTGCAGAGGTTATATCGACGATTTGGTCCGGGTCTATTGCTTTTTATTGATTTGTTCATGGTAGTAAGGTGTGTGAAACGGAACTTCCTTCCGTGTTACGGATCTAGATTGTAACAATACAAAAAGAAAACAGTAATAAGTACAGTTTTGTGTTTGTGCACTGGTACTTATTTTTTTATTTCACTTAAAACACAATTAAAACGAACATTAAAACAAACGTAAAATACGAGGCCGCGCGCGAGCCACGTCTGTCCGGGAACCGTGATGAGCAGAGAGTCCTCCAGGATCCGCATGATCCTTACTCACGAACTTCTACGCTCTTAAAGCGCATCCCCGATCGTTGCTAGAGCGAGACAGCCATATCCGCTACACATCGGATGCTGTCAGTTCCCAGACGGCATAGAGCGCACGGTTAGGGTACGTTCTAATCAGGATGCAACATCTCCCCCGGCTAATTGAACTGATAGGCTCCAAGCCGACGCGGAAGTCTTCTAACTCGAGAAGACCTGCGTGGCAAATCTAACGGCCGCTGAGAGGTCCTACCTTTTTAACGGTTGGAAAGCTCGGGAGGATGTAACGATTGGGATGTCGTCACAGGGACATCCGTCGGGGCGCTCGGTGCTAGTGATGTTAATGCGAACGATGACGGTGGTGGCGCGGACGATTCTCACCTGCTTGTCTCCGATGCCGGCTGGGTCGGTTCATGTCGGGAAAACGAAGGCCATTCCGCTAGCAGCACGTCGAGCGGAATCTGATGCTTCTGGGTTGCACTGTCAGCGACACGTCGCCTTATTTGGTTTATGTGGCGCCGAAGTAAACGTCCGCTGTCCGCAATGACATCATACATAACTCTTCCACAGCTTCGCACGATCTTTCCAGGTATCCACTTCCAAGAGTTTCGGTGGAACGATTTTGTAGACTACTGAAAAGACTACTTTGTAGACTACTAAAAGAAACTACTGAAATGAATGCTAGCAATGATAATATTGTTAAAGTGGTTTGAAAAACAGTAACATATTGCACTTAACTCACCACTTATGCTGATTATCCTGTAATTTATGCTGATATTCCTGTAATTTGTTGCTGTACATATCTTTGAGATTAAGTGCTTCGCAAGACACACGCATAATTCTGTGCAAGTTTAAAGCATCACAATAAACAGACTATTTCTAAGAGACTAAGCCACTCAGAAATACATTCAAGTAATAGCACACGATACAACAAGATGATTTAAGTTTATTTGTCTACTGTACAGCACGTGGATATTGACCGGTTTCTATCCTTTCATGTAATGTATTTGGAAGATGAAAATTAGTGCAAACCCATGTTTTTCACAATAGAAGACTGCTCTATACCAATACATTCAACATGCTTTAAGCATGCGCATTAGCAATCATTTCTTCTTACCAAAAAAAAAAAAAAAATACAAACTTCATCAAAACACACATACATATTCCTTTAAATGCAGTAAAACTTTCATCGCTTAGTCATAGTGAGCAGCACACACAAAGAACCGGTATAAATACGTATTTCTATCATCTGTGTATGTTTTTATACCTGTTGAAGGACAATCAATAAGGCTATTTAAGTTTCCATTTGTCAAGCACTCTGTACGAATCATAAAATGTCTCTTTGCGTCGATTGTTTCTTTTCGTACAAAACGCTTCTTTTTGTGGGTTATAGTTATATTATTTGTCAAGCTTGTTGAATCAAAATAACTGGGAGCTGGATAATTAAACTTGCATTGTAGCAAAGCTAACAGGGCGTCTACATTGTTAGCGATTTTCCCGCCGCGACAGTATCCCAGTTGGTACAGAAGATTTTTGAAACTGTTATAATATCAACCAGTTCGTTTTATTACATTCTTGTTATATTTCAACCAGGAATAACAATTGTCAAGATGTACTCTAACGATTAAAAACTATGATCTAGAAAAAATAATCAATTTTATATCAATATTTCAATACCTATCAACAAAAAAATTCATGTTAACAGGAAAAACAATTCGACAAGCTTCAATTAATCATCGGGCAGAGACCAACGATGTTTGGTAGGGCAGAAATTAGCGTAGAAGCATTTTCTTCGCATGTACGACCGTGATATCTGTTATTATTAATTAAATTATTCATAAAATTACACAATATAGATTAAAAACTGGAGAATAAAAAAAGCGTATTTTGCTTAAAGCTACAGCGTCCTTAATTGTTTGATTATGCGTTTTGATTTTCACGGTAAGACGTTTGGCGCCATCTAGGAGTCGCCGGAAGCAAGCAGACTATAGGCAATTCGCAGTACATCAAACAGCGTCTATTTTTTATCTCAATTGACCAGGTTAAGAATTTTTACTATGTTATTGTTGTTGTTTTGGATGAAAGAGACTTCGGTCCCTCAACGATTTTTTTGTCTAACAGTATTTTTTTTCGTATGAAGTTTTGATTTTCACAGCGGAATGTCGCTAACAATGTAGACACACTGTAAGACATTTGGCGCCATCTAGGAGTCGCGGGAAGCAAGCAGACAATGAGCAAAAGGCATTACATCAAACAGCGTTTATTTTTTATGTAGACTGACCAGGTTAAGGATTTTTAAAACGTTGTAATTGTTGCAATGTCTGAAAGAGACTTTGGTCCCTGAAGGATTCATTTGTTTATAAGATTTTTTGTAGATCAGGGTTACGCAGACTGTCTTATGCATCGCTAATGGACCACTGCACCTAGCAGTGAGTGCCGTCCTGGCTGGTGTGGTCACCATCTGCCTTCTGTGGCCAATGCCAGGTGCAGGTATGTAGCGATGAGATGCACAAGCAGGTAAAGAACGAGGAGATGCACATTCAGGTATGTATGATATGCTTTTGAAGGTATCGGTTCTAGACAGCGTCGATGATTTATGAGAAAAAAATCAATAATTTATGAGAAAAAAATCGCATTCATTCATATATTATCTTGTCGTATTGTTGATACCTTTGAATATTTTTGAACATTATATTTTCCGTCAACCGAGCACGCACGGGATAAGGCGAAATATCTGGGAGGAAATGTTTTGGTATTTTTTATGTGAATTTGTGTTTTTTTTTGGTACTTGTATTTCGTCAGCACATGCGGTGCTGACAATACGGCTTCAAGCCATCATAATAAATATATAAATAAATAAATAATTAAATATATTTTCCGTCGTTTCATCAAACCGCATGCATTCTTCTTGCATGCATATTGTCGTATCTTTTTTTGCTTTTAAATTGTCTGTCTTTAATTTATCTATTTTCAGTCGTAATTACTTTCCTTTCATATTGTTCAAGTATGTTCGTTTTCCTTTTTTCGCTTTCATCGTAAGTTTATTTATATCTTGCAATTTTATTTTTCTATACGATTTAGCAGTTTTTAAACATGCTTTTAGAATTCGATATATTTTGAAGTCTCCGATGTGAATTGTATTTTGTAATTTAGCTTCAGGTAATACAGCCATTCCGTCTTTTATGAACAAAACTAATTTTGCTGTCGTTTGGTTTAAATTTCACCTTTTTTCCCTAGTTCTTTTTATATCTTCACTATTTTTTCTGTTTTGAACTTGTAATCATCAACACATGCGGTGTAGACAATACGGCATCAAGCCGTCCTAATAAAATTATATTTATTTATTTATTTATGTTTCTAGTAAGACGGCTTAACGCCGTAATGACAACACCGCGTGTGTTGATGATTATGAATATGAATTAAAAATGCATTCCCCCCCTCTTTTATTTTGCATTATCCCGGGCATGCTCGGTAGTGAGTATGTGGCGATTGCAGTGTAGTTGTCCAAGTCTATTGCAGAGGTTATATCGACGATTTGGTCCGGGTCTATTGCTTTTTATTGATTTGTTCATGGTAGTAAGGTGTGTGAAACGGAACTTCCTTCCGTGTTACGGATCTAGATTGTAACAATACAAAAAGAAAACAGTAATAAGTACAGTTTTGTGTTTGTGCACTGGTACTTATTTTTTTATTTCACTTAAAACACAATTAAAACGAACATTAAAACAAACGTAAAATACGAGGCCGCGCGCGAGCCACGTCTGTCCGGGAACCGTGATGAGCAGAGAGTCCTCCAGGATCCGCATGATCCTTACTCACGAACTTCTACGCTCTTAAAGCGCATCCCAGATCGTTGCTAGAGCGAGACAGCCATATCCGCTACACATCGGATGCTGTCAGTTCCCAGACGGCATAGAGCGCACGGTTAGGGTACGTTCTAATCAGGATGCAACATCTCCCCCGGCTAATTGAACTGATAGGCTCCAAGCCGACGCGGAAGTCTTCTAACTCGAGAAGACCTGCGTGGCAAATCTAACGGCCGCTGAGAGGTCCTACCTTTTTAACGGTTGGAAAGCTCGGGAGGATGTAACGATTGGGATGTCGTCACAGGGACATCCGTCGGGGCGCTCGGTGCTAGTGATGTTAATGCGAACGATGACGGTGGTGGCGCGGACGATTCTCACCTGCTTGTCTCCGATGCCGGCTGGGTCGGTTCATGTCGGGAAAACGAAGGCCATTCCGCTAGCAGCACGTCGAGCGGAATCTGATGCTTCTGGGTTGCACTGTCAGCGACACGTCGCCTTATTTGGTTTATGTGGCGCCGAAGTAAACGTCCGCTGTCCGCAATGACATCATACATAACTCTTCCACAGCTTCGCACGATCTTTCCAGGTATCCACTTCCAAGAGTTTCGGTGGAACGATTTTGTAGAAACGAGCTCGCCTGGTTGAAATCTCCGCACTGAAATAGAGGAGGGAGCAGATAATGAGTGTGACGAAGGGGGCCGCAACAGCTCCAGTGCTGTTCTGATGGGGCGGCCGAACATTTCCTCAGCAGGAGTTTTCTGTTGGCTCAACTGCGCGTTTGGTGTCGATCTGTATGCCATGAGGAAAAGTTCCAGCGCTTCGTCTAGGGATGTCTCGTCGCTCTGGATCTTCCGCAGCGCTCGTTTGAGTGTATCGACAAAACGCTCCGCCTGACCATTCAATTGTGGGTGGAATGGCGCCGTAGTGACGTGGTGGATCCCGTTGCTGTTGCAAAACTCCTCAAACAGACTGCTTGTAAATTGGGGCCCGTTGTCACTAACCAGCGTTTCCGGCATACCGAAGCGAACGAAAATGTTCCGTAGCATGGAAATAGTGGCGGATGTTGTTGTGCTCGATGTTTTGTAGATCTCAGGCCACTTGGAGAAGGCGTCAACAACGACTAAAAAGTAAAAACCTTCCCATGGCCCAGCGTAGTCCACGTGTACTCTACGCCAGGTGCCCGTTGGTGTTGGCCATGCCGCTGGTGTCGCTCGAGGGGGTGCTTTTGCGGCTGCCGAATAAGATCCGCACGAGGCCACGTAGCTCATAATATCGTCGTCGATCATCGGCCAATACAGAAAACTTCGCGCGATGGCTTTCATTCTCTGCATCCCCGGATGTCCTTTGTGCAGCTGAACTAAACAACGGGAACGCAGCTTCTCCGGGAATGACCACTCTCTCCCCGAAAAGTACACAACCCTCAACGGTTGAGAGGGATTCCTTCCGATTGTGGTACCGTGCCAATTGTGCTCCGAAAGAATCGTCATGTGGCCATCCGTCTTGCACGTACTTGTGCACTTTCCGGAGCAATGGGTCAGCCTGTGTAGCTACCTGCACGTCCCTGAAACATAGGGGAAATGAACTGAGCGCGTTAACGGCAACTGACCTTAAGTCCTCCTCTAATTCCACGCTTGCGATCACGTATTCGGCTTCAGGTTTCGTGTGGTGTTGTATTAGCCGGGATAACACATCAGCGTTTCTAAATGAGCCTGTTGGAATGTACTCGATGTCCATGTCGTACAGCTGAAGCGTAAGTGCAAACCTTTGGAGCCTGTTTGCCGTGTACGTTGGAATCCCCTTTTTGCTGCCAAATATGCGTACTAGTGGTCGGTGGTTGGTCTGAAGCGTGAAATGACGACCGAATATCATGCGATGAAATTTGGTTACAGCGAAAATTATAGCCAGTCCCTCTCGATCGATTTGGCTATAACCAGCTTCCGCTTTGCTGAGCGCTCTGGATGCATGCTGTACCACTTTTAAGGATCCGTCTGGGTACTTGTGAGATAGAGTTGCCCCTAATCCAACCGAAGATGCATCGGCGGAAACAACTATGTCACGCTTCGGGTCGTAGTGAGTTAGCAAGAGTTCCGATGATAAAAGCGCTTTGAATTGGTCGAACACCTTCTGGCAGTCTGATGTCCACTGAAACGAGCTTCCGTCTATTAGCAACCTATCCAAAGGATAGCGTAAGTTGCGCATGTTTGGGATAAATTTGGCATAAAAATTTATCGCACCGATGAATGACCGAACACCTGTGACGTCTTTCGGAGCAGGTAGCTGTTTTATGGCGTCGATCTTGGCTGGGTCGGGTCGCAGGCCTCGGCTGTCGATGATGTGCCCAAGGTAACGGATTTCCGGCTTGTTGAATGCGCACTTTTCTTTTCGAATGGTAAACCCGTAATCCATTATGCGCTTCAGGGTTTCTTCAAGGGCGGAATCGTGCTCTTCCTGCGTTCTTCCTCCGACGATTACATCATCCATATATGCGGACACTCCATTTACACCGGCAAGCATTTTGTCCATTATTTGTTGGAAAGCACCAGGCGCCACTTTGATGCCTGGAGGGAGCCTGTTATAATGATACAGGCCTCGGTGCGTGTTGATGGTAAGCAGGGGTCGGCTCTTCTCTTCTATTTCCACCTGCAAAAATGCGTCGGATAGATCAATTTGTGTAAAGATAATGCATCGGGCTAGCTTTGAAAAAATGTCCTGTGGTAACGGAAGCGGATACTCCTGAGGGTGTAGCGCTGCATTCAATCCAGTCGAATAGTCTCCGCATAATCGTAGTTTACCGTTTGCTTTCCGAACCACAACGACTGGTGCAGCCCAATCCGAAAAGTCACAAGGTGTGATGATCCCCAGATTTTCAAGCCGATCTAGCTCCTTGTTTACGGCATCTTCCATCGCGTATGCGACCGGACGTTCCGGACGAAATACTGGTTGGCTATCCTGTCGCAGCTGTAGATGAATTTGCGCTTTGGTGCACAGGCCTGTTCCGTGAAAAACTGTCGGAAATTTTTCCTCCCATGATCGTGGTTCCGCTGTTCTGATGTGATTACAAAAATTATCCATTGGGATCGTAGCCAAACCGAAAAGATGAATAAGGTCAGCCCCGAGCAACGACAGATCGGCTTTTGACACACGGATTGTTGCTCGCTTGATCATGTTATTTATTTCCACGTTGGCTTCGAACTCACCTTCAAGGCCGAATACATCTCCAGAAGCTGCTTTTGCTCTTACCTTCGGAGGGTTAAGGTGAGGCTTACCCAGTTGCTTCCATAGACGATAGCTGATGACCGAAATGTCCGATCCGGTGTCGAGTTGTAGTCGAGCTGGTTTTTCTCCGATCAGTACGTTGACGTACTTGCGGTTCTGCTGCACGCTGCACACGTTGACTCGTACTACTCGAGATGATACGGCACGACGGTGATCGAACCGCGGCCGTGCTCTGCGTCGGTGGGCAGAGCTGCAAAACCCTTCTCGATGACCCGTACGTCCACAATCACGGCACTTGTTGGCTCTGTAAGTGCATTCGCGGGTCCAATGAAGGGCACCACAAAGCCAACACGGGGTACGGGGTTTAGAAGTTTCGCTTCGCGGGCCTGATTTGGGGTGACGGTCGGTGTTGTTCCGGTAAAAGTGACGGCTGCCTTTAGCTTGCACCGCATGCACTCTCTCACTGGCATCCGTAGCGATCATTGCACTATCCGCTTTCACGCGCATTAATCGCTGGCAATCCGCTGCTAGCTGCTCCAAGGTGGCGTTCTTCCTGTCTTCGATGGCGGCTAACAATTTCATCCTTATGTCCTGTACGCTTTCGTCCTTCAACCCACACACAGGGATGAGGCATTTAAAATCTTCCTCCGTCATTGAAGAAAATTCCGCATCGACGCACGCTTTGTTCACTCGACAGGTAAATGCTAGCAGGTCCTCGGTGCGCATTTTCGTTATATTAAAACACTTGAAGCGCTTGCTTAACACCGACTCCATTTTGCCGAAAAGAACGCTCATCACCATTTCGTTAAAGGTGAAATCTCTGGGTGCACGCGGCAATATGAAGTTACTAAAACGGGCGTGTTCGGCGGTCCCAAGTTTGCGTCCTAGGAGTCGAACCTTGGCGGCGTCATCCAAGCGGGAAGCATCTTCTCTGAACAGGTCTACATACCGTGTGTACCATGATGCAAAAGTTATTCCCGCCTCTGGATCGTACCGGAACTCACTAATATTCCCCGCTAGGGCTTCCAATATCAGCTCCGGGTTGCTCGGCTTTGACACAGGTTGCTGGTCCGGGATGTGTGGCTGCAGTTGCTGTTGTTGCTGTTGCACGAGCTGTGATAATAACTGCTGTTGCTGTGCCATTTGCTGCTGCTGTTGAACCAGTTGCTGTTGCAAAAGTTGCAGCGTTTGTTGCAGCGGCGTTGGATCCGATGACACGTGCTGCGCTGGCTGGAGGTTGATGAACCCGACATTAAGGATTCCATTTTGCGAGAGACGACGCTGTTCCTCCACGAGCCACGTCTGTCCGGGAACCGTGATGAGCAGAGAGTCCTCCAGGATCCGCATGATCCTTACTCACGAACTTCTACGCTCTTAAAGCGCATCCCCGATCGTTGCTAGAGCGAGACAGCCATATCCGCTACACATCGGATGCTGTCAGTTCCCAGACGGCATAGAGCGCACGGTTAGGCTACGTTCTAATCAGGATGCAACATACAGTACAAAAATTTGTCTGCCGACAATGTTTCTCAAACTACCCAGCAATGATAGTCCAAGCTCGACCAGGCCAGCACCAAACTCAGAAACTATCGGTGAATTCCATCCTGCAATAGCTGGGATTCTGCTAATCACGAGATTGAACCCGCCGACCGCCTCCGAACCCAACGCCAGTAAGGCCGAAATCGTTCTATCAAGGCTAGGCAGAGATGAAGTAATAAATTATAAATAAATAAAAAATATTTTTTCTGTTCGAATTTCCGTGTACAGCCTTCTTAATATTTGTTTTGTAACTTGCAATTCGGTTATTCAATTTTGCAATTGAGTATGGTTCGACTCTTGAATTTCATGATGTTTTCAAAGTTGTTCGTTTTTATTTTCACCTTTTTCTTCCTAATTTCTTCGATATCTTTGTTATGTGTTTAGATAATTTTGCCGTTAAATATGCATGTAATTGTCAAGAATTTATTAAAAGGTTTTATATATGTAATTACCATAATTCTCGAATAGAATAGTATTTTTATGTTCATCCTGTGACGGTTCTATTTTGAAAAAATTTCTTTTCTTTTCTTTTTCTTTTCTAAAAAATATAGGTTCCTACATCTGATCTGTGTTATCTATGCGTTGTTCAACTGTATTTTTATCTTTTTTATTTTCTTCATAAATTCACTAGCATTCAATATGGCATGAGTTGCTAAGACAAAAATAGCATTGCTATCATTTATCGTATCTAGTTTCATATTCCTTTCTATATAAGAAGTATCTTTATATCCTCACTCACTTTCATTTCAATTACAAATCGAAATACGAAGCGGATTCCCGACCGCCCTGCTTTTAATCGTCTTCGAATCTGTAACGATCGAGTTCCTGCCCTGGAACGATCGAGCCTCCGAAAAAACGAAAAACTTAGAGTGAAACAGATCCTCGCCGACTAAGATTGGTCCACGCTGGTTAATTTCCCCTCCATCGACGAGGTTGTATCGTTCTACAACTCCACAATTATGTCTGCTCTCCTGTTATATGGAAAAACGGTCGCCATATTAAAGCAAATATGTTCACGGTCGGCATGCTATTAGAACAATATGGCCGGACTTCTACGACGGGGCAAATTGCTCATTCGTAGGCTGTAACGCGCAGTACTTACGTGTTTCTTTCGGGCTGTGACGAGAACGACGAACAAACAAGATACTGAGCGTACCAATTCTTCCTGATGTCGACTGTCCAGGCAGTTATGAAAATTCCGGAAGGTAATTTTTCTTACAGGAACGTTAGAGCCATGTAGGCCTTACTTTTGGAAGGGGAACACTCGAAGCTTATCGGCGTTGAGTCGACCAGGCGACTCTGGACATGCAGAAGAAATAACCCTTACATGCTCGTTGGAGGCTTTGAGGTCTTACCTTTAATAGGGGGACTCTCAAAGCACTTGAAAGAAATTGGACGTCAGGATTTAAGTAGCGTCAAGTCTCAACCCAGAAACAACAACTGTTGTTTTGGTCCGGGTCTGTTCAATTGTTGTGTGAATTTGCTTATGGAGAATTTTCGTACGGAGACAACTGCTTTAGGCTCTTGTTGCATCTAAATGTGTTGCTTGTTTCGGGGTTATCGAAAACAGTGCGATCGATTGCAGCGCTTGCTAAAAATGTGTCGGAAATAACCATGTCTGTTTTGTTCTATCTGTTTGCGATTGTTGGGTGTAGATCAGGTATGTTTGAATGAACATCGTGCGATATTATTTGGTGCGTTTTCTTTCCAGATTTTTATTGAAGTGTAGTGCATAAAATGGAGAACGCTAACGCGGAAGCGCCAAGTGACGTCGACCGGGCAGAGGTTTATAAAGAGCAATGCCATCATACACCATCAACCGCTGGAAGCTGCAGCTCGATGAGGCAAAACATTTTTCCGACGTAGCAGCCGTGTGACAGGTATGTATGAGCGGACATCGCTCGTTCTTTTTTGATGCGTTTTCTATCCAGATTTTTATTTTAGTGCATCATCACTATTAGAGGGGCCATTGCAATTTCGCTGTATTTCGCAGTAGTTATATTTTGCTATTTTACACTCCACGTAAAAAAACTGTAAACAATTACTGCATGCCTGCCTTAAACCAGCATGAATCAATATCCAGAAAACGACCTGAAAAACGAAAGGTTTACACTTATTTTTGACAGCGTGCCACCGTGTTGCAGCATTTTTCTTCAGCTTTTTCGTACGCCACCAGAATTATCAACCGTTTAAAGTGTAATCGTACACCAGAGGACCAGGGCTCCCTTGAGGCACCACCCCTCAAGAAGCAGGAATACGACGCGACATGTGGGGTCCCATTTTTACGCGGTATGATCGGTCTGCGAGATGTGAACGGCTTCAAGTCAGCAATTAAACGGGTGTACCCAACGCCTGGAGCTTAGCGAGCAGCAAGGAATGCGGGACACTATCAAAGGCAGCTTTGATGGTCGTATATACAGCGTCCACCTGGAAGCCGGAGTCGATGGTCCTGTAGCAAAGGCTGACAAATTCAACCAATTTTGTGATTGTGGTTGAGTGCTTGGGGACAAATTCGTGTTGAGTAGTGCTGAGGTGATTCGAGGCAGCAACGAGAATAGCATTATACACAACAAGTTCGAAAACTTTAGCGCAGGCGCATCGCGATGTGATGCAGCGGTGATTGCAGGCATTGGATTTGTCTTCTTTTTTAAGCACTGGAACCAACCACGAGGCTTTCCAGCTAGCAGGATAGGTACCCAGGCGAAACGAATCACGAAAAATCAAGACTAGGATTGCAACAGGGAAATTGCGTCGAAGCCATCGCACCCGCAACACGAGCCGACACCGCGTAGAGCAACGCCATCGCAGATTAGTCGCCATCGTTGCCGTACGCCATCGCTGATTCTTCGCCATCGTTGCCGTACGCCATTGCTGATTCTTCACCATCTTTGCCGTACCATCGCAGCAAGCAGAAAACGTTACATGTTACATTATTATTATTCTTTTCCGAATCCTTTCCATTCCCCCTCTCATCAGGCCCGGATAGTAACCATGCATTCGTGCTCTCCCGCTGCAAACCTTCCCTAGCCTCTCCCCTCACTAAGCTTTTTTAAATGTCGCTCTCCTCCCGCGTTTTCTCTTCTCTGTGGAAATCAGCCTGGCTGTTTCCTGTGGCTGTTTAAAAAGGGTTCTCGCTCCCTGATCTCGAGTTACCGAGGCATTGCGCAGCTTTGTGCGTGTAGCAAAGTGTTTGAATCCTTTATATTATAATTATTCTTTTACGTTTTCCCTAGCCTAGCCTCTCCCCTCACTAAGCTTTTTTAAATGTCGCTCTCCTCCCGCGTTTTCTCTTCTCTGTGGAAATCAGCCTGGCTGTTTCCTGTGGCTGTTTAAAAAGGGTTCTCGCTCCCTGATCTCGAGTTACCGAGGCATTGCGCAGCTTTTTGCGTCGAGTTACCGAGGCATTGCGCAGCTTTGTGCGTGTAGCAAAGTGTTTGAATCCTTTATATTATAATTATTCTTTTACGTTTTCCCTAGCCTAGCCTCTCCCCTCACTAAGCTTTTTTAAATGTCGCTCTCCTCCCGCGTTTTCTCTTCTCTGTGGAAATCAGCCTGGCTGTTTCCTGTGGCTGTTTAAAAAGGGTTCTCGCTCCCTGATCTCGAGTTACCGAGGCATTGCGCAGCTTTTTGCGTCGAGTTACCGAGGCATTGCGCAGCTTTGTGCGTGTAGCAAAGTGTTTGAATCCTTTATATTATAATTATTCTTTTACGTTTTCCCTAGCCTAGCCTCTCCCCTCACTAAGCTTTTTTAAATGTCGCTCTCCTCCCGCGTTTTCTCTTCTCTGTGGAAATCAGCCTGGCTGTTTCCTGTGGCTGTTTAAAAAGGGTTCTCGCTCCCTGATCTCGAGTTACCGAGGCATTGCGCAGCTTTTTGCGTCGAGTTACCGAGGCATTGCGCAGCTTTGTGCGTGTAGCAAAGTGTTTGAATCCTTTATATTATAATTATTCTTTTACGTTTTCCCTAGCCTAGCCTCTCCCCTCACTAAGCTTTTTTAAATGTCGCTCTCCTCCCGCGTTTTCTCTTCTCTGTGGAAATCAGCCTGGCTGTTTCCTGTGGCTGTTTAAAAAGGGTTCTCGCTCCCTGATCTCGAGTTACCGAGGCATTGCGCAGCTTTTTGCGTCGAGTTACCGAGGCATTGCGCAGCTTTGTGCGTGTAGCAAAGTGTTTGAATCCTTTATATTATAATTATTCTTTTACGGTTTCCCTAGCCTAGCCTCTCCCCTCACTAAGCTTTTTTAAATGTCGCTCTCCTCCCGCGTTTTCTCTTCTCTGTGGAAATCAACCTGGCTGTTTCCTGTGGCTGTTTAAAAAGGGTTCTCGCTCCCTGATCTCGAGTTACCGAGGCATTGCGCAGCTTTTTGCGTCGAGTTACCGAGGCATTGCGCAGCTTTGTGCGTGTAGCAAAGTGTTTGAATCCTTTATATTATAATTATTCTTTTACGTTTTCCCTAGCCTAGCCTCTCCCCTCACTAAGCTTTTTTAAATGTCGCTCTCCTCCCGCGTTTTCTCTTCTCTGTGGAAATCAGCCTGGCTGTTTCCTGTGGCTGTTTAAAAAGGGTTCTCGCTCCCTGATCTCGAGTTACCGAGGCATTGCGCAGCTTTTTGCGTCGAGTTACCGAGGCATTGCGCAGCTTTGTGCGTGTAGCAAAGTGTTTGAATCCTTTATATTATAATTATTCTTTTACGTTTTCCCTAGCCTAGCCTCTCCCCTCACTAAGCTTTTTTAAATGTCGCTCTCCTCCCGCGTTTTCTCTTCTCTGTGGAAATCAGCCTGGCTGTTTCCTGTGGCTGTTTAAAAAGGGTTCTCGCTCCCTGATCTCGAGTTACCGAGGCATTGCGCAGCTTTTTGCGTCGAGTTACCGAGGCATTGCGCAGCTTTGTGCGTGTAGCAAAGTGTTTGAATCCTTTATATTATAATTATTCTTTTACGGTTTCCCTAGCCTAGCCTCTCCCCTCACTAAGCTCTTTTAAATGTCGCTCTCCTCCCGCGTTTTCTCTTCTCTGTGGAAATCAGCCTGGCTGTTTCCTGTGGCTGTTTAAAAAGGGTTCTCGCTCCCTGATCTCGAGTTACCGAGGCATTGCGCAGCTTTTTGCGTCGAGTTACCGAGGCATTGCGCAGCTTTGTGCGTGTAGCAAAGTGTTTGAATCCTTTATATTATAATTATTCTTTTACGGTTTCCCTAGCCTAGCCTCTCCCCTCACTAAGCTTTTTTAAATGTCGCTCTCCTCCCGCGTTTTCTCTTCTCTGTGGAAATCAGCCTGGCTGTTTCCTGTGGTTGTTTAAAAAGGGTTCTCGCTCCCTGATCTCGAGTTACCGAGGCATTGCGCAGCTTTTTGCGTCGAGTTACCGAGGCATTGCGCAGCTTTGTGCGTGTAGCAAAGTGTTTGAATCCTTTATATTATAATTATTCTTTTACGTTTTCCCTAGCCTAGCCTCTCCCCTCACTAAGCTTTTTTAAATGTCGCTCTCCTCCCGCGTTTTCTCTTCTCTGTGGAAATCAGCCTGGCTGTTTCCTGTGGCTGTTTAAAAAGGGTTCTCGCTCCCTGATCTCGAGTTACCGAGGCATTGCGCAGCTTTTTGCGTCGAGTTACCGAGGCATTGCGCAGCTTTGTGCGTGTAGCAAAGTGTTTGAATCCTTTATATTATAATTATTCTTTTACGTTTTCCCTAGCCTAGCCTCTCCCCTCACTAAGCTTTTTTAAATGTCGCTCTCCTCCCGCGTTTTCTCTTCTCTGTGGAAATCAGCCTGGCTGTTTCCTGTGGCTGTTTAAAAAGGGTTCTCGCTCCCTGATCTCGAGTTACCGAGGCATTGCGCAGCTTTTTGCGTCGAGTTACCGAGGCATTGCGCAGCTTTGTGCGTGTAGCAAAGTGTTTGAATCCTTTATATTATAATTATTCTTTTACGGTTTCCCTAGCCTAGCCTCTCCCCTCACTAAGCTTTTTTAAATGTCGCTCTCCTCCCGCGTTTTCTCTTCTCTGTGGAAATCAGCCTGGCTGTTTCCTGTGGCTGTTTAAAAAGGGTTCTCGCTCCCTGATCTCGAGTTACCGAGGCATTGCGCAGCTTTGTGCGTGTAGCAAAGTGTTTGAATCCTTTATATTATAATTATTCTTTTACGTTTTCCCTAGCCTAGCCTCTCCCCTCACTAAGCTTTTTTAAATATCGCTCTCCTCCCGCGTTTTCTCTTCTCTGTGGAAATCAGCCTGGCTGTTTCCTGTGGCTGTTTAAAAAGGGTTCTCGCTCCCTGATCTCGAGTTACCGAGGCATTGCGCAGCTTTTTGCGTCGAGTTACCGAGGCATTGCGCAGCTTTGTGCGTGTAGCAAAGTGTTTGAATCCTTTATATTATAATTATTCTTTTACGGTTTCCCTAGCCTAGCCTCTCCCCTCACTAAGCTTTTTTAAATGTCGCTCTCCTCCCGCGTTTTCTCTTCTCTGTGGAAATCAGCCTGGCTGTTTCCTGTGGCTGTTTAAAAAGGGTTCTCGCTCCCTGATCTCGAGTTACCAAGGCATTGCGCAGCTTTGTGCGTGTAGCAAAGTGTTTGAATCCTTTATATTATAATTATTCTTTTACGTTTTCCCTAGCCTAGCCTCTCCCCTCACTAAGCTTTTTTAAATGTCGCTCTCCTCCCGCGTTTTCTCTTCTCTGTGGAAATCAGCCTGGCTGTTTCCTGTGGCTGTTTAAAAAGGGTTCTCGCTCCCTGATCTCGAGTTACCGAGGCATTGCGCAGCTTTTTGCGTCGAGTTACCGAGGCATTGCGCAGCTTTGTGCGTGTAGCAAAGTGTTTGAATCCTTTATATTATAATTATTCTTTTACGGTTTCCCTAGCCTAGCCTCTCCCCTCACTAAGCTTTTTTAAATGTCGCTCTCCTCCCGCGTTTTCTCTTCTCTGTGGAAATCAGCCTGGCTGTTTCCTGTGGCTGTTTAAAAAGGGTTCTCGCTCCCTGATCTCGAGTTACCGAGGCATTGCGCAGCTTTTTGCGTCGAGTTACCGAGGCATTGCGCAGCTTTGTGCGTGTAGCAAAGTGTTTGAATCCTTTATATTATAATTATTCTTTTACGGTTTCCCTAGCCTAGCCTCTCCCCTCACTAAGCTTTTTTAAATGTCGCTCTCCTCCCGCGTTTTCTCTTCTCTGTGGAAATCAGCCTGGCTGTTTCCTGTGGCTGTTTAAAAAGGGTTCTCGCTCCCTGATCTCGAGTTACCAAGGCATTGCGCAGCTTTGTGCGTGTAGCAAAGTGTTTGAATCCTTTATATTATAATTATTCTTTTACGTTTTCCCTAGCCTAGCCTCTCCCCTCACTAAGCTTTTTTAAATGTCGCTCTCCTCCCGCGTTTTCTCTTCTCTGTGGAAATCAGCCTGGCTGTTTCCTGTGGCTGTTTAAAAAGGGTTCTCGCTCCCTGATCTCGAGTTACCGAGGCATTGCGCAGCTTTTTGCGTCGAGTTACCGAGGCATTGCGCAGCTTTGTGCGTGTAGCAAAGTGTTTGAATCCTTTATATTATAATTATTATTTTACGGTTTCCCTAACCTAGCCTCTCCCCTCACTAAGCTTTTTTAAATGTCGCTCTCCTCCCGCGTTTTCTCTTCTCTGTGGAAATCAGCCTGGCTGTTTCCTGTGGTTGTTTAAAAAGGGTTCTCGCTCCCTGATCTCGAGTTACCGAGGCATTGCGCAGCTTTTTGCGTCGAGTTACCGAGGCATTGCGCAGCTTTGTGCGTGTAGCAAAGTGTTTGAATCCTTTATCCTCACTAAGCTTTTTTAAATGTCGCTCTCCTCCCGCGTTTTCTCTTCTCTGTGGAAATCAGCCTGGCTGTTTCCTGTGGCTGTTTAAAAAGGGTTCTCGCTCCCTGATCTCGAGTTACCGAGGCATTGCGCAGCTTTGTGCGTGTAGCAAAGTGTTTGAATCCTTTATATTATAATTATTCTTTTACGTTTTCCCTAGCCTAGCCTCTCCCCTCACTAAGCTTTTTTAAATGTCGCTCTCCTCCCGCGTTTTCTCTTCTCTGTGGAAATCAGCCTGGCTGTTTCCTGTGGCTGTTTAAAAATGGTTCTCGCTCCCTGATCTCGAGTTACCGAGGCATTGCGCAGCTTTTTGCGTCGAGTTACCGAGGCATTGCGCAGCTTTGTGCGTGTAGCAAAGTGTTTGAATCCTTTATATTATAATTATTCTTTTACGGTTTCCCTAGCCTAGCCTCTCCCCTCACTAAGCTTTTTTAAATGTCGCTCTCCTCCCGCGTTTTCTCTTCTCTGTGGAAATCAGCCTGGCTGTTTCCTGTGGCTGTTTAAAAAGGGTTCTCGCTCCCTGATCTCGAGTTACCGAGGCATTGCGCAGCTTTTTGCGTCGAGTTGCCGAGGCATTGCGCAGCTTTGTGCGTGTAGCAAAGTGTTTGAATCCTTTATATTATAATTATTCTTTTACGTTTTCCCTAGCCTAGCCTCTCCCCTCACTAAGCTTTTTTAAATGTCGCTCTCCTCCCGCGTTTTCTCTTCTCTGTGGAAATCAGCCTGGCTGTTTCCTGTGGCTGTTTAAAAAGGGTTCTCGCTCCCTGATCTCGAGTTACCGAGGCATTGCGCAGCTTTGTGCGTGTAGCAAAGTGTTTGAATCCTTTATATTATAATTATTCTTTTACGTTTTCCCTAGCCTAGCCTCTCCCCTCACTAAGCTTTTTTAAATGTCGCTCTCCTCCCGCGTTTTCTCTTCTCTGTGGAAATCAGCCTGGCTGTTTCCTGTGGCTGTTTAAAAAGGGTTCTCGCTCCCTGATCTCGAGTTACCGAGGCATTGCGCAGCTTTTTGCGTCGAGTTACCGAGGCATTGCGCAGCTTTGTGCGTGTAGCAAAGTGTTTGAATCCTTTATATTATAATTATTCTTTTACGTTTTCCCTAGCCTAGCCTCTCCCCTCACTAAGCTTTTTTAAATGTCGCTCTCCTCCCGCGTTTTCTCTTCTCTGTGGAAATCAGCCTGGCTGTTTCCTGTGGCTGTTTAAAAAGGGTTCTCGCTCCCTGATCTCGAGTTACCGAGGCATTGCGCAGCTTTTTGCGTCGAGTTACCGAGGCATTGCGCAGCTTTGTGCGTGTAGCAAAGTGTTTGAATCCTTTATATTATAATTATTCTTTTACGTTTTCCCTAGCCTAGCCTCTCCCCTCACTAAGCTTTTTTAAATGTCGCTCTCCTCCCGCGTTTTCTCTTCTCTGTGGAAATCAGCCTGGTTGTTTCCTGTGGCTGTTTAAAAAGGGTTCTCGCTCCCTGATCTCGAGTTACCGAGGCATTGCGCAGCTTTTTGCGTCGAGTTACCGAGGCATTGCGCAGCTTTGTGCGTGTAGCAAAGTGTTTGAATCCTTTATATTATAATTATTCTTTTACGGTTTCCCTAGCCTAGCCTCTCCCCTCACTAAGCTCTTTTAAATGTCGCTCTCCTCCCGCGTTTTCTCTTCTCTGTGGAAATCAGCCTGGCTGTTTCCTGTGGCTGTTTAAAAAGGGTTCTCGCTCCCTGATCTCGAGTTACCGAGGCATTGCGCAGCTTTTTGCGTCGAGTTACCGAGGCATTGCGCAGCTTTGTGCGTGTAGCAAAGTGTTTGAATCCTTTATATTATAATTATTCTTTTACGGTTTCCCTAGCCTAGCCTCTCCCCTCACTAAGCTTTTTTAAATGTCGCTCTCCTCCCGCGTTTTCTCTTCTCTGTGGAAATCAGCCTGGCTGTTTCCTGTGGCTGTTTAAAAAGGGTTCTCGCTCCCTGATCTCGAGTTACCGAGGCATTGCGCAGCTTTTTGCGTCGAGTTACCGAGGCATTGCGCAGCTTTGTGCGTGTAGCAAAGTGTTTGAATCCTTTATATTATAATTATTCTTTTACGTTTTCCCTAGCCTAGCCTCTCCCCTCACTAAGCTTTTTTAAATGTCGCTCTCCTCCCGCGTTTTCTCTTCTCTGTGGAAATCAGCCTGGCTGTTTCCTGTGGCTGTTTAAAAAGGGTTCTCGCTCCCTGATCTCGAGTTACCGAGGCATTGCGCAGCTTTTTGCGTCGAGTTACCGAGGCATTGCGCAGCTTTGTGCGTGTAGCAAAGTGTTTGAATCCTTTATATTATAATTATTCTTTTACGGTTTCCCTAGCCTAGCCTCTCCCCTCACTAAGCTTTTTTAAATGTCGCTCTCCTCCCGCGTTTTCTCTTCTCTGTGGAAATCAGCCTGGCTGTTTCCTGTGGCTGTTTAAAAAGGGTTCTCGCTCCCTGATCTCGAGTTACCGAGGCATTGCGCAGCTTTTTGCGTCGAGTTACCGAGGCATTGCGCAGCTTTGTGCGTGTAGCAAAGTGTTTGAATCCTTTATATTATAATTATTCTTTTACGGTTTCCCTAGCCTAGCCTCTCCCCTCACTAAGCTTTTTTAAATGTCGCTCTCCTCCCGCGTTTTCTCTTCTCTGTGGAAATCAGCCTGGCTGTTTCCTGTGGCTGTTTAAAAAGGGTTCTCGCTCCCTGATCTCGAGTTACCGAGGCATTGCGCAGCTTTGTGCGTGTAGCAAAGTGTTTGAATCCTTTATCCTCACTAAGCTTTTTTAAATGTCGCTCTCCTCCCGCGTTTTCTCTTCTCTGTGGAAATCAGCCTGGCTGTTTCCTGTGGCTGTTTAAAAAGGGTTCTCGCTCCCTGATCTCGAGTTACCAAGGCATTGCGCAGCTTTGTGCGTGTAGCAAAGTGTTTGAATCCTTTATATTATAATTATTCTTTTACGTTTTCCCTAGCCTAGCCTCTCCCCTCACTAAGCTTTTTTAAATGTCGCTCTCCTCCCGCGTTTTCTCTTCTCTGTGGAAATCAGCCTGGCTGTTTCCTGTGGCTGTTTAAAAAGGGTTCTCGCTCCCTGATCTCGAGTTACCGAGGCATTGCGCAGCTTTTTGCGTCGAGTTACCGAGGCATTGCGCAGCTTTGTGCGTGTAGCAAAGTGTTTGAATCCTTTATATTATAATTATTCTTTTACGGTTTCCCTAGCCTAGCCTCTCCCCTCACTAAGCTTTTTTAAATGTCGCTCTCCTCCCGCGTTTTCTCTTCTCTGTGGAAATCAGCCTGGCTGTTTCCTGTGGCTGTTTAAAAAGGGTTCTCGCTCCCTGATCTCGAGTTACCGAGGCATTGCGCAGCTTTTTGCGTCGAGTTACCGAGGCATTGCGCAGCTTTGTGCGTGTAGCAAAGTGTTTGAATCCTTTATATTATAATTATTCTTTTACGGTTTCCCTAGCCTAGCCTCTCCTCTCACTAAGCTTTTTTAAATGTCGCTCTCCTCCCGCGTTTTCTCTTCTCTGTGGAAATCAGCCTGGCTGTTTCCTGTGGCTGTTTAAAAAGGGTTCTCGCTCCCTGATCTCGAGTTACCAAGGCATTGCGCAGCTTTGTGCGTGTAGCAAAGTGTTTGAATCCTTTATATTATAATTATTCTTTTACGTTTTCCCTAGCCTAGCCTCTCCCCTCACTAAGCTTTTTTAAATGTCGCTCTCCTCCCGCGTTTTCTCTTCTCTGTGGAAATCAGCCTGGCTGTTTCCTGTGGCTGTTTAAAAAGGGTTCTCGCTCCCTGATCTCGAGTTACCGAGGCATTGCGCAGCTTTTTGCGTCGAGTTACCGAGGCATTGCGCAGCTTTGTGCGTGTAGCAAAGTGTTTGAATCCTTTATATTATAATTATTCTTTTACGGTTTCCCTAGCCTAGCCTCTCCCCTCACTAAGCTTTTTTAAATGTCGCTCTCCTCCCGCGTTTTCTCTTCTCTGTGGAAATCAGCCTGGCTGTTTCCTGTGGTTGTTTAAAAAGGGTTCTCGCTCCCTGATCTCGAGTTACCGAGGCATTGCGCAGCTTTTTGCGTCGAGTTACCGAGGCATTGCGCAGCTTTGTGCGTGTAGCAAAGTGTTTGAATCCTTTATCCTCACTAAGCTTTTTTAAATGTCGCTCTCCTCCCGCGTTTTCTCTTCTCTGTGGAAATCAGCCTGGCTGTTTCCTGTGGCTGTTTAAAAAGGGTTCTCGCTCCCTGATCTCGAGTTACCGAGGCATTGCGCAGCTTTGTGCGTGTAGCAAAGTGTTTGAATCCTTTATATTATAATTATTCTTTTACGTTTTCCCTAGCCTAGCCTCTCCCCTCACTAAGCTTTTTTAAATGTCGCTCTCCTCCCGCGTTTTCTCTTCTCTGTGGAAATCAGCCTGGCTGTTTCCTGTGGCTGTTTAAAAAGGGTTCTCGCTCCCTGATCTCGAGTTACCGAGGCATTGCGCAGCTTTTTGCGTCGAGTTACCGAGGCATTGCGCAGCTTTGTGCGTGTAGCAAAGTGTTTGAATCCTTTATATTATAATTATTCTTTTACGGTTTCCCTAGCCTAGCCTCTCCCCTCACTAAGCTTTTTTAAATGTCGCTCTCCTCCCGCGTTTTCTCTTCTCTGTGGAAATCAGCCTGGCTGTTTCCTGTGGCTGTTTAAAAAGGGTTCTCGCTCCCTGATCTCGAGTTACCGAGGCATTGCGCAGCTTTTTGCGTCGAGTTGCCGAGGCATTGCGCAGCTTTGTGCGTGTAGCAAAGTGTTTGAATCCTTTATATTATAATTATTCTTTTACGTTTTCCCTAGCCTAGCCTCTCCCCTCACTAAGCTTTTTTAAATGTCGCTCTCCTCCCGCGTTTTCTCTTCTCTGTGGAAATCAGCCTGGCTGTTTCCTGTGGCTGTTTAAAAAGGGTTCTCGCTCCCTGATCTCGAGTTACCGAGGCATTGCGCAGCTTTGTGCGTGTAGCAAAGTGTTTGAATCCTTTATATTATAATTATTCTTTTACGTTTTCCCTAGCCTAGCCTCTCCCCTCACTAAGCTTTTTTAAATGTCGCTCTCCTCCCGCGTTTTCTCTTCTCTGTGGAAATCAGCCTGGCTGTTTCCTGTGGCTGTTTAAAAAGGGTTCTCGCTCCCTGATCTCGAGTTACCGAGGCATTGCGCAGCTTTTTGCGTCGAGTTACCGAGGCATTGCGCAGCTTTGTGCGTGTAGCAAAGTGTTTGAATCCTTTATATTATAATTATTCTTTTACGTTTTCCCTAGCCTAGCCTCTCCCCTCACTAAGCTTTTTTAAATGTCGCTCTCCTCCCGCGTTTTCTCTTCTCTGTGGAAATCAGCCTGGCTGTTTCCTGTGGCTGTTTAAAAAGGGTTCTCGCTCCCTGATCTCGAGTTACCGAGGCATTGCGCAGCTTTTTGCGTCGAGTTACCGAGGCATTGCGCAGCTTTGTGCGTGTAGCAAAGTGTTTGAATCCTTTATATTATAATTATTCTTTTACGTTTTCCCTAGCCTAGCCTCTCCCCTCACTAAGCTTTTTTAAATGTCGCTCTCCTCCCGCGTTTTCTCTTCTCTGTGGAAATCAGCCTGGCTGTTTCCTGTGGCTGTTTAAAAAGGGTTCTCGCTCCCTGATCTCGAGTTACCGAGGCATTGCGCAGCTTTTTGCGTCGAGTTACCGAGGCATTGCGCAGCTTTGTGCGTGTAGCAAAGTGTTTGAATCCTTTATATTATAATTATTCTTTTACGTTTTCCCTAGCCTAGCCTCTCCCCTCACTAAGCTTTTTTAAATGTCGCTCTCCTCCCGCGTTTTCTCTTCTCTGTGGAAATCAGCCTGGCTGTTTCCTGTGGCTGTTTAAAAAGGGTTCTCGCTCCCTGATCTCGAGTTACCGAGGCATTGCGCAGCTTTTTGCGTCGAGTTACCGAGGCATTGCGCAGCTTTGTGCGTGTAGCAAAGTGTTTGAATCCTTTATATTATAATTATTCTTTTACGGTTTCCCTAGCCTAGCCTCTCCCCTCACTAAGCTTTTTTAAATGTCGCTCTCCTCCCGCGTTTTCTCTTCTCTGTGGAAATCAGCCCGGCTGTTTCCTGTGGCTGTTTAAAAAGGGTTCTCGCTCCCTGATCTCGAGTTACCGAGGCATTGCGCAGCTTTGTGCGTGTAGCAAAGTGTTTGAATCCTTTATATTATAATTATTCTTTTACGTTTTCCCTAGCCTAGCCTCTCCCCTCACTAAGCTTTTTTAAATGTCCCGAGTTAATGTTAAATGTTAAATGTTGTCAATGTTAAATGTTACCGAGGCATTGCGCAGCTTTTTGCGTCGAGTTACCGAGGCATTGCGCAGCTTTGTGCGTGTAGCAAAGTGTTTGAATCCTTTATATTATAATTATTCTTTTACGTTTTCCCTAGCCTAGCCTCTCCCCTCACTAAGCTTTTTTAAATGTCGCTCTCCTCCCGCGTTTTCTCTTCTCTGTGGAAATCAGCCTGGCTGTTTCCTGTGGCTGTTTAAAAAGGGTTCTCGCTCCCTGATCTCGAGTTACCGAGGCATTGCGCAGCTTTGTGCGTGTAGCAAAGTGTTTGAATCCTTTATATTATAATTATTCTTTTACGGTTTCCCTAGCCTAGCCTCTCCCCTCACTAAGCTTTTTTAAATGTCGCTCTCCTCCCGCGTTTTCTCTTCTCTGTGGAAATCAGCCTGGCTGTTTCCTGTGGCTGTTTAAAAAGGGTTCTCGCTCCCTGATCTCGAGTTACCGAGGCATTGCGCAGCTTTTTGCGTCGAGTTACCGAGGCATTGCGCAGCTTTGTGCGTGTAGCAAAGTGTTTGAATCCTTTATATTATAATTATTCTTTTACGTTTTCCCTAGCCTAGCCTCTCCCCTCACTAAGCTTTTTTAAATGTCGCTCTCCTCCCGCGTTTTCTCTTCTCTGTGGAAATCAGCCTGGCTGTTTCCTGTGGCTGTTTAAAAAGGGTTCTCGCTCCCTGATCTCGAGTTACCGAGGCATTGCGCAGCTTTTTGCGTCGAGTTACCGAGGCATTGCGCAGCTTTGTGCGTGTAGCAAAGTGTTTGAATCCTTTATATTATAATTATTCTTTTACGGTTTCCCTAGCCTAGCCTCTCCCCTCACTAAGCTTTTTTAAATGTCGCTCTCCTCCCGCGTTTTCTCTTCTCTGTGGAAATCAGCCTGGCTGTTTCCCGCAACACGAGCCGACACCGCGTAGAGCAACGCCATCGCAGATTAGTCGCCATCGTTGCCGTACGCCATCGCTGATTCTTCGCCATCGTTGCCGTACGCCATTGCTGATTCTTCACCATCTTTGCCGTACCATCGCAGCAAGCAGAAAACGTTACATGTTACATTATTATTATTCTTTTCCGAATCCTTTCCATTCCCCCTCTCATCAGGCCCGGATAGTAACCATGCATTCATGCTCTCCCGCTGCAAACCTTCCCTAGCCTCTCCCCTCACTAAGCTTTTTTAAATGTCGCTCTCCTCCCGCGTTTTCTCTTCTCTGTGGAAATCAGCCTGGCTGTTTCCTGTGGCTGTTTAAAAAGGGTTCTCGCTCCCTGATCTCGAGTTACCGAGGCATTGCGCAGCTTTTTGCGTCGAGTTACCGAGGCATTGCGCAGCTTTGTGCGTGTAGCAAAGTGTTTGAATCCTTTATATTATAATTATTCTTTTACGGTTTCCCTAGCCTAGCCTCTCCCCTCACTAAGCTTTTTTAAATGTCGCTCTCCTCCCGCGTTTTCTCTTCTCTGTGGAAATCAGCCTGGCTGTTTCCTGTGGCTGTTTAAAAAGGGTTCTCGCTCCCTGATCTCGAGTTACCGAGGCATTGCGCAGCTTTTTGCGTCGAGTTACCGAGGCATTGCGCAGCTTTGTGCGTGTAGCAAAGTGTTTGAATCCTTTATATTATAATTATTCTTTTACGGTTTCCCTAGCCTAGCCTCTCCCCTCACTAAGCTTTTTTAAATGTCGCTCTCCTCCCGCGTTTTCTCTTCTCTGTGGAAATCAGCCTGGCTGTTTCCTGTGGCTGTTTAAAAAGGGTTCTCGCTCCCTGATCTCGAGTTACCGAGGCATTGCGCAGCTTTTTGCGTCGAGTTACCGAGGCATTGCGCAGCTTTGTGCGTGTAGCAAAGTGTTTGAATCCTTTATATTATAATTATTCTTTTACGGTTTCCCTAGCCTAGCCTCTCCCCTCACTAAGCTTTTTTAAATGTCGCTCTCCTCCCCCGTTTTCTCTTCTCTGTGGAAATCAGCCTGGCTGTTTCCTGTGGCTGTTTAAAAAGGGTTCTCGCTCCCTGATCTCGAGTTACCGAGGCATTGCGCAGCTTTTTGCGTCGAGTTACCGAGGCATTGCGCAGCTTTGTGCGTGTAGCAAAGTGTTTGAATCCTTTATATTATAATTATTCTTTTACGGTTTCCCTAGCCTAGCCTCTCCCCTCACTAAGCTTTTTTAAATGTCGCTCTCCTCCCGCGTTTTCTCTTCTCTGTGGAAATCAGCCTGGCTGTTTCCTGTGGCTGTTTAAAAAGGGTTCTCGCTCCCTGATCTCGAGTTACCGAGGCATTGCGCAGCTTTTTGCGTCGAGTTACCGAGGCATTGCGCAGCTTTGTGCGTGTAGCAAAGTGTTTGAATCCTTTATATTATAATTATTCTTTTACGGTTTCCCTAGCCTAGCCTCTCCCCTCACTAAGCTTTTTTAAATGTCGCTCTCCTCCCGCGTTTTCTCTTCTCTGTGGAAATCAGCCTGGCTGTTTCCTGTGGCTGTTTAAAAAGGGTTCTCGCTCCCTGATCTCGAGTTACCGAGGCATTGCGCAGCTTTGTGCGTGTAGCAAAGTGTTTGAATCCTTTATATTATAATTATTCTTTTACGGTTTCCCTAGCCTAGCCTCTCCCCTCACTAAGCTTTTTTAAATGTCGCTCTCCTCCCGCGTTTTCTCTTCTCTGTGGAAATCAGCCTGGCTGTTTCCTGTGGCTGTTTAAAAAGGGTTCTCGCTCCCTGATCTCGAGTTACCGAGGCATTGCGCAGCTTTGTGCGTGTAGCAAAGTGTTTGAATCCTTTATATTATAATTATTCTTTTACGTTTTCCCTAGCCTAGCCTCTCCCCTCACTAAGCTTTTTTAAATGACGCTCTCCTCCCGCGTTTTCTCTTCTCTGTGGAAATCAGCCTGGCTGTTTCCTGTGGCTGTTTAAAAAGGGTTCTCGCTCCCTGATCTCGAGTTACCGAGGCATTGCGCAGCTTTTTGTGTCGAGTTACCGAGGCATTGCGCAGCTTTGTGCGTGTAGCAAAGTGTTTGAATCCTTTATATTATAATTATTCTTTTACGTTTTCCCTAGCCTAGCCTCTCCCATCACTAAGCTTTTTTAAATGTCGCTCTCCTCCCGCGTTTTCTCTTCTCTGTGGAAATCAGCCTGGCTGTTTCCTGTGGCTGTTTAAAAAGGGTTCTCGCTCCCTGATCTCGAGTTACCGAGGCATTGCGCAGCTTTTTGCGTCGAGTTACCGAGGCATTGCGCAGCTTTGTGCGTGTAGCAAAGTGTTTGAATCCTTTATATTATAATTATTCTTTTACGGTTTCCCTAGCCTAGCCTCTCCCCTCACTAAGCTTTTTTAAATGTCGCTCTCCTCCCGCGTTTTCTCTTCTCTGTGGAAATCAGCCTGGCTGTTTCCTGTGGCTGTTTAAAAAGGGTTCTCGCTCCCTGATCTCGAGTTACCGAGGCATTGCGCAGCTTTGTGCGTGTAGCAAAGTGTTTGAATCCTTTATATTATAATTATTCTTTTACGGTTTCCCTAGCCTAGCCTCTCCCCTCACTAAGCTTTTTTAAATGTCGCTCTCCTCCCGCGTTTTCTCTTCTCTGTGGAAATCAGCCTGGCTGTTTCCTGTGGCTGTTTAAAAAGGGTTCTCGCTCCCTGATCTCGAGTTACCGAAGCATTGCGCAGCTTTTTGCGTCGAGTTACCGAGGCATTGCGCAGCTTTGTGCGTGTAGCAAAGTGTTTGAATCCTTTATATTATAATTATTCTTTTACGGTTTCCCTAGCCTAGCCTCTCCCCTCACTAAGCTTTTTTAAATGTCGCTCTCCTCCCGCGTTTTCTCTTCTCTCTGGAAATCAGCCTGGCTGTTTCCTGTGGCTGTTTAAAAAGGGTTCTCGCTCCCTGATCTCGAGTTACCGAGGCATTGCGCAGCTTTTTGCGTCGAGTTACCGAGGCATTGCGCAGCTTTGTGCGTGTAGCAAAGTGTTTGAATCCTTTATATTATAATTATTCTTTTACGTTTTCCCTAGCCTAGCCTCTCCCCTCACTAAGCTTTTTTAAATGTCGCTCTCCTCCCGCGTTTTCTCTTCTCTGTGGAAATCAGCCTGGCTGTTTCCTGTGGCTGTTTAAAAAGGGTTCTCGCTCCCTGATCTCGAGTTACCGAGGCATTGCGCAGCTTTTTGCGTCGAGTTACCGAGGCATTGCGCAGCTTTGTGCGTGTAGCAAAGTGTTTGAATCCTTTATATTATAATTATTCTTTTACGGTTTCCCTAGCCTAGCCTCTCCCCTCACTAAGCTTTTTTAAATGTCGCTCTCCTCCCGCGTTTTCTCTTCTCTGTGGAAATCAGCCTGGCTGTTTCCTGTGGCTGTTTAAAAAGGGTTCTCGCTCCCTGATCTCGAGTTACCGAGGCATTGCGCAGCTTTTTGCGTCGAGTTACCGAGGCATTGCGCAGCTTTGTGCGTGTAGCAAAGTGTTTGAATCCTTTATATTATAATTATTCTTTTACGGTTTCCCTAGCCTAGCCTCTCCCCTCACTAAGCTTTTTTAAATGTCGCTCTCCTCCCGCGTTTTCTCTTCTCTGTGGAAATCAGCCTGGCTGTTTCCCGCAACACGAGCCGACACCGCGTAGAGCAACGCCATCGCAGATTAGTCGCCATCGTTGCCGTACGCCATCGCTGATTCTTCGCCATCGTTGCCGTACGCCATTGCTGATTCTTCACCATCTTTGCCGTACCATCGCAGCAAGCAGAAAACGTTACATGTTACATTATTATTATTCTTTTCCGAATCCTTTCCATTCCCCCTCTCATCAGGCCCGGATAGTAACCATGCATTCATGCTCTCCCGCTGCAAACCTTCCCTAGCCTCTCCCCTCACTAAGCTTTTTTAAATGTCGCTCTCCTCCCGCGTTTTCTCTTCTCTGTGGAAATCAGCCTGGCTGTTTCCTGTGGCTGTTTAAAAAGGGTTCTCGCTCCCTGATCTCGAGTTACCGAGGCATTGCGCAGCTTTTTGCGTCGAGTTACCGAGGCATTGCGCAGCTTTGTGCGTGTAGCAAAGTGTTTGAATCCTTTATATTATAATTATTCTTTTACGGTTTCCCTAGCCTAGCCTCTCCCCTCACTAAGCTTTTTTAAATGTCGCTCTCCTCCCGCGTTTTCTCTTCTCTGTGGAAATCAGCCTGGCTGTTTCCTGTGGCTGTTTAAAAAGGGTTCTCGCTCCCTGATCTCGAGTTACCGAGGCATTGCGCAGCTTTTTGCGTCGAGTTACCGAGGCATTGCGCAGCTTTGTGCGTGTAGCAAAGTGTTTGAATCCTTTATATTATAATTATTCTTTTACGGTTTCCCTAGCCTAGCCTCTCCCCTCACTAAGCTTTTTTAAATGTCGCTCTCCTCCCGCGTTTTCTCTTCTCTGTGGAAATCAGCCTGGCTGTTTCCTGTGGCTGTTTAAAAAGGGTTCTCGCTCCCTGATCTCGAGTTACCGAGGCATTGCGCAGCTTTTTGCATCGAGTTACCGAGGCATTGCGCAGCTTTGTGCGTGTAGCAAAGTGTTTGAATCCTTTATATTATAATTATTCTTTTACGTTTTCCCTAGCCTAGCCTCTCCCCTCACTAAGCTTTTTTAAATGTCGCTCTCCTCCCGCGTTTTCTCTTCTCTGTGGAAATCAGCCTGGCTGTTTCCTGTGGCTGTTTAAAAAGGGTTCTCGCTCCCTGATCTCGAGTTACCGAGGCATTGCGCAGCTTTTTGCGTCGAGTTACCGAGGCATTGCGCAGCTTTGTGCGTGTAGCAAAGTGTTTGAATCCTTTATATTATAATTATTCTTTTACGTTTTCCCTAGCCTAGCCTCTCCCCTCACTAAGCTTTTTTAAATGTCGCTCTCCTCCCGCGTTTTCTCTTCTCTGTGGAAATCAGCCTGGCTGTTTCCTGTGGCTGTTTAAAAAGGGTTCTCGCTCCCTTATCTCGAGTTACCGAGGCATTGCGCAGCTTTGTGCGTGTAGCAAAGTGTTTGAATCCTTTATATTATAATTATTCTTTTACGGTTTCCCTAGCCTAGCCTCTCCCCTCACTAAGCTTTTTTAAATGTCGCTCTCCTCCCGCGTTTTCTCTTCTCTGTGGAAATCAGCCTGGCTGTTTCCTGTGGCTGTTTAAAAAGGGTTCTCGCTCCCTGATCTCGAGTTACCGAGGCATTGCGCAGCTTTTTGCGTCGAGTTACCGAGGCATTGCGCAGCTTTGTGCGTGTAGCAAAGTGTTTGAATCCTTTATATTATAATTATTCTTTTACGGTTTCCCTAGCCTAGCCTCTCCCCTCACTAAGCTTTTTTAAATGTCGCTCTCCTCCCGCGTTTTATCTTCTCTGTGGAAATCAGCCTGGCTGTTTCCTGTGGCTGTTTAAAAAGGGTTCTCGCTCCCTGATCTCGAGTTACCGAGGCATTGCGCAGCTTTTTGCGTCGAGTTACCGAGGCATTGCGCAGCTTTGTGCGTGTAGCAAAGTGTTTGAATCCTTTATATTATAATTATTCTTTTACGTTTTCCCTAGCCTAGCCTCTCCCCTCACTAAGCTTTTTTAAATGTCGCTCTCCTCCCGCGTTTTCTCTTCTCTGTGGAAATCAGCCTGGCTGTTTCCTGTGGCTGTTTAAAAATGGTTCTCGCTCCCTGATCTCGAGTTACCGAGGCATTGCGCAGCTTTTTGCGTCGAGTTACCGAGGCATTGCGCAGCTTTGTGCGTGTAGCAAAGTGTTTGAATCCTTTATATTATAATTATTCTTTTACGTTTTCCCTAGCCTAGCCTCTCCCCTCACTAAGCTTTTTTAAATGTCGCTCTCCTCCCGCGTTTTCTCTTCTCTGTGGAAATCAGCCTGGCTGTTTCCTGTGGCTGTTTAAAAAGGGTTCTCGCTCCCTGATCTCGAGTTACCGAGGCATTGCGCAGCTTTTTGCGTCGAGTTACCGAGGCATTGCGCAGCTTTGTGCGTGTAGCAAAGTGTTTGAATCCTTTATATTATAATTATTCTTTTACGGTTTCCCTAGCCTAGCCTCTCCCCTCACTAAGCTTTTTTAAATGTCGCTCTCCTCCCGCGTTTTCTCTTCTCTGTGGAAATCAGCCTGGCTGTTTCCCGCAACACGAGCCGACACCGCGTAGAGCAACGCCATCGCAGATTAGTCGCCATCGTTGCCGTACGCCATCGCTGATTCTTCGCCATCGTTGCCGTACGCCATTGCTGATTCTTCACCATCTTTGCCGTACCATCGCAGCAAGCAGAAAACGTTACATGTTACATTATTATTATTCTTTTCCGAATCCTTTCCATTCCCCCTCTCATCAGGCCCGGATAGTAACCATGCATTCATGCTCTCCCGCTGCAAACCTTCCCTAGCCTCTCCCCTCACTAAGCTTTTTTAAATGTCGCTCTCCTCCCGCGTTTTCTCTTCTCTGTGGAAATCAGCCTGGCTGTTTCCTGTGGCTGTTTAAAAAGGGTTCTCGCTCCCTGATCTCGAGTTACCGAGGCATTGCGCAGCTTTTTGCGTCGAGTTACCGAGGCATTGCGCAGCTTTGTGCGTGTAGCAAAGTGTTTGAATCCTTTATATTATAATTATTCTTTTACGTTTTCCCTAGCCTAGCCTCTCCCCTCACTAAGCTTTTTTAAATGTCGCTCTCCTCCCGCGTTTTCTCTTCTCTGTGGAAATCAGCCTGGCTGTTTCCTGTGGCTGTTTAAAAAGGGTTCTCGCTCCCTGATCTCGAGTTACCGAGGCATTGCGCAGCTTTTTGCGTCGAGTTACCGAGGCATTGCGCAGCTTTGTGCGTGTAGCAAAGTGTTTGAATCCTTTATATTATAATTATTCTTTTACGTTTTCCCTAGCCTAGCCTCTCCCCTCACTAAGCTTTTTTAAATGTCGCTCTCCTCCCGCGTTTTCTCTTCTCTGTGGAAATCAGCCTGGCTGTTTCCTGTGGCTGTTTAAAAAGGGTTCTCGCTCCCTGATCTCGAGTTACCGAGGCATTGCGCAGCTTTGTGCGTGTAGCAAAGTGTTTGAATCCTTTATATTATAATTATTCTTTTACGGTTTCCCTAGCCTAGCCTCTCCCCTCACTAAGCTTTTTTAAATGTCGCTCTCCTCCCGCGTTTTCTCTTCTCTGTGGAAATCAGCCTGGCTGTTTCCTGTGGCTGTTTAAAAAGGGTTCTCGCTCCCTGATCTCGAGTTACCGAGGCATTGCGCAGCTTTTTGCGTCGAGTTACCGAGGCATTGCGCAGCTTTGTGCGTGTAGCAAAGTGTTTGAATCCTTTATATTATAATTATTCTTTTACGGTTTCCCTAGCCTAGCCTCTCCCCTCACTAAGCTTTTTTAAATGTCGCTCTCCTCCCGCGTTTTCTCTTCTCTGTGGAAATCAGCCTGGCTGTTTCCTGTGGCTGTTTAAAAAGGGTTCTCGCTCCCTGATCTCGAGTTACCGAGGCATTGCGCAGCTTTTTGCGTCGAGTTACCGAGGCATTGCGCAGCTTTGTGCGTGTAGCAAAGTGTTTGAATCCTTTATATTATAATTATTCTTTTACGTTTTCCCTAGCCTAGCCTCTCCCCTCACTAAGCTTTTTTAAATGTCGCTCTCCTCCCGCGTTTTCTCTTCTCTGTGGAAATCAGCCTGGCTGTTTCCTGTGGCTGTTTAAAAAGGGTTCTCGCTCCCTGATCTCGAGTTACCGAGGCATTGCGCAGCTTTTTGCGTCGAGTTACCGAGGCATTGCGCAGCTTTGTGCGTGTAGCAAAGTGTTTGAATCCTTTATATTATAATTATT
Source organism: Anopheles stephensi (assembly GCF_013141755.1). Lineage (NCBI taxonomy): Eukaryota > Metazoa > Arthropoda > Insecta > Diptera > Culicidae > Anopheles > Anopheles stephensi. The sequence goes on from NC_050202.1 coordinate 93,696,327, forward strand.
CTTTTACGGTTTCCCTAGCCTAGCCTCTCCCCTCACTAAGCTTTTTTAAATGTCGCTCTCCTCCCGCGTTTTCTCTTCTCTGTGGAAATCAGCCTGGCTGTTTCCTGTGGCTGTTTAAAAAGGGTTCTCGCTCCCTGATCTCGAGTTACCGAGGCATTGCGCAGCTTTTTGCGTCGAGTTACCGAGGCATTGCGCAGCTTTGTGCGTGTAGCAAAGTGTTTGAATCCTTTATATTATAATTATTCTTTTACGGTTTCCCTAGCCTAGCCTCTCCCCTCACTAAGCTTTTTTAAATGTCGCTCTCCTCCCGCGTTTTCTCTTCTCTGTGGAAATCAGCCTGGCTGTTTCCCGCAACACGAGCCGACACCGCGTAGAGCAACGCCATCGCAGATTAGTCGCCATCGTTGCCGTACGCCATCGCTGATTCTTCGCCATCGTTGCCGTACGCCATTGCTGATTCTTCACCATCTTTGCCGTACCATCGCAGCAAGCAGAAAACGTTACATGTTACATTATTATTATTCTTTTCCGAATCCTTTCCATTCCCCCTCTCATCAGGCCCGGATAGTAACCATGCATTCATGCTCTCCCGCTGCAAACCTTCCCTAGCCTCTCCCCTCACTAAGCTTTTTTAAATGTCGCTCTCCTCCCGCGTTTTCTCTTCTCTGTGGAAATCAGCCTGGCTGTTTCCTGTGGCTGTTTAAAAAGGGTTCTCGCTCCCTGATCTCGAGTTACCGAGGCATTGCGCAGCTTTTTGCGTCGAGTTACCGAGGCATTGCGCAGCTTTGTGCGTGTAGCAAAGTGTTTGAATCCTTTATATTATAATTATTCTTTTACGTTTTCCCTAGCCTAGCCTCTCCCCTCACTAAGCTTTTTTAAATGTCGCTCTCCTCCCGCGTTTTCTCTTCTCTGTGGAAATCAGCCTGGCTGTTTCCTGTGGCTGTTTAAAAAGGGTTCTCGCTCCCTGATCTCGAATTACCGAGGCATTGCGCAGCTTTTTGCGTCGAGTTACCGAGGCATTGCGCAGCTTTGTGCGTGTAGCAAAGTGTTTGAATCCTTTATATTATAATTATTCTTTTACGGTTTCCCTAGCCTAGCCTCTCCCCTCACTAAGCTTTTTTAAATGTCGCTCTCCTCCCGCGTTTTCTCTTCTCTATGGAAATCAGCCTGGCTGTTTCCTGTGGCTGTTTAAAAAGGGTTCTCGCTCCCTGATCTCGAGTTACCGAGGCATTGCGCAGCTTTTTGCATCGAGTTACCGAGGCATTGCGCAGCTTTGTGCGTGTAGCAAAGTGTTTGAATCCTTTATATTATAATTATTCTTTTACGTTTTCCCTAGCCTAGCCTCTCCCCTCACTAAGCTTTTTTAAATGTCGCTCTCCTCCCGCGTTTTCTCTTCTCTGTGGAAATCAGCCTGGCTGTTTCCTGTGGCTGTTTAAAAAGGGTTCTCGCTCCCTGATCTCGAGTTACCGAGGCATTGCGCAGCTTTTTGCGTCGAGTTACCGAGGCATTGCGCAGCTTTGTGCGTGTAGCAAAGTGTTTGAATCCTTTATATTATAATTATTCTTTTACGTTTTCCCTAGCCTAGCCTCTCCCCTCACTAAGCTTTTTTAAATGTCGCTCTTCTCCCGCGTTTTCTCTTCTCTGTGGAAATCAGCCTGGCTGTTTCCTGTGGCTGTTTAAAAAGGGTTCTCGCTCCCTTATCTCGAGTTACCGAGGCATTGCGCAGCTTTGTGCGTGTAGCAAAGTGTTTGAATCCTTTATATTATAATTATTCTTTTACGGTTTCCCTAGCCTAGCCTCTCCCCTCACTAAGCTTTTTTAAATGTCGCTCTCCTCCCTCGTTTTCTCTTCTCTGTGGAAATCAGCCTGGCTGTTTCCTGTGGCTGTTTAAAAAGGGTTCTCGCTCCCTGATCTCGAGTTACCGAGGCATTGCGCAGCTTTTTGCGTCGAGTTACCGAGGCATTGCGCAGCTTTGTGCGTGTAGCAAAGTGTTTGAATCCTTTATATTATAATTATTCTTTTACGGTTTCCCTAGCCTAGCCTCTCCCCTCACTAAGCTTTTTTAAATGTCGCTCTCCTCCCGCGTTTTCTCTTCTCTGTGGAAATCAGCCTGGCTGTTTCCTGTGGCTGTTTAAAAAGGGTTCTCGCTCCCTGATCTCGAGTTACCGAGGCATTGCGCAGCTTTTTGCGTCGAGTTACCGAGGCATTGCGCAGCTTTGTGCGTGTAGCAAAGTGTTTGAATCCTTTATATTATAATTATTCTTTTACGTTTTCCCTAGCCTAGCCTCTCCCCTCACTAAGCTTTTTTAAATGTCGCTCTCCTCCCGCGTTTTCTCTTCTCTGTGGAAATCAGCCTGGCTGTTTCCTGTGGCTGTTTAAAAAGGGTTCTCGCTCCCTGATCTCGAGTTACCGAGGCATTGCGCAGCTTTTTGCGTCGAGTTACCGAGGCATTGCGCAGCTTTGTGCGTGTAGCAAAGTGTTTGAATCCTTTATATTATAATTATTCTTTTACGTTTTCCCTAGCCTAGCCTCTCCCCTCACTAAGCTTTTTTAAATGTCGCTCTCCTCCCGCGTTTTCTCTTCTCTGTGGAAATCAGCCTGGCTGTTTCCTGTGGCTGTTTAAAAAGGGTTCTCGCTCCCTGATCTCGAGTTACCGAGGCATTGCGCAGCTTTTTGCGTCGAGTTACCGAGGCATTGCGCAGCTTTGTGCGTGTAGCAAAGTGTTTGAATCCTTTATATTATAATTATTCTTTTACGGTTTCCCTAGCCTAGCCTCTCCCCTCACTAAGCTTTTTTAAATGTCGCTCTCCTCCCGCGTTTTCTCTTCTCTGTGGAAATCAGCCTGGCTGTTTCCCGCAACACGAGCCGACACCGCGTAGAGCAACGCCATCGCAGATTAGTCGCCATCGTTGCCGTACGCCATCGCTGATTCTTCGCCATCGTTGCCGTACGCCATTGCTGATTCTTCACCATCTTTGCCGTACCATCGCAGCAAGCAGAAAACGTTACATGTTACATTATTATTATTCTTTTCCGAATCCTTTCCATTCCCCCTCTCATCAGGCCCGGATAGTAACCATGCATTCATGCTCTCCCGCTGCAAACCTTCCCTAGCCTCTCCCCTCACTAAGCTTTTTTAAATGTCGCTCTCCTCCCGCGTTTTCTCTTCTCTGTGGAAATCAGCCTGGCTGTTTCCTGTGGCTGTTTAAAAAGGGTTCTCGCTCCCTGATCTCGAGTTACCGAGGCATTGCGCAGCTTTTTGCGTCGAGTTACCGAGGCATTGCGCAGCTTTGTGCGTGTAGCAAAGTGTTTGAATCCTTTATATTATAATTATTCTTTTACGTTTTCCCTAGCCTAGCCTCTCCCCTCACTAAGCTTTTTTAAATGTCGCTCTCCTCCCGCGTTTTCTCTTCTCTGTGGAAATCAGCCTGGCTGTTTCCTGTGGCTGTTTAAAAAGGGTTCTCGCTCCCTGATCTCGAGTTACCGAGGCATTGCGCAGCTTTTTGCGTCGAGTTACCGAGGCATTGCGCAGCTTTGTGCGTGTAGCAAAGTGTTTGAATCCTTTATATTATAATTATTCTTTTACGTTTTCCCTAGCCTAGCCTCTCCCCTCACTAAGCTTTTTTAAATGTCGCTCTCCTCCCGCGTTTTCTCTTCTCTGTGGAAATCAGCCTGGCTGTTTCCTGTGGCTGTTTAAAAAGGGTTCTCGCTCCCTGATCTCGAGTTACCGAGGCATTGCGCAGCTTTTTGCGTCGAGTTACCGAGGCATTGCGCAGCTTTGTGCGTGTAGCAAAGTGTTTGAATCCTTTATATTATAATTATTCTTTTACGGTTTCCCTAGCCTAGCCTCTCCCCTCACTAAGCTTTTTTAAATGTCGCTCTCCTCCCGCGTTTTCTCTTCTCTGTGGAAATCAGCCTGGCTGTTTCCTGTGGCTGTTTAAAAAGGGTTCTCGCTCCCTGATCTCGAGTTACCGAGGCATTGCGCAGCTTTTTGCGTCGAGTTACCGAGGCATTGCGCAGCTTTGTGCGTGTAGCAAAGTGTTTGAATCCTTTATATTATAATTATTCTTTTACGGTTTCCCTAGCCTAGCCTCTCCCCTCACTAAGCTTTTTTAAATGTCGCTCTCCTCCCGCGTTTTCTCTTCTCTGTGGAAATCAGCCTGGCTGTTTCCTGTGGCTGTTTAAAAAGGGTTCTCGCTCCCTGATCTCGAGTTACCGAGGCATTGCGCAGCTTTTTGCGTCGAGTTACCGAGGCATTGCGCAGCTTTGTGCGTGTAGCAAAGTGTTTGAATCCTTTATATTATAATTATTCTTTTACGTTTTCCCTAGCCTAGCCTCTCCCCTCACTAAGCTTTTTTAAATGTCGCTCTCCTCCCGCGTTTTCTCTTCTCTGTGGAAATCAGCCTGGCTGTTTCCTGTGGCTGTTTAAAAAGGGTTCTCGCTCCCTGATCTCGAGTTACCGAGGCATTGCGCAGCTTTTTGCGTCGAGTTACCGAGGCATTGCGCAGCTTTGTGCGTGTAGCAAAGTGTTTGAATCCTTTATATTATAATTATTCTTTTACGGTTTCCCTAGCCTAGCCTCTCCCCTCACTAAGCTTTTTTAAATGTCGCTCTCCTCCCGCGTTTTCTCTTCTCTGTGGAAATCAGCCTGGCTGTTTCCCGCAACACGAGCCGACACCGCGTAGAGCAACGCCATCGCAGATTAGTCGCCATCGTTGCCGTACGCCATCGCTGATTCTTCGCCATCGTTGCCGTACGCCATTGCTGATTCTTCACCATCTTTGCCGTACCATCGCAGCAAGCAGAAAACGTTACATGTTACATTATTATTATTCTTTTCCGAATCCTTTCCATTCCCCCTCTCATCAGGCCCGGATAGTAACCATGCATTCATGCTCTCCCGCTGCAAACCTTCCCTAGCCTCTCCCCTCACTAAGCTTTTTTAAATGTCGCTCTCCTCCCGCGTTTTCTCTTCTCTGTGGAAATCAGCCTGGCTGTTTCCTGTGGCTGTTTAAAAAGGGTTCTCGCTCCCTGATCTCGAGTTACCGAGGCATTGCGCAGCTTTTTGCGTCGAGTTACCGAGGCATTGCGCAGCTTTGTGCGTGTAGCAAAGTGTTTGAATCCTTTATATTATAATTATTCTTTTACGGTTTCCCTAGCCTAGCCTCTCCCCTCACTAAGCTTTTTTAAATGTCGCTCTCCTCCCGCGTTTTCTCTTCTCTGTGGAAATCAGCCTGGCTGTTTCCTGTGGCTGTTTAAAAAGGGTTCTCGCTCCCTGATCTCGAGTTACCGAGGCATTGCGCAGCTTTTTGCAGTCGAGTTACCGAGGCATTGCGCAGCTTTGTGCGTGTAGCAAAGTGTTTGAATCCTTTATATTATAATTATTCTTTTACGTTTTCCCTAGCCTAGCCTCTCCCCTCACTAAGCTTTTTTAAATGTCGCTCTCCTCCCGCGTTTTCTCTTCTCTATGGAAATCAGCCTGGCTGTTTCCTGTGGCTGTTTAAAAAGGGTTCTCGCTCCCTGATCTCGAGTTACCGAGGCATTGCGCAGCTTTTTGCGTCGAGTTACCGAGGCATTGCGCAGCTTTGTGCGTGTAGCAAAGTGTTTGAATCCTTTATATTATAATTATTCTTTTACGTTTTCCCTAGCCTAGCCTCTCCCCTCACTAAGCTTTTTTAAATGTCGCTCTCCTCCCGCGTTTTCTCTTCTCTGTGGAAATCAGCCTGGCTGTTTCCTGTGGCTGTTTAAAAAGGGTTCTCGCTCCCTTATCTCGAGTTACCGAGGCATTGCGCAGCTTTGTGCGTGTAGCAAAGTGTTTGAATCCTTTATATTATAATTATTCTTTTACGGTTTCCCTAGCCTAGCCTCTCCCCTCACTAAGCTTTTTTAAATGTCGCTCTCCTCCCGCGTTTTCTCTTCTCTGTGGAAATCAGCCTGGCTGTTTCCTGTGGCTGTTTAAAAAGGGTTCTCGCTCCCTGATCTCGAGTTACCGAGGCATTGCGCAGCTTTTTGCGTCGAGTTACCGAGGCATTGCGCAGCTTTGTGCGTGTAGCAAAGTGTTTGAATCCTTTATATTATAATTATTCTTTTACGGTTTCCCTAGCCTAGCCTCTCCCCTCACTAAGCTTTTTAAATGTCGCTCTCCTCCCGCGTTTTCTCTTCTCTGTGGAAATCAGCCTGGCTGTTTCCTGTGGCTGTTTAAAAAGGGTTCTCGCTCCCTGATCTCGAGTTACCGAGGCATTGCGCAGCTTTTTGCGTCGAGTTACCGAGGCATTGCGCAGCTTTGTGCGTGTAGCAAAGTGTTTGAATCCTTTATATTATAATTATTCTTTTACGTTTTCCCTAGCCTAGCCTCTCCCCTCACTAAGCTTTTTTAAATGTCGCTCTCCTCCCGCGTTTTCTCTTCTCTGTGGAAATCAGCCTGGCTGTTTCCTGTGGCTGTTTAAAAAGGGTTCTCGCTCCCTGATCTCGAGTTACCGAGGCATTTGCGCAGCTTTTTGCGTCGAGTTACCGAGGCATTGCGCAGCTTTGTGCGTGTAGCAAAGTGTTTGAATCCTTTATATTATAATTATTCTTTTACGGTTTCCCTAGCCTAGCCTCTCCCCTCACTAAGCTTTTTTAAATGTCGCTCTCCTCCCGCGTTTTCTCTTCTCTGTGGAAATCAGCCTGGCTGTTTCCTGTGGCTGTTTAAAAAGGGTTCTCGCTCCCTGATCTCGAGTTACCGAGGCATTGCGCAGCTTTTTGCGTCGAGTTACCGAGGCATTGCGCAGCTTTGTGCGTGTAGCAAAGTGTTTGAATCCTTTATATTATAATTATTCTTTTACGGTTTCCCTAGCCTAGCCTCTCCCCTCACTAAGCTTTTTTAAATGTCGCTCTCCTCCCGCGTTTTCTCTTCTCTGTGGAAATCAGCCTGGCTGTTTCCCGCAACACGAGCGACACCGCGTAGAGCAACGCCATCGCAGATTAGTCGCCATCGTTGCCGTACGCCATCGCTGATTCTTCGCCATCGTTGCCGTACGCCATTGCTGATTCTTCACCATCTTTGCCGTACCATCGCAGCAAGCAGAAAACGTTACATGTTACATTATTATTATTCCTTTCCGAATCCTTTCCATTTCCCCCTCTCATCAGGCCCGGATAGTAACCATGCATTCATGCTCTCCCGCTGCAAACCTTCCCTAGCCTCTCCCCTCACTAAGCTTTTTTAAATTGTCGCTCTCCTCCCGCGTTTTCTCTTCTCTGTGAAATCAGCCTGGCTGTTTCCTGTGGCTGTTTAAAAAGGGTTCTCGCTCCCTGATCTCGAGTTACCGAGGCATTGCGCAGCTTTTGCGTCGAGTTACCGAGGCATTGCGCAGCTTTGTGCGTGTAGCAAAGTGTTTGAATCCTTTATATTATAATTATTCTTTTACGTTTTCCCTAGCCTAGCTCTCCCCTCACTAAGCTTTTTTAAATGTCGCTCTCCTCCCGCGTTTTCTCTTCTCTGTGGAAATCAGCCTGGCTGTTTCCTGTGGCTGTTTAAAAAGGGTTCTCGCTCCCTGATCTCGAGTTACCGAGGCATTGCGCAGCTTTTTGCGTCGAGTTACCGAGGCATTGCGCAGCTTTGTGCGTGTAGCAAAGTGTTTGAATCCTTTATATTATAATTATTCTTTTACGGTTTCCCTAGCCTAGCCTCTCCCCTCACTAAGCTTTTTTAAATGTCGCTCTCCTCCCGCGTTTTCTCTTCTCTGTGGAAATCAGCCTGGCTGTTTCCTGTGGCTGTTTAAAAAGGGTTCTCGCTCCCTGATCTCGAGTTACCGAGGCATTGCGCAGCTTTTTGCGTCGAGTTACCGAGGCATTGCGCAGCTTTGTGCGTGTAGCAAAGTGTTTGAATCCTTTATATTATAATTATTCTTTTACGTTTTCCCTAGCCTAGCCTCTCCCCTCACTAAGCTTTTTTTAAATGTCGCTCTCCTCCCGCGTTTTCTCTTCTCTGTGGAAATCAGCCTGGCTGTTTCCTGTGGCTGTTTAAAAAGGGTTCTCGCTCCCTGATCTCGAGTTACCGAGGCATTGCGCAGCTTTTTGCGTCGAGTTACCGAGGCATTGCGCAGCTTTGTGCGTGTAGCAAAGTGTTTGAATCCTTTATATTATAATTATTCTTTTACGTTTTCCCTAGCCTAGCCTCTCCCCTCACTAAGCTTTTTTAAATGTCGCTCTCCTCCCGCGTTTTCTCTTCTCTGTGGAAATCAGCCTGGCTGTTTCCTGTGGCTGTTTTAAAAGGGTTCTCGCTCCCTGATCTCGAGTTACCGAGGCATTGCGCAGCTTTTTGCGTCGAGTTACCGAGGCATTGCGCAGCTTTGTGCGTGTAGCAAAGTGTTTGAATCCTTTATATTATAATTATTCTTTTACGTTTTCCCTAGCCTAGCCTCTCCCCTCACTAAGCTTTTTTAAATGTCGCTCTCCTCCCGCGTTTTCTCTTCTCTGTGGAAATCAGCCTGGCTGTTTCCTGTGGCTGTTTAAAAAGGGTTCTCGCTCCCTGATCTCGAGTTACCGAGGCATTGCGCAGCTTTTTGCGTCGAGTTACCGAGGCATTGCGCAGCTTTGTGCGTGTAGCAAGTGTTTGAATCCTTTATATTATAATTATTCTTTTACGTTTTCCCTAGCCTAGCCTCTCCCCTCACTAAGCTTTTTTAAATGTCGCTCTCCTCCCGCGTTTTCTCTTCTCTGTGGAAATCAGCCTGGCTGTTTCCTGTGGCTGTTTAAAAAGGGTTCTCGCTCCCTGATCTCGAGTTACCGAGGCATTGCGCAGCTTTTTGCGTCGAGTTACCGAGGCATTGCGCAGCTTTGTGCGTGTAGCAAGTGTGTTGAATCCTTTATATTATAATTATTCTTTTACGTTTTCCCTAGCCTAGCCTCTCCCCTCACTAAGCTTTTTTAAATGTCGCTCCTCCTCCCGCGTTTTCTCTTCTCTGTGGAAATCAGCCTGGCTGTTTCCTGTGGCTGTTTAAAAGGTTCTCGCTCCCTGACTCGAGTTACCGAGGCATTGCGCAGCTTTTTGCGTCGAGTTACCGAGGCCATTGCGCAGCTTTGTGCGTGTAGCAAGTGTTTGAATCCTTTATATTATTAATTATTCTTTTACGGTTTCCCTAGCCTAGCCTCTCCCCTCACTAAGCTTTTTTAAATGTCGCTCTCCTCCCGCGTTTTCTCTTCTCTGTGGAAATCAGCCTGGCTGTTTCCTGTGGCTGTTTAAAAAGGGTGCTCGCTCCCTGATCTCGAGTTACCGAGGCATTGCGCAGCTTTTTGCGTCGAGTTACCGAGGCATTGCGCAGCTTTGTGCGTGTAGCAAAGTGTTTGAATCCTTTATATTATAATTATTCTTTTACGTTTTCCCTAGCCTAGCCTCTCCCTCACTAAGCTTTTTTAAATGATCGCTCTCCTCCCGCGTTTTCTCTTCTCTGTGGAAATCAGCCTGGCTGTTTCCTGTGGCTGTTTAAAAAGGGTTCTCGCTCCCTGATCTCGAGTTACCGAGGCATTGCGCAGCTTTTTGCGTCGAGTTACCGAGGCATTGCGCAGCTTTGTGCGTGTAGCAAAGTGTTGAATCTTTATATTATAATATTCTTTTACGGTTTCCCTAGCCTAGCCTCTCCCTCACTAAGCTTTTTTAAATGTCGCTCTCCTCCCGCGTTTTCTCTTCTCTGTGGAAATCAGCCTGGCTGTTTCC